>NC_057715.1:74450620-74461097 GCF_004010195.1 Chiloscyllium plagiosum
TTTTATATCTTTCCCCTCTCACCCTAAACCTATGCCCTCTAGTTCTGGACTCCCTAACCTCAGGGAAAAGACTTTGTCTATTTATCCTATCTATGCCCCTCGTGATTGTAAACCTCTATAAGGTCACCCCACAACCTCCAATGCTCCAGGGAAAACAGCACTAGCCTGTTCAGCCTTTCCCTAAAGCTCAAATCCTCCAACCCTGGCAATATCCTTGTAAATCTTTTCTGAACTCTTTCGAGTTTCACAACATCTTTCCGATAGGAAGGAGACCAGGATTGCACACAATATTCCAAAAGTGGCCTAATCAATGTCCTGTACAGCCGCAACATGACCTCCCAACTCCTGTACTCAATACTCTGGCCAATAAAAGGAGTTATGAACCTGCACTCCAAGGTCTCTTTGTTCAGCAACACTCCCTAGGATCTTACCATTAAGTGTATAAGTGCTAAGATTTGCTTTCCCAAAATGCAGCACCTCACATTTATCAGAATTAAATTCCATCTGCCACTTCTCAGCCCATTGGCCCATCTAGTCAAGATCCTGTTGTAATCTGAGGTAACCTTCTTCACTGTCCACTACACCTCCAAATTTGGTGTCATCTGCAAACTTACTAACTCTACCTCTTACGCTCACATCCAAATCATTTATGTAAATGACAAAAAGTAGTGGACCCTGCACCGATTCTTGTGCCACTCCACTGGTCACAGGCCTCCAGTTTGAAAAACAACCCTCCATCACCACCCTCTGTCTTCTACAACAACTTGCTCACAACCAACGTCAGGCTCACTGATCTATAGTTCCCTGGCTTGTCCTTACCACCTTCCTTAAACAGTGGCACCATGTTAGCCAACCTCTAATCTTCCGGCACCTCACCTGTGACAATCGATGATACAAATATCTCAGCAAGAGGCCCAGCAATCACTTCTCTAGCTTCCCACAGAGGTCTAGGGTACACCTGATCAGGTCCTGGGGATTTATCCACCTTTATGCGTTTCAAGACATCCAGCACTCTGTAATATGGACATTTTTCAAGGTGTCACCATCTGTTTCCCTACATTCTATAACTTTTATATCCTTTTCCACAGTAAATATTGATGTAAAATACTCATTTTGTATCTCCCCCATTTTCTGCGGCTCCACACAAAGGCCACCTTGCTGATCTTTGAGGGGCCCTATTCTCTTCCTCGTTACCCTACCAGGCAACATCCTAGTAAATCTCCTCTGAACCCTTTCCACAGCTTCCACATTCTTTCTATAATGCGGTGACCAGAACTGTATGCAATACTCCAAGTATGGCCACACCAGAGTTTTGCACAGCTGCAGCATGACATCATGGTTCCAAAACGCAATCCCTCTATCAATAAAAGTTAACACACCATATGCCTTCATAACAACCCTATCAATCTGGATGGCAACTTTCAAGGATCTATGTACCTGGACACCGAGATCTCTCTGCTCATCTACACTACCAAGAATCTTACCATTAGCCATTCAAGATTTTGTCCATCATCTTGCATTCACTGGCTGTCTGAATTTTCCTGACAATGCCTGTGCTTTAAAAATAGTTCACTCTATCTGCTTAATCTAGGTAAATTCAGGAAACTTACAACATGACTCACAAGTATCTGTGAGGCTTATACATCTTGATATTGTCCTAAATTGCATCCTGTTTTTTTCATTAGTTTATACATTGATTCTAATGAAGTTAGATCAAAAAGTGTGGTGCTAGAAAAGCACAGGTCAAGCAGCATCCAAGGAGCAAGAGAGTTGATGTTTCGGGCATAGGCTTGATGAAGGGCTTATGCCCAAAACATCGATTCTCCTGCTCCTCGGATGCTGCCTGACTGGCTGTGCTTTTCCAGCACCACGCTACCGACTGTGATCTCCAGCATCTGCAGTCCTCACTTTCTCCTGTATGACTTTATAACTTGGAAAAACTCACCTTTGCCAGGATATTCTGGAATAGATTGGAATGTAGTGCTTGCACATCTTTAAAAGGCTGCTGTGACCATGAATGAGAACTGTTAGTATGGGACTGCCCTGCATTGTTCCTGACATTTGCAGTGGACATGGCAGACAAGAGAAAATTGGCATTGTGCTTTGTGAGCAGGATGATACAGAGGCTGGAGGATTGGGTGGTACAGATGCAGGATGGCATCTTCTCCCGGGGCAGTTAAGGCAATGACACTGGACTATGCCAGTTTGGGCCAAATTTGCCATCTGGAGTACAGTCTGAGTAAATGCAGGAAGACCTTTTCCACTCCACTACTGCAAGTGCTACCAACTTTTGGCTGAAACATCACACTCACTCTACCTCTGGTACTGCACCCACCTCCAACCAAGGCCCAAGCTATAACTTCCTCAGTATTGCTTGCAATATCTTCCCCACCCACTCGCACACACCCCAAACCACAGTACCACTACTTCTGCATGCCCTCTACTTGCTAAGGACATTCCACCATCTGCACTTTCTGTGCTAGGTGCCCCCTAGGACATTGGTTAGGCCAATATTGGAATAGTGTGTGCAATTCTCATTTCCCTGCTCAAGGAAGGATGTTGTGAAACTTGAAAGGGTTCAGAAAAGATTTACAAGGATGCTGCCAGGGCTAGAGGGTTTGAGTGATAGGGCAAGGCTGAACAAACTGGGCTATTTTCCCTGCAGTGAAGGCTGAGGGGTGACCTTGTAGGGGTTGATATAATCATGAAGGGCATGGATAGGGTAAATAGACAAAGTATTTTCCCAGGGCCAGGGGTGGGGAGTCCAAAACTAGAGGTATAGGTTTAAGGTGAGAAGGGAAAGATTTAAATGGTATCGAAGGGGAACTTTTTCATGCAGAGGGTGGTGCATGGAATGAGCTGAAAGGTGGAGGCTGGTACAATTACAACATTTAAAAGGCATTAGGGTGGGTATATGAGTAGGAAGAGCTTAGAAGGATATAAGCCAAAAGTTAGCAAATAGGACTAGATTTATTTGGGATATCTGATTGGCATAGACGAGTTGGACTGATTGGTCTGTTTCTGTGCTGAAAATCTCTATGACTCTATACCGAAGGCATGACATAACTGAGGCCAAGTAATAACCAGGACAAGCTTCCTGCCTTTATGTTTGTGCTAAATGGCACAGCATGACACCAATACTGCATTCTTGATATCCCTGGCCAAGGGAAAAGACATGCAAGAAGATGAGGCAAGGCAAGATAAGCATGCTGTGAGCATACAGGTAAGCTCAAAGTAAATGAGCACTAAGAGAGCAGGTGAACAGGCCAGAGATGTAATCTGATTCAGATCATGAGCTGGGTGAGTCTCCCTGTGCACAAAGTGCCCTTGCTGCAGCATTACAATGACAGTTACTGTTGCGTCTCGAGGTGCAGCATTAAAGTGTAGAATTATAAGTGGGTTGTAGAGGCGTCATGACGGTACTTAGAGGCTGGCGCATGTCAGCTGTCAATGTCCATGGATGCATGTTGTGCATGTCCAATGCCCTGAGTTGTTGGTGCCCAGTGTCCTTTGGAACAGAACCATGAAGGATTCTCCTTCTCCCTTGCTTGAGGCATGATAACTCTCAGGTTAAACTACCACCAGTCATCTCTCTCTAATAACAATGCACAGTGAGCCCCATGATCTGGTAAGATTGTAACGACTTGTACTTTTAGAGCAATTGGTGAGCTGAATTCACCAGATACCTGTTCTGCATTCCTTTTGACTAGATTAGATTCCCAACAGTGTGGAAACAGGCCCTTTGGCCCAACAAATCCACACCAATACTCCAAAGAGTACCCACCCAGACTCATTTCCCTACATTTACCCCAACAAATGCACCTAATACTATGGGCAATTTAGCATGGCTAATTCATTTGACCTGCACATCTTTTGGAATGCGGGAGGAAACTGGAGCACCTTGAGGAAAGCCATGCAGACACTGGGAGAATGTGCAAACTCCACGCAGACAGTAGCCTGAGGTGGGAATTGAGCCCAGATTCATGGCGCTGTGAGTTAGCAGTGCTAACCACTGAACCACCGTGCTGCCCTGAGCACAAAATGTCCTTGATGCAGCATTACAATGACAGTTACTGTTGTGTCTCGAGATGCAGCATTAAAGTGCACAATTGTAAGTGGGTTGGAGAGGTGCCATGTCGGTACTTAGAGGCTGGCGCATGACACGTTGAGAATTCTTAGTGTTCAGTTTGTTTGAAGTGAGTGGGTACAATAGAAAGTTATACATTAATGAGTTAATAAGGTAATTAAATAATCCCACATAATAAGTAACTTGCTTTTGCCGAGTGACAATCTTGCCTCAGACCCTGATAGCCTGGAAATTAGTTAAAACATACAGTAAGTTGCTCCTGATGTCGAAATTGACCTTCCTACACTTTTTGTGCAATTCTGCCACATTTCTCACTATAGCCACATTGTTCAGGCCCCTTTAAGATTCCACCCATCATCTTTATATGTTCATACCATTCCTGAAAAAGTACTAGAAGATGCTATTGGATATCCCCAGATCCAAGGAAGGTCCTCTTTTCACTTAGTTTGTAATAGCCTCATTACAATTTTCAATTGGTGCATTATTTCCATGTTTGATATATTTATGTAAATTAATATCTGGAGAATTATTGTTACTGGTGCACATACAACAAGATTTAAAATGAATATTGAGGTACCTGGAAGATTTGCAGAGGAACTGCTACAAGCAATTTCCGTCCAGTCGTTTAAATACCTGAAAAGCAATATAGCAGAAATTTGCTCTGATACATCATTAGTATCACAAGTTGTACAATGTAAATTTTTATAATCCTTTATCTATCTCAAATATTGTTCCTATTCTAGTGATCTTCATCTGCTACCTATCTCAGATATCTCACAGAATGCAAGATAAAACTTGTCATATGACTGGTGATTTCTCTCTTTCACCTGTACCCTCTAATCCATTCTGTTTTAACATAATTTCTATATTGAATGAATACTGCTACAGTTGGTATATTGCTTGTTTTTCAAACCCTAAATAAACTATCTGGCAAGGTCTTCATTTCCATATAGTTCAATTAGCTTGACTCCAAGAATCATTGCACAATTGTATATTCTAATGCATTCTTTCATAACCCTCAAATCTATGCAATATTTATCCCCTCGTCTTTATCTTCTTCAGATATTTATAGTATAAGCATGGAGGCCTTTAGGGCAGTGGTTGACTACTAATGAAGGTGCAGAAGAGGCAGTTAAAGCCTCAAAAAATGCCTATTATAATGTTGCCGACTTATGGGTTTTAGTGAGATATGTTTGGTGCAGAATGGGAAGCTGATATGGAGTTATCAGATCATTAATCTCAATATTTAAATAATCAATTAAGTTTTTAATCTTGAATTCTGACTTTAAGACCACAGTCAAAGCTGATCTAAAAGAAATACCAGCTGCGGCAGGAAGAATACCAGTAGCAGGAGCAGTTTCTGCTTCCAAGCCATAGGCTGCTCCACAATACAGAAGAGTTGAGCACGGAGCTCTTGAGGCAAAATGCATTGGCCTTTATAGCAAATCATTGCTGATATGGGCAACTTCCTGGAACAAGTCCTCCTTCTTTGTAATTCAGGTGGGCATCTATCACCACTGGCTATGACTGAAGGGCAATCCCCAGTTTTATGCCTTTGCCTGGAATTATTTCTTTCACCAGGATGCAAGCAGAACTATGACTATGTGAAAAGCATTAGTGGGCGGCACGGTGGTGTGGGCACAGTGGTTAGCACTGCTGCCTCACAGCGCCGGAGACCCGGGTTCAATTCCCGCCTCAGGCGACTGACTGTGTGGAGTTTGCACGTTCTCCCCGTGTCTGCGTGGGTTTCCTCCGGGTGCTCCGGTTTCCTCCCACAGTCCAAAGATGTGCAGGTCAGGTGAATTTGCCATGCTAAATTGCCCGTAGTGTTAGGTAAGGGGTAAATATAGGGGTATGGGTGGGTTGCGCTTCGGCGGGTCGGTGTGGACATGTTGGGCCAAAGGGCCTGTTTTCACACTGTAATGTAATCTAATCTAAAAAAAAAGGACAGAAAAAGCCTAGCTCCTCATACTGTTCAAGTAGATGCTATTTCCCTCTTCTTCCTGGTACTAGCGACCATGACAACTGGATCCTCATTTTCCCACTCCAAGTTCCTGTTCAGCCCTGAAAATATCCTGTGCTCTGGCACTAAGTCAGCGACATAGCCTTCTGGACTCATGCTCTGAACAGAGATAGTCCCCCTTACAACATTATTTCCAACCATCTCTACATTTGACATGCTTTGACAGTTTTAGATGTATCAGTTGGAAGATCTGGGATGACATTAAGTCGCTAGGAGCTGATGATACACAATACGCAAATAATAATAGTTTCATTGGTGCCATATTACCTTAGTTAGGATCTATGAAGTTGGTAAGCTAAAAGGGACTAACTGTCATAAAAGGATGACATTTCAATGGGATTGATGTGTCAAATGTGATGCTACTCAGAAGACCATGGCTTTTTAAAAAATCAGGAATTGGGTAAAAACTACCTGGCCAATTCAAGAAAGACCATGATTGTTCATCTAATGACTGTAGACAGAATAATGTCAGTCAACAAAACAAGAAATCATGGCTCAGTCAACCACATTGGAGTCACAGTTGCATCCTGAAGTGTCTCAAATGCAAACCATTGCTTTTTATTAAAATTTTTTTTTAGAATTAGAATCCCTGCAGTGTAGAAACAAGCCCTTCACCCAACAAATCCACACTGACCCTCCGAAGAGTATCCCACCAGACCCATTCCCCTACGTTTACCCCTGACTCATGCACCTAACCTATATATCCTGAACACTATGGCCAATTTAGCATGGCCAGTTCACCTAACCTGCACATCTTTGGATTGTGAGAGGAAACCGGAGCATCTGGAGGAAACACACTCAGACATGGGGAGAATGTGCAAACTCCGTACAGTCGCCCAAGGCTGAAATCGAACCCGGGTCCCTGGTGCTGTGAGGCAACAGTGCTAACCACTGAGCCAGCGTCTTTGTGTTTGTTATGAAAAACCTCATTATGTAAAACTTGTGAAAACATATTTGTACCTGAAATGGAACTAGTGGATTAGTAAATGTTTAGATTGGTCCTGAAGAAGGGCCTGTGCCCGAAACGTCGAATCTCCTGTTCCCTGGATGCTGCCTGACCTGCTGTGCTGTTCCAGCAATAAAGTTTCAACTTTAGATTGGTTCTCTCAATGTTAGTTTTGAATTATGATTGTCATAAGTCTTCAATTAAAGTTGAATTGAATTTCAAAATCTTACAGTAACTGATATTGCTGCTCATTAATTTATAGTGGGAATTATGGCTACTAGAACAAGTCAGAGACTGTCTCAAGTCCTTAGATTCCCAAATCGCCAAAGCCCTGTTACTATCTACAAGGCTCAAGTCAAAAGTATGATGGTACCTGTGCAGCTGCACGAACACTCAAGAAAGTTAACACATTCCAGGACAAAGCAATTTGCCTAATTAGCTTCCTAACCATTAATTTGAACATCCAGTAGCTCCACCACAAGTAAACTATGACTGCAGCATGTACAAGCTTTGGAATGTGCTGTGTAGCAAACTGCCAAGCTTATTCAACATCACCTAACACACAGGTAATGCATCTTGGGAATAATCATTTCTCCCATTATCTGGAGTCTACTAGATAACAAATAAGTTATTCATCAGTTTTCTGGAGTCTCAGTCAGATCCGACTTCAACTGCTGTATTCATAACTATGTAGTGCACCTATGGAAAGAAATACTGAAATTGAAGCAAGGGGTTTTGCAGATTTACCAAAGTAATGCAGAGTTTAAATCATGAAGCAACATTGCATAAACTTAGGATGCATTGATTTGAGTTCAGAAGGTTGATGGGTGATCTAATGAGGCATGTAAACAAGATTTACATATTGATAAGCTATTTCTTCTGGTAAGGAATCAAGAACAAGAGATTGCAAACTTAATATCAACGCTACATCACACAGAAGTGAAATCAGGAAGCAATTTTCATATAAAAGGTGACAGAATTTGCTTCCTCAAAAGAAAATGGATGCCAGCTTAATTGAAAGTTTAAAGACTAGATTGACATATTTTTAAATGCAGGAGAATTTCTTCACTCTAAAGGTTGTGAACCTTTAGGAATCTTCTACTCAGCAACCTCTTAGTGATCAATCATTGCATATAATCAAGACTGTGATGCAGATCTAAATTTTTGGAAACAGTGGTATGTGGGGATAGGAAAGAAAAGTGGAATTGTGGTAGAAGACCAGCCATGACTCTATTGAATGTACAGCAGCCTTGGGGCACGTTGTCATGCTTTTAATTATTATGTTATTAGGAGAAGGCATTAGGGATTATGGATCATAGATTCAAGTCATATGTTACCATCATCTTGTAAGAACAAATTAAACTGATCAATAAATTCTATCCTTACCAGCAATGTCCATATTCCAAAAACAAGAAGTAAAATCTGACATGGTCTTTCACTGCATTCAAACATATTACAATGTCATCACTGTTATACTTTGAGTAACAGGTGAGTGCAATAATAGAACTGTTTTGCAGTTCTAATACAGAAAAGGGTTGGTTATCTCTGTTGGCTGGATGGCTAATGAGTGGTGTCAACAGTATGGGTTCAATTCCTGCACTGGTTGAGTTTATCACAAAGGACGCTTCTTCTCAACCTCTCCCCTCACTTGAGGTGTGGTGACTCACAGGTTAAACCATCACCAGTCATCTCTCTCTAATGGGAGAGTAGCCCTGTGGTCCAGTAGGACTATGCTGACTTTACCTTCATAAATAAGACTCATGAGTACATTGCAAAGACCTATTTTTAATGGATTGTGTTCAACTAATGACAGTAAAATTGTGATGAGTCAAATTTGGATGATATAAAACTTCAATTGGGTTCAGTCATTCCCACTAGCCAAACAGAAAATTCAATAGTCTAATGCATGTGATTAACTATAACTTTGAAGTAGTAACTGAATTAGTAAAAGTTGGCTAAGCTTATCATATCAGTGTTCCGACCAAATGGACAAAGTTAAGCCACACAATAGGGCAGAGTCATGGAATACTAAACAAGATATTACTTGACATCAACATTTCTGTGTAAAAGCAAGCCAAAACCTGTGAGAAGGTTAAAAATGTTGATCTGAGAGAAGGTGAAATTGAACAGCAAGTGGAAAAAAACATGACATGAAACAAAAAGTGAACATTGTGAAGGAATGGGAGATTTCACCATCAAGTCTGTCATCAATTCTGAAACACAAGGCAGAAATTTTGGAACAGTGACAACCATACATTCTTTCCTGTGAAAAAGACAATGAAAACGGCTGCCTATCCTATCCTAACACTAGAGAAGCTCTACTTACTTGGTTCAAGGTATTTGAGCAGAGACCACTCCCATCTCCAGAAAAAAGGAGTTGCTGTGTCAAAGAGGCTGGGTCACAAGGACTGTGGCAAAGTATGGCTAGACTGATTCAAGACAAAGAATGGCATCGCTTCATGCATGATAGGTGGTGAAGGTGCAATGGTTATAAAGCAAATGCCATCTTCCACATTTTGAATGACTATACACCAAGAGATATTTTCAATATGAAAGAAACCAAACTGTTTTCACCATCTTTTGCCAGACTGTTCTTTGATGGTTAAAAGTGAAACATTTAATGTTGGAAGGCATAGCAAGGCATGTATTATTGATATGATCTGCACCAACATGTATGACATCAAAAAGCTATCACTTCTGGATAATAATGTCCAAGAGACCATGTTGCTTCTTGAATGTCAAGACATTAGCCAAGAAGTTATGAGGGTAACAAAACCATCTGGATAACTTCCAACATTTCTGAGGCATGAATCAAGAAAGTGAACAAAACATATTGTGGGAGAAGAAAAAAAAAACACTTTATGGACAGGCCAGTTGTCCTTAGCCATAAAGGGCCTACCCATAATGCCACTGCTACCTCAACTTGGCCACACTCAGGAACAGGCATCTTCCAAGGAGCAGGAAAATCAATGTTTTGGACAAAAGCCCTTAATCAAAAACTTAGATTTTCCTGCTCCTCAGATGCTGCCTGACCTGCTGTGCTTTTCCAGCACCACACTCTTGACTCTAATCTCCAGCATCTGCAGTACTCACTTTCACCACACTCAGGAACGGACAGTAAAAGAGCCATTACCTAAGCCTTTACTGACTGAAGGAACATGTTATCTAGATGACCTGCTAGTGAGATTCACTGCCTCACAATGGCATCACAGCTCCTGAAGCCTCGAGGGCGCTCCCTGTCTCCTCAGGAACCCAGTCACCATAATGCCCATGCAGACTAGATGGCTCCAGGATACATGCCGTGAACAATTCTTCCGTCGCCTCCACCTCCGAGCTCCCGCCCACCTTCCAAGGACCCCTTCGCCCACCTCCAAAACACTGCATCCACCTGGACACCCCGCGCTGGCCTATTACCTGCCCT
>NC_057715.1:74461177-74461589 GCF_004010195.1 Chiloscyllium plagiosum
CACAACGCGCAGCCCTCCAATCCCTCTGCTCCAATCCCAACCTCACCATCAAGCCAGCGGATAAAGGGGGCGCAGTGGTTGTCTGGCGCACTGTCCTCTACACCGCTGAAGCCAAACGTCAACTCGAGCACACCTCTTCCTACTGCCCCCTCGACCATGACCCCCACCCCCCTCACCAAACCATCATCTCCCAGACCATACAGAACCTCATCACCTCAGGAGATCTCCCACCCACAGCTTCCAACCTCATAGTCTGGGAACCCCGCACTGCCCGGTTCTACCTCCTTCCCAAGATCCACAAGCCTGACCACCCTGGCCGACCCATTGTCTCAGCATGCTCCTGCCCCACTGAACTCATCTCTACCTACCTCAACACTGTCCTATCCCCCCTAGTCCAGGAACCCCCCACATA
>NC_057715.1:74462265-74485756 GCF_004010195.1 Chiloscyllium plagiosum
AGACCCCACCACCAGGGATATATTTCCCTCCCCACCCCTTTCCGCCTTCCGCAAAGACCATTCCCTCCGTGACTAACTGGTCAGGTCCACGCCCCCCTACGACCCACCCTCCCATCCTGGCACTTGCCCCTGCCACCGCAGGAACAGTAAAACCTGCGCCCACACCTCCTCCCTCACCTCTATCCAAGGCCAGGCCCTAAAGGAGCCTTCCACATCCATCAAAATTTTACTTGCACATCCACTAATATCATTTATCTATCCGTTGCTCCCGATGCGGTCTCCTCTACATTGGGGAGACTGGGCGCCTCCTAGCAGAGCATTTTAGGGAACATCTCCGGGACACCCGCACCAATCAACCACACCGTACTGTGGCCCAAAATTTCAACTCCCCCTCCCACTCTGCCGAGGACATGGAGGTCCTGGGCCTCCTTCACCGCCGCTACCTCACCTCCAGACGCCTGGAGGAAGAACGCCTCATCTTCCGCCTCGGAACACTTCAACCCCAGGGCATCAATGTGGACTTCAACACTTTCCTCATTTCCCCTTCCCCACCTCACCCTAGTTCTAAATTTCCAGCTCAGCACTGTCCCCATGACTTGTCCGGACTTGTCCTACCTGCCTAACTCCTTTTCCACCTATCCACTCCACCCTCTCCTCCCTAACCTATCACCTTCAACCCCTCCCCCACTCACCCATTGTACTCTATGCTACTTTCTCCCCACTCCACCCTCCTCTAGCTTATCTCTCCACGCTTCAGGCTCACTGCCTTTATTCCTGATGAAGGGCTTTTGCCCGAAACGTCGATTTCGAAGCTCCTTGGATGCTGCCTGAATTTCTGTGCTCTTCCAGCACCACTAATCCAGAACCAGGATATTTGATTTGAATGCTCACTGCCCTGTGAAATATTGCAGCTAGGATGCTGAATATTAGCACCCCTTTCTGTAGATTAACTAACCTTCTGTTCCCATGGTTAACTGACCGATACTGCAGGACTAGCAACATTTTTCCTATCAACTGTGATTGAAACTGTATTGTCTTGTAATTAACATCGATCTCTTGTAACCTTGTAAGAACTGACTGTACCTGAAACTCGGGGAAGAGGACTTTTGACTCAGCTGTGCAGAGTGTCTGTTTTGCATATGTGCAGTCAATCTTTCTTCCCACAATATCATGAAATAAACCAGTATTGGTCAATTTCACAAGATCAGCATATGGGCCTTAATTATAATTGAACAATTCTCTGACAATATCAACAAACAAAATGGGAGTTTATTACAACTAGCCTGCACACCCTGCCATCACGGACCTTAAAAATTTCAAGCTAATATTCTGACTCCCTAACACCATAGCCAAGCTCTAACCAATGGATCAGGGGAGATTAGGAACCTGAAAACTGGTGTAAGCTATGAATAATTAGAGTAAAGGACTTTTCTTTTATACATTTATGGCTTTACTGTGTTCATTTGGTACTTTTAACATAGATTGTATTTGTAGGCAAATCATGTTACAGTAGGGTTTCTTCAACTAATTTGAAAATGCACTTAATATAAATTTGTGTTTAGATCTCCTAGGATTTTACTTATTGGGAGTTTACCACAGTCCCAAGAACAGTAACTACAATGTATGTCTTTGAAATGAAATGTTATTTACTTTTCAAAATTCAGTGCATTGGTCCATTCAAGTAATTCATCCACCTCCCAATCGAGGATAGAATTAGGGCCTTTCTGCTCTACGCTGTCAATTAAACCTTCTGTCGCTCTCTGCACTAGGACAGCTGTATTTGGATTCAGTGTCTGGGCTTGCAGTATGCCATCCTGGTACCTGGAAGATACAAAATAAAACAACTTGAGGAACAGAGCTTAATTGCTGTTTTGTTTAGCGACTGTCATTGTTTCTTGCTAGTTTTCTCTCATACTCAAATTTGTCCCTCTTTATTATATTTTTCTGTCATCCTTTGCTGATCTCTAAAATTTCCTCAATCTTCTTGTCTAACATAAAACTTAATGGAACTATATGCATTTATTTTCAAATTGGTATCAACTTTAACATCTTTAGTAAGTCATGGATAGTACATCTATTTGGTACAGAGTTTAGAGTTACAGGGTTTTACAGTATGAAAAGAGAGCTTTTGGCCCATTATGTCCATGTTGGTCATCAAACACTCTGTACTCTCATTCCACTTTCTCCACTTTGGCCTGGAGCTTTGTATATGTTTCACATATTTATCTGAATATGTTTTTAAGTTTGCAATGGTTCTCACCTCTAGCAGCCTTTCAGGGAGTGAGTTCCAGATACCATCACCTTCTGGAGGAAAAAACTTCCATAAATCAACCCCTCCCCCACCTTAAATCAATGCTTGATCCTTTTACTAAGGCTGAAAGTTTCTTCCCATTTACCTTTATCTATGCCCCTCAATGTTGTACATCTCAATCGGACTCCCCACTCAGCTATCTCTACTCAAAGGAAAACAACCCCAGCCTATCTAGTCTCTCCTCATAGCTGAAATGGTCCAGCCCAAGTATAATCCTGGTGAATATCCTCGGCACCCCGTCTATTACAATGTTCTTCCTATTGTGTGTGACAAGAACAGCTGTGGGCCAACTGATGTCTTACACAGCCCCATCTCTTCAACGCTTTGACTAACAAAGACAAATAAGACAAATAAGACGAGTTTCTCTTAGGTCTTCTTAACCATCTATCAATCTGTACTATTGCCTTCAAGAATCTGTTGACATGCACACCAAGGTCCCTCTGATCCTCAGTATTTTATAGGGTTCTATCATTCATCATGTACTCCTTTGCGTTGTTAGCCCTCCCAAAATGCATCGTTTTACACTTTTCAGGATAAAATTTCATTTGCCAATGATCTGCCCATCCGACCAACCTGTCAATATCAGCCTGTAGTCTAGGCTTCCCACCTCAATACTTACCAAACCAGCAATACCTCCTGCCTCTCAATTGTGATTTGTTCAACTCAATCACAGTACTCTTCCAAGATTTCTCTGCCTACATGGTTTTTCTCTCTTGTGTAGTACTCATATAGTATACAGATGTATAGTACTCATTAAACATTACCTACATTTTCCAGTTCCATCCACAGTTTGCCCTTTAGGTCCTTAATGGGCCCCACTCTCTCCCTGTTCCCCTGATGTATTTTTTCTGGTTATCATCTTGCCCCTATATACTAGACTTACAAAATGCTTTTGCATTTTCCTTTATTTTACCCACTACTATTTTTTGTGTCTCCTCTACACTTAATTTATTTATGAAGTAACCCACTGCACATTCTCTACATCTCTAGAGTTTCTGGTATTCTGAGACCTCAGTATGAAGCAGAAGCTTCCATTTTTACCCTTATATAATCTTATTTTGTCAACATCCAGAGTTCTCTGGAAATTTTGGTCCAATCTCCCTCTTTTCAAGAACATGTTGGTTTTGCACTATTTCCTTTTAAATGACTCTGCAAACTTTGATTTTTCTACAACCAATTGCTCCCAGTCCACTTTGACTAGGTCTGGTCTTATAATATTAGAAATCAGCTTTCTCTCCAGTTCAAAACCTTTATTTTTAGGTTTCTAGAAAGCATCTTTATCCTTTCTCCGTGATTATTTTAAATATTACTAAGTTATAGTGACTATCACAGAAATGCTGTCCCATCCCACTGTACCACTTGCCTCGCTTCACTTCCTAAGTAGGTTGAGCACGCCTTTTGCATATTGTCTATCCCAGTTGGTATTGGGCAAGTTTCGTCATTTAATTTTCATATAACATTTTACATGATTCTGCATAAATTGGACAGCACATGCTGAAGAAGAACTAGAAACATTAACTCTATTCCACAGACACTGCCAGACCTGCTAAGCTTATTCAGCAATTTCTGCTTGAGTTTGTTTCAGATCTCCAGTATCTGCAATTCTTTGTTATATTTTAGCATCAAAGTGCTTAATTGGTGCTTGTATCCAATAAACTTTCTGGCTGGTGGGAGTAAGGAGTTAATTGCCCCTGGAAGTTGCTACCCCAACAATTAGCACACTAAATCCCAGTTTATCGCAACAAGCATTCCACAAAACAAGAAACTCTCAAATTCAACAGTTTTCAATTTTTTAAAGTTGAAACTCCCTCTGCAGGTTCAATTGAGTAAAGTTCACTGCCAAATCCTGATCTGTCATGCAACGCTCCATTGGTTAAAAGTGGCAATTCTTGGCCTTAATGCCAAATCAGAGCAGGAACAGATTCAGAGGTGAGGTCCCTCAAGAAAATAAAGATAGGATTCAAATCACACTCACTTTCAAGACTCATGTGAATAATAATTGTTTGAGCAAGGGTCAGTGAGCAATTACTGTTTCTACAATGAATTGACCACTTTCTGGAGAAATTGGGAGAGAACAAAACTGAGGGAAATGAAAAGTAAAGTGGTGCAGATGGATTTTTGTTGACTCTCCTCAATCCTTTAATGATTTGGAGAGGTTTCCTGCAATTTTACTTGGATAGCAAGCACAATGTCCCAAGTTTGAATCAAAAACAGAAATTGTTGGAGAAACTCAGCAGGTCTGGCAGCATTTGTGGAGAGAAAATAGATTTAACATTGAGTCCTGTGACCCTTCTTCAAAAAGGGTTCACTTGAATAAATTTCAATGCTGAACTCTGGTCTGTCCTGCAATGATCTACTGGGTAATATCCTGGCCTATGCCAGTTCTCGTATCAGTTCAGAAGCTGGATCACGGGATTCAAAATCTTAACTCTGTTTCTCTCCACAGATGCTGCCATACTTGTTGAGTTTCTCCAGCAATTTCTGTTTGTTTCAGATTTTCAACATCCGCAGTTCTTTATTTTATTTTTGCCAACGATTGAATGTTTAGACTTTGACTCCAGAAAAAGTTAGGTACTCTAGGACTATCCATTGCTCCGAATGTGCCTCATCCAACTTTGATGTAAATTTGTTCAAACTCACATTTTTTTCATCCATTCAATTTTTTTTTGTTTTTGCTTTCTCTTGGCATCTTGTTTTCTCTGGAGGGTGCAGTGGTGAAAAGTTGTTCTTTTTCTGTTAGGTTCAAATTCCATATAATCTACTGTAGTTCCAAGGTACTGAACAGAAACCAAAACAAATTTAATGTGAATCTAATTAATAAACAAAGCACTAAAGCTTTTATGTATAATGGATAAAACTAGATTTACCAAACAATGAATAACATTAGTTTAGGATTTGTTTTTGAATGGAGTCACAAAGAGTGGATAACACACATCATGAAATTATTACATAGAATTTGATATACATTATAATATTGGAACAGGCGATTCAATCTAACCAAACATTCATACCCTCCATATAAGTATTGATCCCAATTCCACGTATCCATCCTGTTCCTATTTATCTTTATTGCTTTTTTCCTCTAACCATCTATCTTAATCCATCGTTAAATGTTGACACAATCATTTCTTCAATTGCTAACTCTAGTAGTGCATTGCACTTCCTCACAAACCTTTGTATGAAAGAAGGTTTCTGTTACTCTCTGTTCTGAAGTCACTTAATATTCAGTCTGCATAACACTGTAATTTACTCTTATTGTCAAATATTTACTTAACAATTGAGGAGAAAGGAACTTAAATAGAATACACAGGTTTGCCTTGTTAAAAGTGGGCAAGGAATAGATCAAATCAGAATGTGAAGTAGGTAGCATTGTATGCCTTTGTTAATTTACTAAATCTTTTATTTACTAACCAACTAAAAAAGTCATTATAGCATTGCTTTGGTATCTGAAACAAAAGCAGCACTGATATGCAATCTTGAATTTTGGCTGGAACTATTTTTGAGTGCTCCTAACAACAAACATTCAAAAGAATAAACGTTGTATTTTTTAACTTTTATTTAGCTGTAACCATTCTGCGCTAGGATTAACCTTTATACACACTCAGCTGTGACCACCCACTGTCAGGGATAATCTTAGATACACTCAACTGTGAATATCCTACCTCAGGATTAATCTTACGTACACTCATCTGGCACCACCCATGTTTGGGACATGCACAGTTCTTATTCTATCATATAATCTCAACATAATTTTCACACATATTGACCCAGAATTAGTGGTCAGCTGTAAATCAAGAACACTGCAGACCTTGAAGTAAGCAATGCTGAGAGATGAAGCAGTCTGCCTGGCAAGAATTTCACCTCATCGCAGTGCAGTAGTATTGAACAAGCTTTAAAGGTTTTATGATTTTTCTATGTGGAACAATAATTTGAAATTCTTGATGATGTCAATGGTTGCCAATTCTGGGGATGATTCACAGGGTCAAAATTCTGAGTAACATCTTCAGCATTTCCAAACTAATCTACATGTGCCCCACATCCTGAAATTATGGTCAGCATCAGAGAGGCAACACTAGAGAATGCTAGCAGTTCACTGATAAATATATGGAGTAAATTCATAGCCTTTACATACAGTCTGCTTCAACAACCTGCCCATCACAGAAGTCAGAAACAGTTAACTATCACCATCTCATTCAAAGGTGCATCTCAGACACCCTAACTGTCATCATGCACTTTAGATCCAATTACCCAAATTAAGTTATCCTGCATTGACCCATCTTTTGCTTATCTCCAATTTAGGACACTAACAAAATTACAACAAATAAAAAACCCTAAACTAAGTTAACGATTCAAGTCCTGTTTTGCCTAATATTTATACGTTAGAGTTTTATGCCAGCCCAAGTAATTTCTGCATATACCTTAAATGTCAGTTAAATGCCCTGTAAATTGAGGTCTCCAAGTAGGTTAGATATCTGCAGCTTATTTCTTGTATAATTGGAAATTGAGATTTAACCTTGTCTGAAAGACTCCTCCAATCATTATTCTCCAATCGTTTGTACCATCCATTGTGATCATCTTCCTCTTTTTTTACAGAGTTATGGTTGTGAATTTGTCTGGGTGGTTCCTGTTTGGTAGCAGGATGTGTATAATCTTTGGGACTGTTTGCACATAGATCCACAATTGGTCGATGAGTGAATATTTTGTAGTAGATTTTTGGAGGAAATGTTTCCTTTGAAGCAGATAAGGAAAGAAAAAGAAAAAAAGACTAATGTTGGTCTTTTCATGGCCACAAGATATTGTATAGCTCTTTTCATCAACAAAATACTTTTGAAGCATCAATGTTAACCATGGTCATAAAACCCTGTGGATATTATTGATTTCATTGCTTGCTCTTTGGTATCACATCTGCAGTGATTGTAATGAGGTTAGCCAGGTGGACCTCATAGTTAGTCTGGTCAAATTGGGGAGCATTTTATGATAGGTAAGAACAGGCGTGTCAGATATCCCTATCACTCAGAGCTAGCTCTGAGTGAGCTGGGACAGTGTCAAGAACCTTCCATATGTAAATAAAGGGTGACTTGGTGATGGGATACCCGCCTCTGGAGAGTTATTTCAACATCTATGCCTGAGAGTTTCCAGTGAACATTGCCCAACTTGTTGGAAGCTGTGGAAGGTGTTGTATGTCATGTGAATGACATTCTCATCTATGGATCTACTAAAGCTCAACATGATGATAGAATAATGACAGTCTTGACTAAGTCATAAGATGCTGAGTTGAAACTTAACAAGTTCTCTCAACCAATGATTAAAATTTTGGGCCATGCTGCTCATGCAACAGGAATAATGGCCACCCTGAGAAGACAAAAGCTATCAGGACATCTATTACCCAAAAATATCAGGGAACACCCCAAAAATTCATCAGAATGGGAAACCGGATGGGAAAATTCTTACTTCATTCAGCCCAAATTAATGGACCTCTCAGTCAATGGTTGAAACAAGATCCAGAATGGTGTGGGAGTGAATATTTGCTCATTTTGGTCAAGGTCTTTGCCTATCACGATCTGGTATTAATAATGGTAGATGTATCATGCATAGGTCTAAGGTCAGCAATATGGGGCAGACAATCTACCCATTCCCAAATAAAAAATCCATTGTGTAACTCCAGGACAAACAGAATTCAGGAATAGTAATAGCATGGCCTTACTAGGCAAGATCATAATGTTGAGTGAAGGATTAATTGTACCTTTATTCTAGGATAGCTAGAGGTTGTTGCAAAATTGTAGTGTGTAGGGTTCCAGACAAAATGCCCTCTCTGAACATCATCTGTATATAAATAAAGTTTACCTAGATGAGTTTGAATCTCATCTTCTGCCGTATATACTTGGAGACTGGTGCACTGAGTGAGATAATTTCTTGATAGACAGATGAATCTCTACCAAGGTGAAGATGCAGGTTAGTGTCATGGCCTAGCCTTGGCAATGGTTATTTTGGCAATAATAGGCATGTGAACTTGCCATCTCCTAGAAAAGGAAATTTCCAGACTTTGGGAATTGAAAGGCACTGCAGAAGTGCCTTAAATGTTATCTTGCTGAACCAGCATTGTTCAACAGCATCTGGACATTGTCAGATAAGGTCTAATGAAAATGTCATGTAAATTTTATTGTCATGTAACCTTTTATATTAAGATAATTCCAAGTCAACTATTTCTAAATAAATTAATTTCATGAACAAATGTGCATAACATCCAAATTATTTCAGCACCAAAAAACTGGAATATTCAAAAGTGAAATGTTCCAATAGTGCAAAAGAAAATTAAGATCACTTACTCCTCCTAGTCTGAATCGGACATGAACTCCTGCAGCACTGTCCAGGAATCCTGCCTGTGAATATGTACCAGCAATAAATTTCAATTATGCAGTCTCAATTTTCTATAATAATCATCTGTACATGTTTTAAATTTAACCATGTAGAGTCAGAATTTGCATGCAAATTATGATCATGTTTTATTTAGGATACAGAAAACTATTAAAAAACAAGTAAACTCTAATCACCCAAAACAGAGTGAGTATGAAATTTAAATTTACTAAAGAATTTAGTGTCATTATTTATAATGGGATAATAGGCAATACTTGGATTCTGGGTTTGGAGTCAGCACCTGAATTTCTGGGTGGTGGGGTACAAATGGAGATGATAATATTACACTGTGTGTGTGTCTGTGTGTGTGTGGTGGGGGGGGGAGAGGAAGTGAATAGTCAGCTGGTAGTGATGTTTCCTACATTTACAATTAGTGGCCAGAGTGTGTGTTCATTGCCAATTAAGTATGGCAGGCAGGCTGTATTACCAACCCCAGCTTCCCAAAGTAGACCTTAATTAACCTTGTTAAAAATCACACAACACCAGGTTATAGTCCAACAGGTTTAATTGGAAGCACACTAGCTTTCGGAGCGTTGCTCCTTCATCAACAACGCTCCGAAAGCTAGTGTGCTTCCAATTAAACCTGTTGGACTATAACCTGGTGTTGTGTGATTTTTAACTTGTACACCCCAGTCCAACACCGGCATCTCCAAATCTTAATTAACCTTTTAATTCTTGTTGATTGGCTTACCCATCCTGCCTCCCACTTGTTGGCAGATAATCCCAGTGACTAAAACTATGCCTCTTGGTAAAATGGCCCAAGTGGCAGATATTGCCAGCAAACTGGCTGATGATCTGAATGTGCTCCCATGCTCAAATCAATCCTGCCCAATATCTTCCCATTTGCCCACTCTCTCTGGCTGATATTGTACACAGTATTTGCACACAGTAGTTTGGATGTGGTCTTACCAATGGCCTGTAGAAGTGAAGAATAATTTCCATATTTTTGTTACAATTCACCTCACAATAAACAATAACATTCTATTAGCTTTCCTAATTACTTGTTGTACCTGTATATTAGCATTTTGCAAATCCTGCACTAGGACATCCAGATCCCTCTGTAATTTCTCACCATTTAGATAATATGCTAAAAGAATGAAATCTTGCTTCCAGTAAGTTTTTTTTCCACTCGTGAGATATGGTTGTCACTTGTTAGGCCAGCATTTAGTGCCCATTCTCTGTTGCCTTTGAGAATGTGGCAGTGAGCTTTCTTCTTGAACTCCTGCAGTCCATGTGCTGTAGATGGACCCACAATAGCATTAGTGAGGGAATTTTAGGATTTTGACCCCATGACACTGAATGAACAGTGACATATTTCCAAGTAGGATGGAGAGTGACTTGAAGTGGAACGTGCAGGTGTGATATTGCCATGTATCTGCTGTTGTTGCCCTTCCAAATGATACTGGTCATGGATTTGGAAAGTGCTTTCTAAGGAGCTTTGATGAATTTCTGCAGGGCATCTTGTAATTAATACACATTGCTATTAATTGAACATTGGAGAGATAGTTGAAGAGCTTGTAAGTATGAAGGTTTGGGTCAGAAGCTATCAGTCTTCAGGAAAGGAAGGTGCAGTCCTTTACTCTGCAGTATAAAACATTTCAAGCCTGAAGAAAGCCAGGTAATTTATTTTCTTCAATTGCTATAAACAATGACTTTTGACAATAATTTGGGGGCTTTATAAGTTGTGAACCAATTACTCTATGCCACTTGCAAGCAAGTGAATGTACCTGGAGAAGACAGATTGAGGCTCGGCAAGTCCTGACAGGCCGAAAGGATCATCTCAATGAATCCTGTGGACAGGGACCTTTCAACTGTCTTCCTAGTCTTTCCCTCTCTCCATAAAATCAATGTTCTTTTTGTGTCTGTCTATATGTGGGTGGAGGGGGTGTTTTAAAAGAGGGGTTGGTGTTTTAACTGGTAAAGTATATGTTGATGGTTCATAATTGTTTACCTGTAACTAGAATCCATTTATTTGTTATAGTTATTCTTGTTAAGTACAGAAAACTGGGTCTAAAACTCCATTAAATTAGGGAATTTTGCATACTTTTATAAAATCTTTAAATTTTGTGATAACTCCAGGAATAGACGGCTTGATTTCCAATGTCCAACCCCAGTGAGGTGTGATAGTGTTGAATATGAAAAGATCTGTGATAATATCTGATAGTTTTAAGCACACATATGATGCAATTTTCACTAATTCTGATGGCTTAACAGGAACCATGTACCACTTCTGTCTCTATTCCTGGTTCACATGTGATCACACAGCAGGGAAAGTTTCCAGTGCTGAAACCCACCAACAGCTGACAATGTACCAAGTTTGGATAAGCTAAAGAAGAGTCAAAGAGTGTGGTACTGGAAAAGCACAGCTTGTCAGGCAGCATCCGAGGAGCATGAGAATCAACGTTTCGGGCATAAGTTCTACATCAGGCCATCACCATTCCTGACCGGCTGTGCTTTCCTAGCACCCCATTCTTCGATTCTGATCTCCAGCATCTGCAGTGCTCACTTTCTCCTAAGCTAAAAAAGAGTCCGCTAGGCATATAGGGAAGGTTTTCATCACGGTTGCAATCCCCTGCCCAATTCAACTGCCTTTAACATAAAATTGATCATGGTCATAAAGGTGGAATGAGTCCTTTTCAAATTTAAATATCACTCGTAAATATTTCCCATTATATTTCTTTTTTCATTCATGCATCATCATTTTTGTTGAGAATAGTTTAATTTGACAGCCATATTTGCTGACTTTCCTCATGGTTGGTACACATTGATGGTTCCAAGGCAGTTGGGGACCTTTATTGTTGTAGAAATGTTGTGTTTCTGCTTTCACTTATTATTGAATAGTTATATTAGTGTCCATAGAGTCATAGAGTCCAACAGCATGGAGACAGGCCTGATTTTCTTACTTAAACTGAGTCTTTCCACCCCTCCATGCAGGTTCTTCCCACTTCACTCTGCCATGCCCCAGACCGCACCCTCTGTCCTCTCTTGAAAGCATCTTCAGCTGCTATATGCCCTCAACCCAATTCCACATCACATCCCATTGCTGCTGCATCCTTGCTGGTGCCAAGCGTCCATGCAAGCTGCCATTCTCCTACTCCCCTCCCGTGCCACAGGGTTCAACAAGGAACACTGACCTCAAACACAAATGCACAAAGCCGGCTGTTGCATGCTGTTTTTAAATCAATGTGAATTAGGTGCCAAGAGTTTCGATTCATCGTGCTGTAAAGTTTTACAGCACAGAAAAGAAGCCACTTGGCCCATTATGCCTGCGCAAGTCATCAAACCTCCATCTATTCTAATTCCATTTTTCCTGTACTTGGTCTGTACCCTTGCATGCTATGGCATTTAACATGCTTATATAAATAGTTCCTAAATGTCTTGCTGTCCCTACTACCCCTTTAGTCAGTGAGTTCCAGATATCTACAACCCATTGGGTGAAAAATATATTCTTCAAATCTCCTCAAAACCTCCTGCTCCTTACCTTCAAACTGTGCTCCCTGGTTATTGACCACTCCACTAAGGGGAAATGTTTCTTCCTATCTACTCGGTCTATGCCCCTCAGAAGTTTGTATGCTTCAATCAGATCCCCCATTATTCTTCTGTGATCTAAGGAAAACAGTTCTTAGTGTACTGATGATTTTATTATGAGGGTGGGATGTTATTACAAGGCATTTTTTATAAAATGAGTATTCATGGCAAACACGTATTTTACAAGTAGGAAATCATCACAGGATAGTGCGAACCAGCCATCGGGAAAGCAAAATTTCAACTCACAATTAATTAAATCACCCTGTTTGCCATGCTTCCTGGTCTTGCATGTCCCTAAAAATCCCTTGCCAATGAACTTTCTTACCTCAATTGGATTAATACATTTCATCATAAATCGAGGGTTTCCTTGTCCTTTGAAATTAATCATATTTTTGTAATGCTTAAACAGCTGTGTATCCTGCAAATAGCAAAACAAATTTTATAATTACCATTTATAATCTCGAAAAATAAATAAACATTCCTCAAAAAAGGATGAATTAATTAATTTAATTTGAAATCAGGAGGTGTGTGGGCAAATGTTGCATATTTAAGTTGCATTTTATAATTGAGGCACATATGCAGTTGATGAATTTTAGTCATGGTAATTATTTTTAAAATAATTTTTAATTTCAACAGGGCATCTCCTGGATGCCCACTGTAACTGTTATAGAAGATATGCAGAAATCATGGGCAAGAGTTTGGTGGAATGTTACATTATCTTGAGTGGAATGGGTAATAGTGGCAAAAGTGGGCAAATATGGTGAAAATGAAGAGAAATCAGAAATTCAATGTTGAGAAAAATATTTTCTGATTTTCCACTTAATGTTTTAAACAGAGTTCAGAATATCACTATTGAGAGGTGATTGCCTTATTTACATAGATCTGCCGTTGGAAGAAGATGGTGGCTAAATGATAATGTCATTGGACTGTTAATCCAGAACCCCAGGCTGGACAATTTCTCAGCGAGTAGGCTCTTCAGTGAAAAGTTACAGGCCATCAGCCTGTCCGGGTAATATTGTTTTTTAGAGCACAAGCTCTTCAGGGCTAAGTTATAGGCTGTCAGTTTGTGCGACTTGCATTGCTTTTTAGAGCAGACAGAAAGACAGCATCGCAGTATTCAGAACACTGAACAATTAAAGGGCTGGGCATGGTGCAAATGGTACTGTACAACATCAATGTCATACCTATACAAGCCAGAGCATATGCAGCTTATGCACACTCCATATACTCTAAACAAATGGCCAAGTTCGAAAGTCAAAGGGGTCAGTTCTTAGTGGAATCAAGGAGGCCTATGGATAGTCCGGGGTGGCCATTGGAATTAGTCAAAGGTCTCATTTGATTCCAGTCCAGGAGGTCTGTCAGTTAAGCAAGCGCTGTTCTAGGAATCAGTGTCTTTGCAGTCCAGGGTTGAGTCACACTCAGTCCTGCAAGTCACCTCCTGTTCAGTTAGGTTTTGCTGGGGCCACTCAGCTCCTCAACTCATTACAGCCTTGACTCAAAGATGGACAAAAGAGCTGAATTACAGAGATGAGGTGAGTGTAGATGCCCTTGACATCACGGCCATTATTGACTAAGGACCCTAGTAAACCTAAAGTCAATGGGCATTGTGACAAATTCTTTCTGAGTTAGAGTCATGGCGAGCACAGAGGAAGATGGTTCTGGTGTTGCAGGTCAGTTATTTCAATTCCAAGATACATTCCCAGGAGCTTCTCAGGGTCCAATGTCATAGGTCCAACCATCTTCAGCTGCTTCATCAATGCCATTTCCTCCATCATAAGTTCCAGAAGGCAGCTCACACTACTTCTCAAGGGCACCTAAAATGAGTAGTGAATGCTGGCTTAGACCCATAAATGATTTTTTAAAAATGTGTTGCCAGTCTAGAGATGACAGGTAGGTCTGTTTGATTACTGTGGAGACATAAGTATGGGGCTAGGCCATTCTCAGTCAGAATGATTCTACCAGATCAGTCCGAAGAGGCATGGGGATTTGGATATGAATAGTCACGGGCCCGTCGATGGTGTCCCTGGGAAGCAGATAGCTCAAGTCTGGGACAGGGCTCATTAAACTTGGTTGATAATGGAATAATTAGAGTAAAAAGGAGAAATTCAAGATAAAAGTATGAGATTTCAGAGCACCGGAAGAGAGGGGAGTCTGGGAGGGGAAATTTTCATAAGCTACCATCGCTATGGCCTCTACATGAGCATTGCACAGCAATTTGCAAAGTTATGTGTTCTGGGAGTAACACTGGTTATACAAATAGTGTTATGACATTGCAAGTGTACTGTACATTTAAGAGAGTTGAAAGGCTGGCAAGGATTTAGCAAGCACACGGAGTATTGGAAAATTTCAAATGTAACTGTGGATTGAAACAATTGGCTAACAGCTGTGTTGCCAGGATACAAGAACAGTTTAAATGATGCCCCACATACAGAAGTCCAATCAAATTTGAAAAAATGTTTTGATAACACTGAACCAATGAAATAATCTAATGTTTTGGGGTATAAACATTTTGAACAGTTAGCGACAGCGGCAAAGAGCAGCCAGCACCAACAAGTAGAGAGACTGCGTGCAGAAAGATCTTCTCTTAAAGGTACCTTTATCGATCAAAGACCTGTGAAGCAGAATCCCTAAGAAGAAAGGAAGACAGAGGAAAATCTACAGAGGAAACATTCACTGCACCCGGTGTGGTCTCCTCTACATCAGGGAGACAGGACGCTTTCTTGCGGATCATTTCAGAGAACATCTCTGGACTACCCGCACCCACCAACCCTACCGCTCCGTGGCTGAACACTTCAACTCCCCCTCCCACTTCATCAAATACATGCAGGTCCTGGGCCTTCTCCATCACCACATCCTTACCACCAAAGCCTGGTGGGAGAACGCCTCATATTCCACCTTGGGATCCTGCAACCACATGGGACAAATGTGGATTTCAACAGCTTCCTCATTTCCCCTCCCCCCACATTATCCCAGTCCCAAGCCTCTAACTCTGCACCATCCTCTGGACCTGTCAATCACTCCCCCCTCTGACTCCCCTTCTCCTCACCTTCATCCACCTATCACTTTCTAAGCTACCCACTCCACCCCCTTCCCATTTTTCTCTCAGCCCTGGCCCACAAGCCTCAATCCTGATGAAGGGCTTATGCCCGAAACATCAATTCTCCTGCTCCTCAGATGCTGCCTGACATGATGTGCTTTCCTAGCAACATACTCTTGACTCTGATCTCCAGCATCTGCAGTCCTCACTTTCTCCAATATCAGCAGAGCCTTGCAGTACAGCCCAGATCTGCATCACTGAATTAAGACCATAAGACATAGGAGTGGAAGTAAGGCCATTTGGCCCATCAAGTCCACTCTGCCATTTAATCATAGCTGATGGGCATTTCAACTCCACTCACCTGCACTCTCCTTATAGCCTTTAATTACTTGTGAGATCAAGAATTTATCAATCTCTACCTTGTCCCGGCCTCCACTATGCTCCATGCCAATGGATTCCACAGGCCCACCACTCTCTGGCTGAAGAAATGTCTCTTCATTTCTATTCTAAATTGACCCCTTCGAATTCTAAAGCTGTGCTCACGGATCCTAATCTCCCCACCTAATGGAAACAACTTCCCAGCATCCATCCTTTCTAAGCCATGCATTATCTTATAAGTTTATATTAGATTTCCCCTCAACCCTCTAAACTCTAATCCTCAGCTGTTCATCGTATGTTAGGCCTATCATTCCAGGGATCATCCGTGTAAATCTCCGCTGGACACACTCCAGTGCCAGTATGTCCTTCCAGAGGTGTGGGGGCCAAAATTAGACATGGTATTCTAAATGGAGCCTAACTAGAGCTTTATAAAGTCTCAGAAGCACATCGCTGCTTTTCTCTTGCAACCCTCTTGAGATAAATGACAACATTACGCGACTATAAAAATCCCATGCTCAGGTTTCAGCCCATTAAAATTTGTTGCCGGGTGAGCTACAATAGGGTGTTCCTTTGGAGTTACTTTATTTAATTCTTGTAATCAATTGTCAATTATGTGACCCATCTGGCTTCTTAACTGGCCACTTCGGTGAGATAGTCATGGATACAGTGGTCCTTAGGACCCCGCGAAACACCAGCACCTTGATAAGTTCATCAACTGCCTTTGCAGCCTCAGGTTTGATTGTATACCGCTTGTGCGGTTATCCTTGGTAATGTGGATGTGCAGAGGGAGTCCATGTACATAGATCCCTGAAAATTGCCACCCAGGTTGATAGTGCTGTTAAGAAGGCATACGGTGTATTAGATTTTATTGGTACAGGGATTGAGTTCCGAAGCCATAATGTCATGCTGCAACTATACAAAAAGCTAGTGCGGCCACACTTGGAATATTGTTCTGGTTGTGCCATTACAGGAAGGATGTGGAAGCATTGGAAAAGGTGCAGAGGAGATTTCCCAGGATGTACATAGGTACAGATTCTTGAGTACAAATTCTTAGAAGAGAAAAGAAAAATAAAGAAATATAAAGTCCAGCACAACAGGCCTTCAAAAGTACAAAATCATAGTAATACATTAGAAAAATAAATGTAAAAACTCAGAATAACAGTCCTTCCATGATAGTATAGTTAAAAAAAAAGAAATTTTAAAAAAGAGAAGTAAGTGCAATTCATGGTTCTCAGCTCGACAATCAAACCCAACCATTGGAATCCCAGGCTGGACCCCCGTGATGCTGAAGAAAAGCCGCATGGAGTCACAGACTGACGCCGAAGCTGCCAGAGGCGTCTCAGGCCACTGCCAAAGAAAAGTCGCAGGCCACCACCGAGGCTGCTGAAAAGGAGCCCCAGGCCAGTCATCGGAGTCTTGGGTCCAGGCCCGGACCCGGACCCGGACCTGGACCCACTGCTACTTCAGAGCTGTTGCTGAAGCAGCCGAGTTGAAAGAACCAACAGGATGAAGTGACAAGGAATGACCAGATCCATACTGTTCTCTGCTGAAGCAGACTATTGGAGCCTTCTTCCTCACTTGAAGTTGTCAAACAAAGGTAAGGTGGATCTTGATGTTATCAAAAGAAATTTAAAAGAAAAGGATATGGCAGGCCTGATGACAGAAGCAGACAGGTCAGGACCCCGAACACTTCCTACCCTGCTATCGCTATCTTGATGCATAAATCTATAAATCAAAATGCCACGTTATGCCCTTCATAACTGGAGCTGAAAAGGGATGGTCTGGATGCTAATAAAATGGAGGATCGAGAGCAGTCTTCCAGGGATGACACAGAGGATCAGCATCAGGACCTTCACTAGGAAATCCAAAGCATGTGAAATTTCAAGTGCACAAAGCCACACAGAATCTAAATAAAACCTACTTCCAGGAGAAACAAGCTGGATTTAGATTTCTTTTCACTGTGTAGCTTTTTGTGGTTATTGCGTATATGGGAAGCAGCCCCTGGTTAGTCCACAGTACATGTGGACCTGATTATTTTTGCATTCCTTGAACTTTTCAGTTGTTGAATAGATGTTTTCTTATCCATATGCTTAGAGTCGATGGGTGATCTTTCAAGTATCTACACTTTATAGACCCAACACACCTAACAAAGGAGAACACAGCAGTGAGACAGGAAAGTAACACTGCATGCTGCTAATGTTAATTCAAAGTTAAAAATCACACAACACCAGGTTATAGTCCAACAGGTTTAATTGGAAGCACTAGCTTTCGGAGCGCTGATCCTTCATCAGGTGGTTGTGGAGTATAAGATTGTAAGTCACAGAATTTATAGCAAAAGTTTACAGTGTGATGTAACTGAAATTATATATTGAAACTTGGATTGTTTGTTAAGTCTCTCGTCTGTTAGAATGAACATGTTGGTTTCAGTTCTTTCATATGTACATCGCAAAACTTTTTTCATAGTTACATTCTCAGTGAACTTTAACAATTGGTGTCATGTTGGCCCAGATAATGCATTGAAGGTGTGAGCTTCCCTGTCTGTGCCACAATGGTCAGACTGATTCTAATCTAAAAAACGGATTTACAGAATCTTCATGCAGTTTTTGAGCAAAGTAAAATGTAATTCTGCAAGTACTGATTCACCCCACAAATTTGTATGTGCGTGTGTGTGTGTGTGGTGGTGGGGGGGAGGGAACGGTTTATGAGTGTCTGTGAGAAAGTATGTTATGTGTGTGAGAATGAGTGTAAAGGGGTATAAGTCTGTGACAGGGTGTGTGTGTAAGTTTATGTGTGAGCGTATGAGAAGGAGTGTGTGTGTAGGAGTGTGTGTGTGTGTGTATATCACGCAGTGGGATTACCTGTAGTGTGACATGAATCCAAGGTCCCAGTTGAGGCCATCATCATGGGTGCCGAACTTGGCTATCAGCTCTGCTTGGCCACATTTAGTTGTTGCCTGTCCCAAAGTCCGCCTCGGAGGACAGTCACCCAAAGGTCTGAGGTCGAATGTTCTGGACCGCTGAAGTGTTCTCTGACTGGGAGGGAACACCTCTGTCTGTTGATTGTTGTGCAGTGTCCATTCATCAATCAACAACATCATTAATCAACAATCAACAAATAATCCAGGTCCTTTTCAATATATAATTTCAGTTACATCACACTGTAAACTTTATGCTATAAATTCTGTGTCTTCCAATTTTATACTCCACAACCACCTGATGAAGGAGCAGCCCTCTGAAAGCTAGTGCTTTCAATTAAACCTGTTGACTATAGCCTGGTGTTGTGTGATTTTTAACTTTGCACATCCCAGACCAACATCGGCATATCCAAATCAAGGTTAAATCTGTTTTCAAGGTTTCAGTCAGCGTATGAGATGAGTGTTGTGCAGTGAAGTCTCTTATGATAGGCAGCAGGTTGAGAGAAATCCTGAGACATCTCCTTTTTACCTTTCCATCATCAGTTAGCCTTTAACATTTCATAGTTCACATATACTGCTAAATTGCTTTCAAATGTTTGAGCATCCTGTAGCACAGTATTTAGCCTGAGAAGGGCAGCACTTTATGTACCTTCTCCTGGCAGACCAATGCTGTTCAAGAGACAGTCGACATATGAACTGCATAATGCACCTCTTAGCCTTGAAAAACAGTGTATTCCTTAAAAAGCTGATAAATAGAATGAAACCTTGCTTCCACTTGTTTTTTTCTAATTCACTCATGAGATGCGGGTATTGTTGGCTATGCCAGCCTTTGTTGCTCATTCCTAGTTGCCCATGAGAAGACAGTGATGAACTGCATTATTGAATTGCTACAGTCCATGTGTTGTAGGTAGACTCATAATGCTATTAGGTAGATTCAATGTTATTAGGAAGGGAATTCCAGGATTTTACCCAACAATACTGAGGGAATGGTGATGTATTTCTAAGTCAGGATGGTAAGTGACTTGGAATGAAATTTTCAGATGGTGGTACTGTTATCCTTGTCCTTTGAGATGGTAGTGGTTTGGAAGGTGCTGTCAAAGGAACCTTGGTGAATATCTGCATACATCTAGCATGGGGGGTATAGCTCAGTGATAGAGTATTTGACTGCAGATCAAGAGATCCCCAGTTCAAATCCGGGTGCCCCCTAAATTTGTGGGCAGCACGGCCTCACAGCGCCAGAGACCAGGGTTCAATTCCCACCTCAGGCGACTGACTGTGTGAAGTTTGCACATTCTCCCCATGTCTGCGTGGGTTTCCTCCGGGTGCTTCAGTTTCCTCCCACAGTCCAAAAATGTGCAGGTTAGGTGAATTGGCCATGCTAAATTGCCCGTGTAAGATGTAGGGGAATGGGTTTGGGTGGATGCGCTCTGGCGGGTTGGTGTGGACTTGTTGGGCCGAAGGGCCTGTTTCCACACTGTAAGTAATCTAATCTAATCTTGTAGATTTTATACGCTGCTGTTATTGAGCATCTGTGGTGGATGAGTGGATAATTGCCAAACAAGCATGCTGTTTTGTCATTAATGATGTTTGAACTACTTGAGTGCTGTTGGAACTGCACTCATTCAGGAAAATGGGAAGTATTCTATCACACTCCTAATTTGTATCTTGTTGATATTGAACAAGCTTTAGGTTATATGGAATCTTCACTGATTCCATACTCTCACTCACATTGGGTATGTGTGGATGATGTGTGTAGGACTGGCCCTACAAAATCCTTACATACTGCTTTTAACTTCAGTGTTGTCCTCATTAAAGTACAGCATCTTGGCTATAGTCATCAAAAGATACAGTTCAAGGATCCATGATGTCTGATGCTTATTAGAGATAAGCATTCTTGGGTGCCTGAAAAGGCTTGTTGACAGTGATTTGCCCAAATGTATGCTTACTCTCTACATCTTGGACTTCTTCAGGTTTTTGCATCACTGACAGGGGAGAGGTGGAGTGGCACGGCACCTCTGCAGTGTCTGAGTGCTTCCTGGAATCACCATCTCTCACAGAGATAACAAATATTACAAACTCCCTTCACTTGTTGTGAGGTTTTTGACCTCTCTGCCCAGCTAGGAGACATTTTTCTACAATGAAATGAAAGGAGAGTTGAGTGTGATGGAAGATCCATTTGTAGATATGTAGGGCCAGGAGAGGTGGTGAGGTGACCTCAATTCTTGAATAGGAAGCACAAGGGCAGGAAGGGTTAGTTTTTCCAGAGGATATAGTGGGTAAGAATCGAGTGGATATGTTGCCTGTAACACAGAGCTATAGCCCCCTAGCCTTTGTGAGAGCTGAAAGCAGTGACAGGGTTTGTGTGAGCAATAGCAAGAAGATGATGGTGATATTTAGCCTTCTGGAGTGCAGAAAGTCATGAATTTTCTTCCTGTACTACTGTCTGTTTCTTCTAACTCAGGACAACTGCACTGATCTGGGCTGCTATCTCAGTCCAGGCTGGCAGAGTGTGGCAGTGTGGTGTCCTTTCCACTGCCCTCTCCACCAACACCTCCAGGTTCACATTGATGAGACAGAGTGCCAGCTTCCTGTTTGGGTCCACATCCTAAGCAATGACAGTTGAGCACCACACTGTTTTTCTCTCAAAAATGCTGCCAAACCTGCTGCGTTTCCCCAACACTTGTTTTTTTTTAAAATTAAAATCAAGCCCCTTATTCAGTCTATCTAAAGAATTTTAAACGATGCAGTAAGTTTATTCAATGAGTAAATAAACTCACAGATGAGCAAAGGCCTAATTTGATCTCCAGTTTATTTTACCTCAATGAGATAATGAAAGATTGTTATAATCAACCTCGGCACAAAAGGAAAATCATCACAGTTCCCTGTCCTGATCTGTATCCAATGACCCTTGCAAGAAAAATATTCTCTTGGCTGTAAAGTGAAGAAAGGATTGAGCTTGTCAAGATACACTACATAGACAAAACATCTCCAATATTTTTGCCATTACTGACATATGCACAATAGCCATTTGGGAAAGCATGTGAAGGTCATTGGTACTTATGTAACTACTGCAGAAAATTGTTCATGCCTTCAGGGAGTAGTGAGAGAAAATTATTAAGAAGTTCCTCCACTCCCATGCTAACATATTTTAACAAACAGAGCAGTAGGGTCAAAATAACATACAAAGCAAAACTTCCAAAAGCATTAATCATTGGATTGTAAGTTTCTGTGAATCGACACTAGATGTCAGCATATTGTCAATATAGCTCTTCAAAGTGCTACACTGTACCTTGTAGATTCAAACAAAGCTTGCCATGCCTCAGTTAGTTGGGTTGTATGCAAATCCAGTTTCACAAATTTCTATACCTGATCTACTGATGCTGTCTATGTTCAAACACAGCAAAACCTGGACAATATCCAAGTTTGGGCTGATAAATGGCAAGAAACATTGATGCCTGAAAGGTGTCAGGCAATAACTATTCCAACAAAAAGAGAATCTCACCATCTCCCCTTGAGATTTAGGTCATGGGGGGATCCAAGATGGCGGTGACCCAGCAAGTCTGAGTCTACAGTGCTCCTCCCAAGACTTGGGCAAAGTGGGTCACCCACCCCCACCACACTCACCAAATCATTTAAAATAGCTGTTTAATTTAATTAGTTGCTTAGTATTAAATTTAAACAATCTAATCTTCAGTAAAAATGACTAAAGGGAAAGGAGCCCGCAGCTCTCAGCAAGCAGGAACCCCTCCCCCACCCTCTCCAGCTGCAGCAGAGGCGTCCGCAGCCGCCCGGGGGGACTTACCTACGGTGGCAAGCCTCGTGGAAATCATCTCCAAACTGGATGCGAAGATCGCGCTTTTATTGAAGAATCCCCGAAGTCAATGGGACAAACTCTCGGCCGCGCTGCAAAAGCACGACCGAGACATTAAGGAAATCGAGCGCCGAGTCGGAGGGGCGGAGCTAAAGGCCGCGATCTCCAAAACTACAGCACAATCGGCCGTGAATCGGGTCCTGACTCTCCAACAGCAAGTCCGGACCTTAGAGAATCATATTGATGACTTCGATAATTGAGGTCGTCGAAAAAATATTCGTTTGCTGGGCCTTCCCGAACGGGAAGAGGAAGGCCAGCTTACAGCGTTTCTCGAACAGTGGCTTCCACAGCTTTTAAATCTGGAGGCTGGATCAGGCCAGGTAAGGGTGGAATAGGCCTACCAGGTAGCAATACGCGGGCCGGGCTCGAACCAGGGCCCCCGCCCGGTCCTGTTCCGGCTGCAGAGCTACAAGGAGAGGCAGATACACCTGGAAGCCTCTAGAAATCTTGGAAAAGATTCCCAAGCCATGATCTATAAAGGATCCAAGATCATGTTATTCCAGGACTTTTCCCCAGCTCTGGTCCAAAAGAGGAAGGCATTCGATGAGGCGAAGAAATGTTTAAGGGACTTAAATATTCATTACTCCTTACACTACCCAGCGATGCTATGCTTTAACCATGAAGGATCCGTGTATAACTACGGATCGGCGGAAAAGGCTAAGGAATTTTTGGACTCTCTTAGATAAATTGTAAGAGATAATGGATGTTGGTTTGCCTTCCCCCCACTGCGGTTTATGTCCCCTTTTCTTTTTTTTACCTTACTGTTTAATGTTATCTTGGGGGGTGGGGAGAGGGATTTATTTATTTGTTCTCTATTTAACGATTTTCTTCCCCCCCCTTGGGTTTTTTTTATTATTCTATATATATATATATATAAGCCGGGGAATCTAGTTAATGTTGGTGGGGGGAGGTGGTTACCTTATTCTATTTTACCTCTGTCTCGAGGAGCAGGGTTGTTTTCCCTTGTTATTTTGTATTATTATATTTAATTATTATTTGTTGAGGTTGTAATTTTATAGTTATATATGTTTATACATG
>NC_057715.1:74487946-74489457 GCF_004010195.1 Chiloscyllium plagiosum
GTTCTTTACCCTGAGAGTGGTGGGGGCATGGAATGCGCTGCCTGTGGGAGTGGTAGAGTCAGAATCTTTGGTGACCTTTAAGCGGCAATTGGATAGGTACATGGATGGGTGCTTAAGCTAGGACAAATGTTCGGCACAACATCGTGGGCCGAAGGGCCTGTTCTGTGCTGTATTATTCTATGTTCTATGTTCTATGTCTGCTCGAAGCTCACTTAAATGCAGCTGAAACAGCATACGCTGATAGACCTTCTATTATCAAATTGCAAAGGATTACGGCCCTTAGGACAGCTCCAAACACCATGCTTACCCAAACGGATAAGAGGGAAATATTATTTGCAAAACAAAGGTTATATGAATTTGGCGACAAACCGGGTAGATACTAAGCATTTCTTGCAAAGAAAAGAAAGGCCCCTCAAACTATCACGTCTATCAAGGAAAGTACGGGTATTTTGACTCATGATCATAAAAGGATTAATGCAATCTTTAGAAAATTTTATTCTGATTTATATAAATCGCAGGATTGTGAGGACATGACTAGGAGGATGCAATCATTTTTTTAAAATTTGACCTTTCCGGGCCTAACTCCGGAACAGGTATCGGTTTTAAATGCTCCCCTAACAGTCCAAGAAATACTTGACACAATCAGGCAACTTCAGAGCGGTAAGACACCTGGCCCAGATGGTTTTCAAGCTGAATTCTATAAAGAATTTACAGGAATATTTGCTGGTCCACTTATGGACATGTATAACTACGCATACAGTCAGGGCTGTCTCCCGCCTTCGCTGAAAGAGGCAAATATCTCTCTTATCTTTTAAAAAGGAAAGGATCCAGAAGATTGTGCGTCATACAGACCAATATCCTTGCTAAATGTGGATTTAAGATCCTTTCTAAAACATTAGCATTGAGACTAGAAAGGGTATTGCCACATATCATAAAGGAGGATCAGACAGGGTTTATTAAGGGCCATAGATCATCCAATAATATTAGAAGGGTTTTGAATATGATTCAAGCCTGCCATCAGGGAAAGATACCAGGAGTAGTAGTCTCATTAGATGTGGAAAAGGCATTCGATAGGGTTGAATGGTCATATTTGTTTTACACATTGGAAAGGTTTGGCGTTGGAAAGGTGTTTACCAAATGGGTCTCAACATTGTATAGTGATCCCAAAGCAGTTGTGGTTCCCAATGGATTAGGCTCGGATAGCTTCAGTGTGGGTAGGGGCTGCCGTCAGGGATGTCCTCTCTCGCCCTTGTTATTTACGCTAATAATTGAACCACGAGCAGAAGCTATACGAGCTGATCCGAAGGATTGGTACAGGTAAACATAAAATTATCCTTTATGCAGATGATGTTCTTCTATTCCTCAGTAAACCTCTGATGTCCGTACCTCGCTTCATCCAAGTTATTAATACATTTAGCGCATTCTCAGGCTATAAAATTAATTTCTCAAAATCGGAGGTTTTGCCAATGGGTGGCCTTGCTATGATACCCCACTTAGTGGACGGATCCCAC
>NC_057715.1:74490672-74524739 GCF_004010195.1 Chiloscyllium plagiosum
CCGATAGTGGGAGCATGGGGATTTCAACCGGGGTTTACAGATGCCACTTTCAAATTCTGGAGATCCAGGGGTATCTCATGTCTCGGGGATTTATTTAAAGATGGGGTCCTGATGTCTTTTGAACAGCTGCGTCAGAAATTCGGATTACCCAATGGAGACCTCTTTCGATACTTCCAAATTCGAGATTATATACAGGAGAAGACTACGTTATTAGATAGTCTTTATAAATCAGATAGAGAATGTAGAGTACTATGACCAATGGGGGTATCTTCCGTCAGTACTATTTATCATTTACTACATGATGAAGTATCGGGAAATATGGACAATCTGCTTAAAACATGGGATCAGGATTTGGGACTAGAAATCTCTATAGACCATGGAATGACATTTGGGAAAACGCCAAAAGAATCACCATCTGTAACAGAACTCAGGCTATCCAGCTGAAGATACTTCATAGGGCCCATATTGCACTGGATCGATTGGCAAAATGTAAGGCAGGAGCATCTCCAATGTGTCCCAAATGTAAAATAGAGTTGGGCACTCTTGTACATTGCCTATGGATCTGTCATAAGATCCGTAGATACTGGACTAAAGTAGCAAATACCCTGACAGAAATTTTAGGAATGAAAATTAAAGTGGACCCTGTATCTCTCCTTTTGGGCTTTTCGAACTTACCCTCCCTGGATATGCACGGGAAGAGACTATTTTCTATTGTCTCTTTCTGTGCAAGGAAAAATATTTTGGTAAACTGGGTGGCTGAGGGCCCCCCTGGACTTTCAAATTGGCACAGATTAATTATGGAATGTATTCCCCTTGACTTCCTTACAAATATGATGCACCGAAAGACCGAATTATTTCATAAAATATAGCAGCCCTGCTTGAATTATATGAATACAGATATTTCGGTCATCCTAACAAGGGCTTTTATTTAATTGAGAATACGAACCTGGCTGGTCCGGGGCCCCTTGGGAGAGGAATCCCGCACGAATACGGGTTTTGTTACATTTGATGTTAACACATTCCGAGCATGTATCTCACTACCCAATTTCTGTGTTATCTGTTGTTTTTTTTTCTATTTCTCTTATTTGAATAATGTAAGAGACTTAATTATACACTCTGGTTAGTTGTCGGTTAGATTAGTAGTTAGTTGAGTTTTGTTTTTTTTTCTTTCTCGGTATTTTTTTTTGTTAAATTTTGGTTATTATTTATTTAAGATTTAATTGTATATCAATGTTTGTACTTGAGAGTTTTGTTTATTTTTGTAAACTTGTAAAAATGTTAAATTTCTAATAAAAATATCTATATAAAAAAAAAGAGATTTAGGTCATTACCATCACCAAATCCTCCACTATCAACATCTTAGGCATTAGCATTGGCCAGAAACCGAATGGGACCATTTACTTAAGTACTGTGGCTACAAGAACAGGTTAACATTGGGAATTCTGCAGTGAGCAACCTCACCTCTTGTCTCCCTAAAGCCTTTCTACAATCTGTATGGTGCAAATCAAGAGTGTGATGGCATGCACCCCACTTGGGTGAGTGAAATTCCAACAAAGTTCAAAGAGCTTGATATCGTTAAGAACAAAGATGTTGACAACCCATCACCACCTTCAACTTTCACTCCCTGCACTACTGGTGCAGTGTGGCAGCAGTATGTACTATGTACAAATTCACTAGTGTAACTCATCATGACTCCATCAACGTCAATTTTGAAAACTGTAACCCCTATCACCTAGAAAGCCAAGGACAGTAGATGCATGGGAACACCAGCAAGATTCCCTCCAAGCCAAATACTATTCTGACTTGCAAAGATGCTGCTATTCCTAAAATGTCATTGTCAGAATCTTGCAACTCCCTTCCCAACAGTGTTGTGGGTGCGCCTACATCCCAAAGACAGCAGTGATTCAAAAAGGGAGCTCAACGCCTCCTTCTCAAGGGCAATTAGGATGGGCGATAAATTTTGGCTAAGCCAATGATATCCATATCTTGTGAACTAATGAAAGAAAAACTTGCCAATGCACATCCAGAAGAGAGTATTGGTCTGCTGTTGTTAGAGTAGGTTAGTACTAATTGAAAACCATGAAAGATTCTCAAACCTGGAATCAGCTAGGGTATAAAAACCAACCGGAAACTGGAGACTGGAATATTCTGATCTGTTGTCAGATATGACAGTTACATTTTATTTAGTTGTCAAATGCCTGAATGTTTATGCATTGAAGTGGATTACTGCTGTCGAATTAACTATTACAGTTAGTTACTGGAAATATGCTTCACACACTACCTTACAAAAAGTACTCAGCCACACTCGTTGGCATAATTCAAAGTCAATCAATTAATCTGAAATTGCAAGCTAATCATGAAACTATCATTAATTGTCATTCAAACCGCTCACAAATGCCCTTCAAGGAAGGAAATCTGCCTTCTGCTCTGGCCTACATGATGGCATGACTCCAGGTTGAGAATAATGTGGTTGATTCTTAATTTCTCTCTGAATTGGACTAACAAGGCATTTATTTCAAGAGCAACGAGGGATGTATGCTAAGTGCTAGCCTTGCTAACAATGCGCACATCTCATGAAAGAATAAAAGTAAAAAAGACCCACAAAACAAAAAATCCTCTGATTTATCTTGATCAATTACATATGTTCAAGAACATCAAGAACATTTTTCTACCGTTACTTTAAGGAGATTAGATTAAGCATTTATCTAAGAAACTTTTTTTTAATTTCAAAAATATACTTTATTCATAAAATATTTTGATGATCTGTACAATTGGTGGTGTCATTCATAGGCTTACCTTGCATTTCTTTATATACAGAGATCGTAATTAATCATTCGTATATACAGGTCTGTACATTTACCATCCATATATTTAACTGAGGTTTCAGTGGAGCCCTCTTACTGAGTGGGCCCCCTGTTCTTCTTTGGCAGGCAGACATTACACTGTGGCCTTTCCCCACCACGCCTTGGCAGCTGCTGCCCCAAGCTTCAGCACATCCCTCAACACATAGTCCTGGACCTTGGAATGTGCCAGTCCACAACACTCAGTTGGGGTCAGCTCCTTCAGTAAGTTACAGACAGACCAGAGCGTCTTTGACTGAGTTGATGATCCTCCAGTTGATGTTTGTCTCGGTGCGCGTCCCAGGGAACAGATCGTACAGCACGGAGTCCTGCATCATGGAATTGATCGAGACGAACCTCGACAAACACCACTGCATTCTTCTCCAGACTTCCTTTGCATAGGCACATTCCAGAAGGAGGTGTGTGACAGTCTCATCCCCTCCACAGCCACTTCAAGTACAGCGTGCGGTGCGGGCGTACATAATGGATCTCACAGGCAGTGCCCTTCTCACCACTAGCCAAGCCATGTCATGGTGCTTGTTGGAAAGTTCTGGCGATGAGGCATTCTGCCAAATGACTTTGACAGTCTGCCCAGGGAACCGCTCAAAAGGATCCACCCTCTCCTTTTCCCAAAGGGTCTCAGGGACACTTCTTGATGGACTTGTGGTCAAAGGTGTTTTTCTTCATAAATTTCTCCACGAAGGACAGGTAATATGGAACGGTTCAACTACTTAGAGCGTTCCGCGGTAGCAAGGCCAGGCTCATCCTTCATCACACCGGGGACAGGTATAACCTCAGTACATAGTGACACTTGGTGTTTGCATACCAGGGATCCATGCACAGCTTGATGCAGCCACACACAAAGGTGGCCATCAAGGTGAGGGTGGCACTGGGTGTGTTTGTTCCCCAGTTGCCCAGACCTTTGTACATCGAGTCCCTTCGGACCTGGTCCATCTTCGATCTCCATATAAGATTGCCCGGGTGACTGCGATGGCACAGGTTCTGGCCAGACCTATGCCACATATAACAACACAGACAGTGCCTCACACCTGATGACCAGGTTTTTTTCCACGATGGAAAGCGACTGTAGCTTCCATCTGCCCAGTTTCTACCTCACTTTCCTGATCCGCTCCTCCCAAGACTTGGCGCACGCCCCAGACCCTCCGAACCAAATACCCAGCACCTTCAGGTGGTCAGTCCTGATGGTGAAGGGGATCGAGGATTGGTCGGCCCAGGTCCCGAAGAGCATAGCCTTGCTCTTGCCTCTATTTACCTTGGTCCCCGAGGCCCGCTCGAACTGGTTACATATGCACGCGAGTCTATGCACAGACAGAGGATCCGAGTAGAAAACGACGATGTCATCCATGCACTGGGAGGCCTTAACCTGTAGGCTCCTGCTGCCAGGGATAGTCACCCCTCTCAGGCTCGCATCCTTCCTGATGGACTCGGAAAATGGCTCTATGCAGCACACAAACAAAGCAGGAGAGAGAGGGCAGCCCTGCCTGACTCCAGATCTGATGGGAAGCTATCTGATTCCCACCCATTGATTGAGACTGCACTGACAATGTTGGTGTAGAGCAGTCTAATCCAATTGCAGATTCCCTCTCCAAAGTCCATTTTGGAGAGAACATCTCTCATATACGTATGTGATATCCTGTCAAAGACTTTCTCCTGGTCCAGGCTGATAAGGCAGGTGTCCAACCCCCTGTCCTGCATGTAGGCAATCGTATCCCTAAGGAGTGCGAGACTCTCAGCGATCTTCCTGCCCAGTACAGCACAGGTTTGGTCAGGGTGGATCACCAATCCCAGAGCAGACCTGACCTGGTTGGCAATGACCTTTGACAAGATTTTGTAATCCGCATTCAATAGTGAGATTGGTCTCCAATTTCTGATTTCCTCCCTCTTCCCCTTCCACTTGTAGATGAGGGTGATGATGCCTTTCCTCATGGATTCACTCATGATACCTGCCAGAAGCATACTGACTCCTGCAAGTCCTGGCCAATCAAGTCCCACAGAGCAGAATAGAGCTCGACCGGTAAGCCATCACTTCTGGGAGTTTTATTCTTTTCGAAGGACTTGAGGGCCTTGGTCAGCTCGTCCAGAGATAGCGGCTGGTCCAGCCTCTCCCGTGTTCTGTCTTCTAAGACCTCCATGATAGAAGACAGGAACAACTGGAAGGCTGCACTGTCGGTTGGCTTTGAATCATACAGACTGGCATAGAAGGATTTGCTGATCCTCATAATGTCAGCCTGACACGACGTTATCAAGCCATCTTCTTCCTTCAGGCTGCTGAGCACGGAGCTCTCTTTGTGCACCTTCTGGAAGAAGAAACGTAAGCACGTCTCGTCCTGCTCCACGGAGTGGACCCTAGACCGGAAGATTTTCTTGGAGGTCTCTGAGGCAAAGAGCAAGGATTGCTGGCCCTTCACCTCCTGAAGGTCCTTCGTGACATCGACCCCATCGTCTGCAGCAGGAGCAGGCTCTGCAGAATTTCCTGAAGTTGGGACAGTTTTCCCTGCCTCTCTCTTGCCTCCTGAACACCTTTGAGGATGAAGAAACTCTTGATATTCCCTTTTACTGTTTCCCACCAGTCTGCTGGAGACTCAAACAGGGGCTTCACGGTTCTCCAACCTGCGTAATCCCTCTTGAGCTCCTCAATGTTTCCCGGGGTCAACAGCTTGGTGTTCAGCTTCCACGTTCCCTTACCAGCCCGCTGCTCATCCTGTAGGTGACAGTTGGCCAGCAGAAGGCAGTGGTCAGAGAAGAACACGGGCTTGATGTTGGTGGATCTGACCGAGAATGTTCGGGACACAAACAGTTAATCTATCCTTGAGCGGATAGACCTGTCTGCCAAAGAAACAGAATTTTTTTTTAATTTCAAAAATATACTTTATTCATAAAATATTTTGATGATCTGTACAATTGGTCATGCCATACATATGTAAACATTCCATTTCTTTCCATACCAAGATAGTAATCATTCATATTTATAGGTCTGTACATTGACTCTCCACATATTTAGCTGGGGGGTCAGCGGGGCCCCCCTTACTGCGTCGGACCCCTGTGCTTAGGCAGGCAGACGTTACACGGTGGTCTTTCCCCACCGTACCTTGGCGGCAGCTGCCCCAAGCTTCAGCGCATCCCTCAAGACATAGTCGTGGACCTTTGGAATGTGCCAGTCTGCAACACTCAGTCGGGGTCAACTCCTTTAGCTGGAAGATCAACAGGTTTCGGACCGCCCAGAGAGCGTCCTTCACCGAGTTGATGATCCTCCAGGCACAGTTGATGTTCGTCGCGGTGTGCGTCCCGGGAACAGACCGTAGAGCACTGAGTCCCGCGTCACGGCGCTGCTCGGGACAAACCTCAACAAACACCACTGCATTCCTCTCCAGACTTCTTCTGCATAGGCACATTCCAGAAGGAGGTATGTGACAGTCTCGTCCCCACCGCAGCTGCTTCAGGGGCAGCGTGTGGTGCGGCAGAGATTCAGGGCGTGCACAAAGGATCTCACAGGCAGAGCCCTTCTCACCACCAGCCAAGCCATGTCTTGGTGCTTGTTGGAAAGTTTTGGCGATGAGGCATTCTGCCAAATCACTTTGACAGTCTGCTCAGGGAATCGCTCGATAGGAACCGCCCTCTCCTTTTCCCGAAGGGTCTCAAAGACACTATGTGCTGACCACTTCCTGATGGACTTGTGGTCAAAGGTGTTTTTCTTCATAAATTTCTGCACGAAGGACAGGTGGTACGGAACGGTCCAACTACTCGGAGCGTTCCGCGGCAGCGAGGCCAGGTCCATCCTTCGCAACACCGGGGACAGGTAGAACCTCAGTACGTAGTGACACTTGGTGTTTGCGTACCAGAATCCACACACAGCTTGATACAGCCACACACAAAGGCGGCCATCAGGGTGAGGGTGGCAGTGGGCGTGTTTTTTCTCCATTGCCCAGGTCTTTGTACATTGTGTCTCTTCGGACCCGGTCCATCTTTGATCACATGAAGTGGAAGATGGCCTGGGTGACTGCGGCGGTACAGGTTCTGGGGATAGGCCAGACCTGTGCCACATATAACAACACAGAGTACCTCACACCTGATGACCAGGTTTTTCCCGGCGATGGAGAGCCACCATTACTCCCACCTGCCTAGTTTCTGTTTCATCTTCCTGATCCGCTCCTTCCAGGTCTTGGCGCACACCCCAGCCCCACCGAACCAAATACCCAGCACCTTCAGTTGGTCGGTCCTGATGGTGAAGGGGATAGAGGATTGGTTGGCCCAGTACGCGAAGAGCATGGCCTCGCTCTTGCCTTGGTTTACCTTGGCTCCCGAGGCCCACTCGAACTGGTCACAGATGCACATGAGTCTGTGCACGGACAGCGGATCCAAGCAGAAAACGGCGACATCATCCATGTACCGGGTAGCCTTAACCTGCAGGCCCCCACTGCCAGGAATAGTCACCCCTCTCAGGCTCGCATCCTTCCTGATGGATTCGGCAAATGGCTCTATGCAACGCACAAACAAGGCAGGAGAGAGAGGACAGCCCTGCCTGACTCCAGCTCTTGCAGGGAAGCTATCTGATTCCCACCCATTGATTGAGACTGCACTGACAATGTTGGTGTAGAGCAGTCTGATCCAATTACCGATTCCCTCCCCAAAGTCCATTTTGGAGAGATTATCCCTCATTATTGTATGCGATATCCTGTCAAAGGCTTTCTCCTGGTCCAGGCTGATGAGGCAGGTGTCCACCCCCCGTCCTGCACGTAGGCAATCGTATCTCTGAGGAGTGCGAGACTCTCAGCGATCTTCCTGCCAGGTACAGCACAGGTTTGGTCAGGCCAAAGAAACAGAATACAGATCTGTAAACATGGATTTAAAAACTAGACTAACTCCTGAAATATGTTTAACCACACTTCTTGAACATCATTACTCTTTTATTTGATGGTATATTTTGTAGGGAGTGAACACACTGGCAGAATCTCACGCCTGCCAAATATTGTGTCAATAAACATTAGTCTAACCTGTTTTAAAATCAGTTTTACCATCATAACACATAGCAGGGAGGTACCATAGCAATCCATCCACACCTATGCAAATTATTCCGCTGTATACTTAAAGAAACATGTTTCTAATACTATTTTTAACATAGCTTTCCTGACTGTTTTCAGCATTGCCAAGCTTTGAGGTTTTCAATGTTCCAGACACAGACTTCAACATTCTGTAGAGTAGTAAAGGGAATTGTTTTGTTTCAAAAAATGTTTTTATTTTAAAAACGTATATTCAATTCTATAATTTACTAAATTATCCATTAAACTTTTGGTACATTTGAAAAATACAATGCGAACAAAATAGAAAATTTGAATTTACGTAGCAACTTTCACACCTTCAAGCTGTCCCAAATTGCTTTGCACTTTTAAGTATTTTTTGAAATTTATCATTATAATGTATGAAAACATAACTCAGTATTGAGTAATAAATTAATAAAATATGGGGTTAATGTAGGTGAAAAAACAGCTTAAAATTCTGTGCTTACTGTAATTCCCCGCCCTACATTGCTGTTTGCCAACTTAGCACAAAGTTTAACTTACGATGTGTCTTCTCCATGCTCTTTGGATTATTCTTGCTGAATTTTCTGCCAAAGTTTCTTGCTGCTCTTTAGTTACAGAGCTCTCAAATTTAAGGGACTCATTGACCGACGTTTTGCTGTCTGTGAGGCAATGTTCATCCTCATTGTTGGTATCTGGCAGATGTGCTTCAATGCTTAAAAATTTAACAAGTTAATTCATGAAGTAGTAAATATTAGCTCAGCTTTGACACACAAGTATGAAACTGAACCACAGAATTGTTACAGAACAGAAAGAGGCTATTCAACCACTGGCTCTCAGTATTTTATCTTATTAACAATACTCTCCCTACCATTTCTCTACAACATTGCACATCATTTCTATTTAAATAATTATACAATGCCCTCAAGAATGCCTCAATTGAACTTGCCTCCCCTACATATGCAGGCAGTACATTCCATACTTAACTACTCACTGTGTAAAATATTTCTTGCTCACTTCATGTTTGCTTTTATTGCAAGCCATTTTAAAACTTTGCCCTGTAATTTGTGATCTGTTACAACTGGGAACAGTTTCTCCATATCTGCTCTATCCAGACCCTTCACAAATTCCATCAAATTTCTTCTTAGTTTTCTTTTCTCCAAGACAATCAATCCTAACCTCGACAATCTTTGCTCATAATTAAAGTGTCTCATCCCTGAAGTTGTTTCTGTAAACCTTTTTTTTGTACTCTCTCCAATGCATTCATACCCTTCCCATAGTTTGGCACACAGAAGTGTACACACTACTCCAAGCTGAGGTCTCACCAGTGTCTTACATAAATTCATCAAAGCCTCTCTACTCTTGTACCTGATGCCCCTATTTAGCAAGTCGAGAGTGCTATATGCATTATTAGTGCCTACTTGTCCTGCCAGCTTTAATAATTCATGCACACATGCAGGTCCCTCTGCTCCTGCACACCCTTTACAATAATTCCCTTTATTTAATACTGTCTTTCTTTGTTCTTGATCTACCAATCTGCATCGTCTTACCATCTCCACATTGGACTTGATCTGCCACTTTCAAGGAGCTATGAACCTGCACTCCAAGGTCTCTTTGTTCAGCAACCCTTAACTGGAAGAAAATCTTGCGGGAAATGCTATTCACATCTATCTACGAGCTTGCCCTTCTACGTGACTGAGGTTGCAGGTTTGAATGGTACTATCATAAGAATTTGAGAGGCGACCTGAAAGAAGCATATAAATTATGAAAAGCCTGGATACGCTTGAACTTGGAATCTTTTTCCCAGGGTACAAAATATCAACTACCAGGAGGCATAGGTTTAAAGTTAGAGGCAAGTTTAAAGGAGATATGCAAGGCAAGTTTTTGTTTATACAGAGATGGCAGGAATATGCTGCCAGGGAGAATTGTATAAGCAGATATGATAGCAAAGTTTAAGAGGCTTATGAAAAGGCAGGGAATAGAGGGATACAGACCATGTGCAGGCAGAGGGGATTAGTTTAGGATGGCATCATTGTCAGCGCAGATATGATAGGCCAAAGGGTTCCTGTGCTATACTGTTCTATGTTCTATCAAATGTTGTGCATTTGGTAAATATAGTGGACTGTCACTTTAAGAGACAGTTTTAGTCACTAAGTCACCTACTGTCACATAACATCACATCATCAGCCATTTGAGTGAAAAACAGCTTAGTCTAAACATGCTGCCTGCAGAATGAACACCTCCTTCACAGAGCACCTGTTGCTGTTAAACACTTTGGCCTCTTGGTCCTTCTTGAAATGTAACACCAAAAGAAAACTGGCGACAAAGATAAGAACTGCTTCAAGATCCACCAGGTCAATTCGCTGATTTGTCAAAATAAAACAGAATTGTGGTTCTCACGACAGATCCCAGGGGCACTTCAATAAAAAAATAAATAAATGAAAAGATGTTATCACTATACTAAAGCAGGTACAGTCAGCAAAAGCAGAAATTGTCAACAGTGCAGAAAAGTCTTGCCACCTGCTTCACCCTGAAGAGAATGAGGGAGTAATAAATGCCCTACAGGAGGGGAATGTTTTGACATGTTTGAGGGGTATAAATGCAGAAAGAAATAGGCAACCTTAGGAATACTGTATCTTGATTTAAATGGAAAAAAGCATAGTGCTAGTATTTTTGTGATAATCGTGTAATGCAGCCCTTGCCATTTTAAAAAGTATATAAAATACTGGGAAATTTTGTATCCATGGAATTGTATGATGAAAATACAAAAAGCGGGAACTCCTACACAGAAAGATTCCATTATATTGCCCAAGCTAACAAAATTGAAGCAAATATAAATGGTTCTGTATTCCTGAGTATTATGGGGAGAGAAACTTTTAAATCCCTAATGAATCTGCTACAGCCAGAGAAGCTAGGTTCCAAAACTTGTGAAGACATACTAGGAATTCCTCAGAACTATTTTTCACTAAACCATAGGCGGTTGCTGAAAGGTTCAGATTCCACAAAACAATTAGCATAATCGTAAATCTATCTTCAGTTCATAGCAATGTTAAAGAAGTTAACAGAATTTTGCAAATTTGGACACAACTTAAATACACCATCAGAGACACCATCTGTGTGGACTAAGGTGTCCAAAAGAGATTACTAATAGAAATGAACCTAGACTTAAAGAAAGCATTGCAGTGTCAATGGAACGAGCAGCAAAGGAAACTCAACAGATAAGTTCGAGCATGAGAGTTTACAAAATGTAGCTGACAAAGTTGAGAGATGAACACCCATGCAAAATAGAGTTCAGAAAAGTAAGTCATGCAGCAGCGAATTGCTGGTCTAAAGAAGCTGCATGCAGAAACTGCAGGAAGAAAGGCCACAATGAATGGGTGTGCTCAAGGACGAAACAGAAACAACATGCGACAAAAATACAGAAACCGAAGAATAGAAAGAAAATCTACATGCTACAAAAAAGTCATCAATAAAGCCTAGAGTCTTAGTCTGAAGAGAGGCTGTTATTAAACATACTGGCTATCGCTGGTGACACCAACCAATGCTGGGGGTCACTCCCTTACTGAATAGAAAACAGGTAAGAATGAAAGTGGACAGTGGAGCGGCTGTTTCATTGATACCTGAAAGTGTGTATCAGAAGCAGCTGAGTCACATTGCGCTGCAACTCTCAAATATTGTACTAAGAACGTATACAGAGTGAAGTGGTGCCTTAAAGGGATTGTATCAATGTGTATTATCAATGTGAATGCTCAGTTATATGGTCATTCAAAAGACTTGTCCTTACATCTTACCAAAGGAAATTTTTCAGCTTTATTGGGAAGAACATGGTTGGAGAAAACCTAACTCAATGGGCTGAAGTAAATTGCATGTCATATTCGGAGACTGGTCTATCTCAAATTCTAAATAAACCTGTCATTGTTTTTAAAAGAGATCTGGGAAGCATGGAACATATTTTTGTCAAATTGAAAGTCATGAATAAGAATTCAGCAAAATCTAGTCCTTCTGCAATCAGACAAAGGTCAAGTAGAATTAGTGAGGCTAGTCAGAACAGGAGCCCTTGGATCCATAAATGTGAGTATTTGGGCCACACCTGCCATACCAGTGTTGAAGAAAGATTGATTGGTACCCTTAATGTAGTGGTTATAAGATCACTAATAATCCGGAACTGTGTGCTGAGCAGTATCTTTTGCCTTTAATTGATGACCTATTTGCTGGGCTCGCTGGAGGCCAGCTTCTAAGTAAAGTTGACCTCAGTCAAGCCTGAATTACAGAAATTCTTGGCAATTGTAACACATAAACTCTATGACTCTAGAAAGGACTATTCAAATACAAGAAATTTCTATCTGAAATCACATCTGCATCTGCATTATCCCAATGTGCTTTGAATCAAATTTTAAGTGAATTGGAAGGGATCCAGGGTTACTTAGAAAATAATTTTGTCATAAGGAGAAATGAAAAAAACTTAACTCACAATTTAGGTGCTACTGTACAGAGACTTACTTAGTAAGAGTGAGGAAAGACAAATGTGAATGTTTTAAATTGTCCATTGAATACTTTGGCTTGGCCATTGACAGTAAGGAACTACACAAATCACATTAAAAAGTAAAAGTCTTAACTGAGACACCAGCACCTAAACATGTAAACCAATTATGACATATTTTGAACTTGCTAAATTAATATGCAAAGGTTTGTCCCAAAACTTGCAACAATCTGAAGTCATTATACAATTTACTATGCCAAAACATGATTTGGGAATGGAAAGATCAATGTGAAAGAACCTTTATACAAGTAAATAGATTTTATTAAAGTCCTGATCTATTTTGACACAAAGTTACCATTGCAATTACAATGTGTTATGGATTAGGAGCCGTCATTTCTCACATGTTAGCCAATGCTGAAGAGGTGTCAATAGCTTTTGCACAATATTATTAAACTATGCTTAGATAGAGAAAGAGGCCCTATGAGTCATTTTTGGCATTGAACGATTGCACAGATTTCTGTACATATGGGAATTTGCCCTGCTAAAAGACTGCAGACCACAATATTTGGGCCTTATATAGGGATAACTTCTTCAGCAGGGAGCTGTATGCAGAATTGGGCATTGTTGCTATCAGCTCACACTTATGTAATTAAGTATCAGCAATCCAGCTGACATGGCAATGCTGATGGGCTCTCTAGATTTGCCAAATGATCCAAACAGTCCTTATGTAGACTTTTTTCTACTTTGGACATGAAGGGAGCACTCTAATAACAGAAGAACAAGTTAGGAAATACACTAGAAAATGATCCATTACCATCAAAAGTGATAGATATGGTACTCCATGCCAAGGTTACAAAAATAACTTCAGAACTGAAGACATATGTCACACTATCTGTACAAGCAGAATGACTCCTATGGAGAATAAGGGTCATAATTCCATCACTGTTTAGGAAACATTTGTTAAATCAACTCTACGAAGGTCACTGTGGCATTGTCAGAATCAAGTAGATAGCCACAAGCTACTTTTGGTGGCCAGAGCTTAACTCCAAAGTTGAGGTGAAGTTGCCATCATGAAGACAACATCTTAAAAGAAAACCATTGAAATATTGCTGGAGACCTTCACAAAGTTTGGTTATCCAGAACAACTCGTCAGAGATAATCATCCACAGTTTAATCTTGGCATTTAACATCATATGATGTAAAAATAAGCACAATGATGAAAATTTTCAAAATGTTTACACTCATCAACTCTGTTCTCAGATTTGAATATATCAATTGTAGAGGGATAAACAGAGTTAATGTTTTAGGTCAGTGCTCTCAGTACATTAAACAGAGCACTTGCAGCATTTTTTGTTTTTATTTCACATTTAGTATCCACAGTGTTTTATTTTCACATTTACATAGCACCTTTAACATTAGTTCATCCAAAGGTACTGAAAAAGAGCTTTATTAATTTTAAAAATGATACCAAAGGACAATCAAGACAAAAATTTGGTCACAGAGGTGGGTTTCAAGGAGCACCTTGAAGATAGAGATGGAGAGGATTACATAGAACATAGAACAATACAGCACAGAACAGGCCCTTCGGCCCACGATGTTGTGCCGAACTTCTAACCTAGATTAAGTACCCATCCATGTGCCTATCCAAATGCCGCTTAAACGTCGCCAATGATTCGGACTCTACCACTCCCACGGGCAGCGCATTCCATGCCCCCACCACTCTCTGGGTAAAGAACCCACCCCTGACATCTCCCCTATACCTTCCACCCTTCACCTTAAATTTATGTCCCCTTGTAACACTCTGTTGTACCCGGGGAAAAAGTTTCTGACTGTCTACCCTATCTATTCCTCTGATCATCTTATAAACCTCTAAAAGGTTTACGGCAAGAATTCTGGAGCTGAGGGCTAAGGCAACTCAAAAATGGCCACCAAAAATGCAGTGATTAAAACTGGGGCACCGCAAGGAGTCAGAATCAGAGCAGTACGAGTGGCCTGGAGGCTTGCAAGGCAGAAGGTCATCATGGGTATAGGGAGAGCGAGGTCATATGCTAATTTGAAAACAGCTGATTGATGGGTTTCTCTGTAAACTGCTGCAGCCATTCAAGTAACATTCTTATTATCTTTCTATTCTTTTTTCTCTCATGTATTTAGCTGGTTTTCCCTTAAATGTATCTATTTATCCAATTGATTCAAATAACTGAATCAAGGAAAGAGCACCGAGAAAATCAGGAGAGCTAAAAGCTGAATTTGATGCATTTTAAAAAAAAATATGCAGACAGCTTTGTTAATGTTCTAAAAGCTCTCAACAATTACTCAACAATTAAATTCTTCAATGACAAATAGTTTAACAGAAAGGTTCAAAGCCAGGAGAATCCATAGATGACTTCATTACTGATCAATACAAATTAGTTGAAACTTGTAACCATAATTCAGAAGAATCAAATTCTCTACAGTATGGAAACAGGCCCTTCAGCCCAAGTCCAAACCGATCCTCCGAAGAGTAACCCATCCAGACCCATTCCCCATATTCACCCCTGATTATGGCCAATTTAGCATGACCAACTCACCTAACCTGCACATCTTTGGATTGTGGGAGGAAACCGGAGCAAACCCACACAGACATAGGGAGAATGTGCAAACTCCACACAGGCAGTCACCCGAGACTAGAATTGTACCTGGGATCCTGGTGCTGTGAGGCAGCAGTACTAACCACTGTACCATCATGCCGCCCCAATTGTTCTCTGAATTTTTGGTTTGTCTTTATCAGATCGTTTACAGTCTATGGATGATTTGACTTTAGAAAAATCTATCCAAATTGTCTTAGAAGTACAGACAACCTCTGAGAGGGAAAGAACAACATTACCATAGAGGAGCAATAGAGTCTATTGATCTCATAAGGTATAAACACTTTGGACAAGCCAACTCAAAAATATCAGATACTCCAAAGGTATTGTCAGCACTGAGAATCAAAAAAGCCTCACAGGCAGATGGTGTCCAGCTATACCAAAAGTATGTTAATTCTGTGACAAAATGGGTCATCTCCAAAGGATAGACGTAAGTCAGAAACAGTAGAATTGCTAGTGGGTAAGCACATTAAATCACAGCACTGTAGGTCACCCACCTTCCATTGAAAAATACTTTTAAAAATATATCTCCATTGGAAGAGTTGTGGAATTGTGAATCACACAACCTTGTGCTAATTAGCTAATCTTTATATCCTTAACTCTTTGATCTTGTGCTGGTATTGTTCCTATCTCTGAGCCAGGAGGTGTGGGTTCAAGTCCCACCTGCTCCAGATCTGTGTAACAACATCTCTGATCAAGTTGGTTAGAAAATGCTTAGATTCTCAATTCGACTCTACCTGCAATTAAGTAGACAGTTTAAAACATAGCTATTGGTAAAACTTGCCATTTCTATTTAATCTAAGGGTTTTAAATGAAGGGCTGTTGAAATACATTACTTCTACTTTTTCAAAATTCTCTATATTCTGGAAATATCCCAACAGATTGAAAAACACAGGAGGTCCTTGATTTATGAACGTCTGTCTTATGAACAATCATACTTACGAACACAATCCCATGTAGGGATGTAATTTTAAAGATCAGATGAAATAAAAGTATTTCCGTACTTATGAACAGCTATTTTATATTATCCTGCATTGTGTTTCAACTCCTTTTATATCTAATTGTCATTACAATAAGAATGAAATTGACTTGCAAATGTATTCAAGAACAGAACCTCTTCGCAATCCAGTACCGCTTGCTATTGCCCGTAAAAATTTTGACTCCTCCATTTAAGAAAGCAGAGTTAGAGTTTGGGAGGTGGGGCATGCAGTTAGCTTAACATCTGTTATCAGGAAGATGCTGGAAACTGTAGTATAGTAATGTATCATATCAAAGATTACTGTACAATTAGGAAATCATAGTGTAGGGGTAACATAATAACATTTATAGAGAATTGGTCAGCTAACAGGAAACAAAATGCATAAATGAGTCATTTTCAGGTTGGAAAACTATAATTCATGGATTATCATGGGGATCATGCTAAAGCTTCAACTATTTTGTACACACAAATGCGAGGCAATGGCCATCTCCAATAAGTGACATAATAACCTCTGCTCTTCAACATTCAATGGTATTACCATCACTGAATCCCCCATTATCAACATCCTGAAGTATACTCACCATATATATACTGTGGTTACAAAAGCATGTCAGAGGTTAGGAATATTGTAATAACTTACCTCCTGACTCATAAGACCATAAGACACAGGAGCAGAATTTGGCCATTCAGCCCATTGAGTCTTCTCCATGAGTTGATCATGGCTGACGAGTTTCTCAACCCCATTCTCCCGCTTTTCCCTGTAACCCTGATCCCCTTGATAATCAAGAACTTATCTATCTACATCTTAAATATATCAAAGACCTGGCCTCCACAGCCTTCTGTAGCAGTGAATTGCATAGATTCACCACTCTCTGGCTGAAGACGTTTCTCCTTATCTCCATTTTAAAAGTCTTCCCCTTACTCTAAGGCTGTGCCCTCGGACCCTAGTCTCTCCTACCAATGGAAACATTTTCCCAACATTGATTTTTGCAGTATTCTGTAAATTTTAATTAGATTTCCCCCCCCCCCCCCGTCCTTCTAAACTCCATCTGGTATAGATCCAGAGTCCTCAAACGTTCCTCATATGCTAAGCTTTTCATTCCTGGGACCATTCTCCAGGACTTCCTCTGAATGCACTGCAGGGCCAGTACGTCCTTCCTGAGATTTGGGGCCCAAAACTCCACACAATATCAGAGCTTTATAGAGCCTCAGAAGTACACCCCTGCTTTTATATTCAAGTCCTCTCAAAATATATATCAACATTGCATTTGCCTTCTACTGACTCAACTTGCAAGTTTACCTTAAGAGACTCCTGGACTAAAACTACCAGTCTCTTTGCACTTCAGACTTCTGAATTTTCTCCCCAAAGGCTATCCAACATCTATGAGGTACATGTCAGAAATGTGGTGGAACATTCCCCACTGTTTGGATGAATGCAGCTCCAACAACATTCAAGAAACTTGACACCATCCAGGACAAAGCAGCCCACTTGATTTACACCATATCCACAAACATCCACTCCTTCCACCACAGATGTTCATTAGCAACAGTGTGTACCATCTACAAGATGCACTGCAGAAATTCAACAAGATCCTTAGACAGCATCTTTCAAACCCACGATAATTTCCATCTAAGGCCAAGGGCAGCAGATACATGGGAACTTGTCGGTGGCAGTTTCCCTCCAAGTCACTCACCATCCTGACTTGGAAATACATCACTGTTCCTTCACTGTTGCTGGGTCAAAATCCTGTAATTTCTTCCCTAATGGCAATGTGGATCTACATACAGCATGTGGACTGCAACAGTTCAAGAGGCAGCTCACCATGGTCTTCTCAATGGCAACTACGGACAGGACTAAATGCTGGCCAGACAGCAATGCCCATGTCCCACAAGAGAATAAAAAAATTAAATTAATTACTTGGAAGAAGGAACAAAATGTATGGTTGCTAAATTCGTTGATGACACACAGGAAAGTAAGTTTATGAAAGGATTTATAAGTTAAGTTAGTGGGCAAATTTTGGCAGATGGACTGCAATGTAGGAAAATACACTTTGGCAGCAAGAATAGAAAAACAGCATTTAATTTAAATGGAGAGAAATGGATCTGGTGTCTTGATACGTGTAAGTTAGTATGGTAAATACTGAGAATTCAAATGGAATTTCATTCTTATTGTAATGAGAGTTAAATATAAAAGGATATTATGCTCCATTACACAGGGCACTGATGAGAACATGCCTGGAGTATTGTCTACATTTGGTCTCTTTATAAGTGCATTAGAAAAATATAGAGATGGTTCATTCAACTGATAGCAGAAATGGAAGAAGGGAAGTTAGACAGGGTCTGTATTCCATTAGAGTTTAGAATAAGCAGTGATCTTACTGAGACATACAAAATCCTGGGAGGGCTTGACAGATTGGATACTTAAAGCATGTTTCCCTATATGGGACAGACTAGAATTAAGGGACACAGTTTAAAAATAAGAGATCTTCCATTTAAGATGGAATTGAGGATAAATTCTTCACTCAGCAGGCTGAGGGTCTTTGGAATGCTTTTCTCCAGAAAGAGGCAGAGTTGTTGAGTACTTTTAAGGTAGATGTAAGTAGATACTTGACTAACAAGAGAGTCAAAGATTATCAGGGTAGGCAGGAATTACGTTTTTGAATAATTAAGTAGGAGTAAGGACACAATTGGTCTACTCCTGCACCTAATTTATATGGTTGAATTTGGTTGTGAGTTCCATTAAGTATATACCTTAAAATGATATCTGGCAGAAATGAAAAGTTATTATGCAAAATGATGAACATCTTGATACACTGAATAATTGGCACTTCATTCTACAACCAATGATTAAATTAAATGTATTGGACATTTTTGAAACTTGTGCTAAGGGCTATATTTTGAAGTGAAGTAATATTCCTGTGTGGAACACATAGGGATCGATAATATGATATCCCAAAACAGTCTCATTTTTATTGGGTCTGAAAAACAAAAACCTGAGCTCATGACAGCACACTCAGGGATGCTACAAATGTCAACAATAAAGTGTATATACCTTGAAAGCTTGTCGGGTTGAAGGGTATTGCAGATATTGGGAAAGTGAGGTCATGGAGTGGTTTGAAAAGTTAATGACTGGCTTGCTTTGTAGGTTGTGCATCCTGTTATTTAATGTTGTTAGCATACATTCTATCTGTATGGAGAAAAAGGAGCATACCACACTGTCAGTGGGTCAGAATGGGGTCATAGTGTCACATGAAATATATACGGGCTGTACCCTGCTAATTTTCTAAAATAGGTAAACTTCATAGCACATAAAACACATCATCGTCATTCTGTCTCTTGAAATGGGCAACTGACTTAAGGCCTGGTCAAAACTAGCACTGGTTGGGAATTTTACTAGGAGCCACAAGATTTCAGCAGAAAGTCCAGTTCCATATGTAAACACATACTTTCTACCATATATGATGTCATGGTTGCAGAGCAAAACAGCTCTGAGAAAACTACCAGTAACTGTGTTCAACAGATTCTTCTCAAAGTAAGGTAGTCTTTGTGGCAACAGACCTTTTCATAGCATGTTTCTCAGCAACATCTGATCTGTGAATCAACCTATTCATTTAAGGAATTATTTGAGGTCTCTGACAGTACAGCATTCCCTCAATACTGGCTAAACTGTTCAGGATGGTTTTAGTCTACAGGTCAGTGAGTGGAGAGCTTATACCCAGATCTTTATTGATTCCCCTTCCAGTGGACAAAATTTGCAGCAGCATTACAATTGTAGGATTATTGCAATACAGCACAATGCAATTTTATAGTGTTATGGATTTGGAATTAAATGCAAGTTTCATTCATATTAGCAATGATGAAGTTAGTAGATTGTCATAAAATCCCATTTAGTTCATTAATGTCCTTCAAGGGAGGAAACCTGCCATTCCTACCTAGCCTCGACCTTCAGATCCACAATGTGGTTGATTCTTAACTACCCTAACCACTCAATTGTACCAAGTGCTACAGAAATAAACATCTTGTTCAAGGCAATTAGGGATGGTAATATGTATTGTCCTTGTCAGATGTGTTCATATCCCACGATCAAATAATTTAAAAAACTTAAATGAGGAAACAGGAAAAACTAGATTCACTGGAATTACATCTTTAATAATGGCTCCTAAGCAATTGCCTACTGTAGCTGGGTGTATACCAGATAGGAATTGTTTTCCTTCCTCTAGTTTCAGATTTACAAGTGCAGCTATTTGTTCCACAAAATGAAATGGACTGCACACAAAAAACACCATAAATTTGAGTTCTTCAGTCTGATAAGAATAAGTGCATCCAGATGTTAGAAAGCCACTACAAACTTTGTAAAATATGCTAATAGTTTTGCTTTCATTTTAGAGAGCATAGTAAAATTAAATCACAATTACTGTGATCAACAAATTGAACAAAACTTTCTCTTTCACTCTCCTACCCTATATGTTATACATCTTTATCCTTACCTTAAACTCACCACCACATTCAACGGAACAGTCAAGTTAGACCATGTAGTGCCCATTTTCTAAGCAATATGTGGTCTCCTAAATGAAGGTCAAGAAATATGCACCAGTGTAACGTTTTGCTGCATAGATAGGTTTAGATATTTTTCCTAACCAACCTGCTCAGAGATATTATGGCACAACTCTGGAGCTGATGGGACTTGAATCCAGGCCTCCTGGTTCAGAGGTAGTGACTCTACCACTGTACCATGAACACCCCGGATGTCTGGTATAAAGAGTTTTCAAAATTCACAGCACCTGTATATGAATTCTGTGACTAGAAACATTACTTAAAATATAATTATGCCATGATAGTATTCATTATTCTCTTGGAAACTAAGTTTGACAGCCCACAAAAAACAATAATGAGAATGCAATACACAATTAACTAGTACCAGTTGACAGCAAGCCAAATCTGTGTGGCCAGTTTAACACTATTTAGGCTAAACTAACTATGCAGCTGACTGGCTGAATGCATCAATAGAAGGCCAATGATGTGAATGGTTGGCACCATTTAATGCTAGCTTTCACCAGTGAAAGGGGAAGTGCATTATAACTGAAGCAGGTGCTGGGAGTTGTGCAAGAATTTACTTTGACCTGGAAAGCATTCAGGCAACTGGGAGACAGCTGGAAAACCGTTCAGACACTGCATAGGAGGACTTGGTGGAGGAGGTGGAACGGAGTAGAGGAGTATCCACAGGATGTCAGGAGACCCTTCAGACAGGTGAGCAAGAGGCAGTGGGATTCTGGAGGGCAATGATAGGAGCCAAACTTCCAGAACCTGGATGCAGTGTAACAAGACTCTCAATCTCATGAGATGTCAAGATCAATGAATGCATCTTCAACTATCATATCATATCATATTAACTACACCACTAGACTCAAACACTACTCAATTCACCACACCCAACCAATCACCTAACAACAATCTTTATAATTTAGGCCTCATACCTGACAGTCATTTGCATTATAGCATCCTTACACACACAGCTCTGTTCTAAATTTCACACCCACGTCTTATAGCACACATACACTACGAGCTTTTAAACCATGGTAACCACATCACCCAAACAGATTGCACAACATATAGTTTGCTCTCTCATGTAGGATAGGTAGTACAAACCAGATTCCATAGCAGCTCACTTAATGACACAGGTATTTCTGCAAGCTCTTGCTGCAATGGAGAAGTCCATGGAGGCTATTATTAGGACAGTAATTGCTGAAACTAATCAACAATGGGCTGTAAAGATTCCACTTAATTATACCTTGAAGAGTTCTAAAGAAGGGTCACTGTTAAATCTGCCTTCTCTCCAAAGATGCCTCCAGATCAGCTGAGTTTTTCTGATTTTGTTTCTAATTTCCAGCATCCGCAGTTCTTTGTATTTTTAAAATTGTACCCAATTCTATGTACCATATAAATATAATTAAAACTCTTTCTTATAGAAAAACACTGGCACTTTAAAAAGAAGGAAGGGAGATAAAAGCAGAGACCACATGGGAAGTGATTCAAACAAGAAAGAAACATACACTGTTGTCTGACCCAATCTGCTAATTGAGTTCAAGTATCTCTGGACAGTGTGTGTCTAAGAAAAATGAATAAAGAGCAAAATTCACATCTGACATTGGGGAAACCTGAGAGAGCTCACAGCATGGGAGCTGCTAAGTGGACAGTTTTTAAGGATAACCTTACTTCTCTTTTTTGTAAATCTACAACAGCGAGTAGAGTGGGTTCTTTTTTTTCATTATATATTCTATTGAGATCTATCTCTTGATTAAATTTTAAAAATTTAATATAAAATATAAAAACACACGCACTAATTTGCGTACAGTAGTGTTTTTTAGAGCAGTAAAACTGCTATTTTCTGGGTTTATGGATTTTTCGGGTACAAAGATGGCCCTTAGTAGAGTGATGTTCTCTTCTTGTTGGATGTTGAAGATTAGAGAGAGTTTCAATGTTGCTGATGATGATGTCTGCTGGAAGTGTTTGGTTGCAAATCCTATCGGATCACATGGATCATTGGAGCAGCAGTTAGAGGCAGTGAGGAATTTACAGAAGCTAGGGGATGTGATGGATGGTAGTTATAGGAAGGGATTAAAACGCAGGGATGGTCAGGTAGATGGGTTACCTCCAGGAAAGGTAGGAGAGGGAGGTAAGTACTGCAAGAGTACCCTGTGGCTATCCCCATCTGAAACAAGTATGCTGTTTTGGAAGATGCAGGGGAATGTAGCACAGACAACCAGATTTCTGTGCAGAGACTGGCTTTAATGTAACAAGGAGTACATCAGTTTCCAAGTGATCGGTTGTGATAGGGGACTCTCTAGTCAGAGACACAGACAGACGTTTCTGCAGCCGACAGCAAGAAATCAGAGTTGTGTGTTGCCTCCCTGGTGCTGGGATCAAGGATATCTTGGAGAGGGTGCAGAATATTTCAAAGGGGGAGGTACCAGCAGGAGGTCATTGGAACTAATGACAAAGGAAGAGAAAAAGATGAGATTCTGAGGATAGATTATAGGGATGTAGGCAGGAATTTAAAGAGGAGGTCCCGAGGTTAATAATCAAGAGTGGTACTAGAAAAACACAGCCAGTCAGACAGCATCCGAGGAGCAGGAGAATCGTCGTTTCGGGCATAAGTCCTTCATCAGGAATGAGGCTTGTGAGTTGGGGCTAAGAGGTAAATGGGAGGGGGGGGGTGGGGTTGGGTGGAGGTAGCTGGGACAGTGATAGGTGGATGAAGGTGAGGGAGAAGGTGATAGGTCAAAGGGGGCAGTGATGGACAGACCTGGAGGGCGGTACCGAGTTGGAGGCTTGAGACTGGGATAATGTGGGGTAAGGGAAAATGAGGAAGCTGTTAAAATCCACATTTATCCCATGTGGTTGCAGGGTCCCAAGGCAGAATGAGGCATTCCTCCTCCAGGCGTCGGGTGTTAATGGTTTGGCGGTAGAGGAGACCCAGGTCCTGCATATCCTTGACGGAATGGGAGGGGAAGTTGAAATGTTCAGCCACGGGGCAATGGGATTGGTGGGTGATGGTGTCCCAGAGATGTTCTCTGAAATGCATCCCCGAACCTCGTATTCGCCACGGACATCCAGTTCCTGTACATAAGGTCTCCAAGCCCTCTGTTTTTTCCTCTCTCGCCATCGCAACCAGTACCCTTCCACCGACACCCTCATCCACCTGGCTGAACTGGTCCTCGCCCTCAACAACTTCTCCTTCCAATCCTCCCACTTCTTCCAAACCAAAAGGGGTAGCCATAGGCACCCGCATGGGACCCAGCTATGCCTGCCTGTTTGTCAGATATGTGGAACAGTCCATCTTCCGCAGTTACACTGGCACCACCTCCCACCTGTTCCGCAGCTACATCGATGACTGTATCAGCGCTGCCATGAGTAGGTTGAACAGTTCATCAACTTTACCAACACCTTCCACCTCAACCTCAAATTTACCCCTGGCAACCAACTAACCACGGCCATATACTACAAGCCCACCGACATAGCTACCTAGACTACACCCCCTCCCAACCTACCTCCTGTAAAAATGCCATCCCTTATTCCGAATTCCTCTGCTTCTGCCTCATCTGTTCCCAGGATGATCAATTCCACTTCAGAAAGTCCAGATGGCCTCCTTCTTCCATGATCGCAACTTTCCTTCCCATGCCCTCCAGCGCATCTCCTCCACCGACACACACATCCACCCGGCTGAACTGGTCCTCATCCTCAACACCTTCTCCTTCCAATCCTCCCACTTCCTCCAAACCAAAGGGGTAGCCATGTGCACTGCTGCCCTTGAACTCCACCCCTCCCATCGCAATAAGCACCTTCGCATACAATGCATCATCCTCCACCACTCTGCCACCTCCAAACGGACCCCACCTCTATCAGCGTTTCGAAAAGATCATTTCCTCCGCGATTCCCTCTTCAGGTCCACACCTCCCCACCAGCCCACACCCTATTCCTGGTACCTTTCCCTCCAAGGTTGGAAGTGCAAAACCTGCGCCAACACCACTCCTGTCCCCTCCATCCAATGGCCCCCAAGGGATCCTTCCATTTCCATCAGAAATTCACCTGCACCTCTCTCAATGTCATCTACTCTATCCGTTGCACCCGGTGTGGTCTCCTTTACATCGGGGAGACAGGACACCTTCTTGCACCCTCACCCACCAACCCCACCGCCCCATGGCTGAGCACTTCAACTTCCCCTCCGACTCCGTCAAGGACATGAAGGTCCTGAATCCCCATCACCAGCAAACTGTTACCACTCGATGCCTGGAGGAGGAATGCCTCATTTTCCGCCTTGGGACTCCGCAACCACTGGAATAAATTTGGAATTCAACAGCTTCCTCATTTTTCCTCCCCCAACATTACCCCAGTCCCAAGCCTCCAACTCGGCACCACTCTCCGAGCTGTCCATCACTGCCCCCTCTGGCCTATCACCTTCTCCCTCACCTTCATTCACCCATCGCTTTGCCAGCTACCTCCCTCAATCCCCACCCCCTCCCATTTATATCTCAGCCCCGACCCACAAGCCTCATTCTTGACGAAGGGTGTATGCCCGAAATGATGCTCCCCAGATGCTGTCTGACCGGCTGTGTTTTTCCAGCACCACACTCTCCACTCTGATCTCCAGCATCTGCAGTCCTCACTTTGTCCAAGGTTAGTAATATCTGGATTACTCCCAGTGCCATGAGCTAATGAGGATAGGAATAGGAGGATAGAGCAGATGAATGCATGGCTGAGGAAAAGGGTGCAGGGGAGAAGGGTTCATATTTTTGGATCATTGGAATTTCTTCTGGGGTAGAAGTGACCTATGTAAGAAGGACAGATTGCACCTGAATTGGAAGGGGACTAAATTACTGGTGGGGAAATTTGCTATATCTGCTCATGAAGATTTAAACTAATGGCGGGGGGGGGTGAGGGGAATGTGTGGGTGAAAAAACCCAGGGAGATAGTGAGGAAAGACATCAGTCTGAGACTGGGCAGTTTGGAAAGACAGCAAGTCAAACACTCAGGGCAGCCAGGAACAAAGCAGAGAATGACATAGGATTGATAAATTAAACAGCATTTATTTCAATGCAAGAGGTCTAACAGGTGAGGCAGAACTAAGGCATGGCTGGGAACATGGGACTGGGGTATCATAGCAATTAGAGAGACGTGGCTCAGGGATGGACAGGACTGGCAGCTTAATGTTCCAGGGTATAGGTTCTACAGGCAGGATAGAAAGTGGGATAAGAAAGGAGTGGTGTTTTTGATTAGGGATAACATTACGGCTGTTCTCAGGGAAGATGTTCCTGGGAATATGTCAAGGGAAGTTATTTGGATGGAACTTAGAAATAAGAAAGGGGTGATCACCTTATTGGGATTGTACAATAGACACCCTCAGTAGTAAGTGGGAAATTGAGAAACAAATTTGTAAGGAAATCTGTTATCTGTAAGAATAATAAGGTGGTTATGGTGGAGGATTTTTAACTTTCCAGACATAAACTGGGACTGCCATAGTATTAAGGGTTTGGCTGAGCAGGAATTTTCTGATTCAGTATTTGGATGTACCTACTAGAGAAGGTGCAAACTTGACCTACTCTTGGGAAATAAGGCAGGACATGTGACTGAGGTATTGGAGGGGGAGCACTTTGGGGAGCGACCATAATTCTATTAGTTTTTAAATAGTGATGGAAAAGGATAGACTGGATCTAAAAGTTAAAACTCTAAATTGCAGTAAGGCCAATTTTGACGGTATTAGGCAAGAACTTTCAAAACTTGATTTGGAGAAAATATTTGCAGGTAAAAGAATGGCTGGAAAATGAAGTCTTCAAAATTAAGGTAATGAGAGTTCAGAAACAGTATGTTCCTGGTAGGGTGAAAGGCAAGACTGGTAGGATAGGGAATGCTAGATGACTACAGAAATTGAGGTTTTTGTCAAGAAAAAGAAGAAAACATATGTCCGGTAGAGACAGTAGAGATCAAGTGAATCCTTAGAGTATAAAGGTAGTAGGAGTATACTTTAAAAGGAAATCAGAAGGACAAAAAGACGAGATAGCTTTGGCAAATGGGTTAAGGAGAATCCAAAGGGATTTTACAACTACAGTAAAGGATAAAAGGGTAACCAGGGAGAGAATAAGGCCCCTTAAAGATCTGCATGGCCGCCTATGTGTGGAACTGCAGAAGGTGTGGGAGGTACTAAATGAGAATGTTGCATCAATGTTTACAGTGAAGAAGGATAAGGAAGTTAGTGAATGTGGGGAAATAAATAGCGACATTTGTAAAATGTCCATATTACAGAGGAGGTGGTGCTGGACATCTTAAAATGCATGAAGGTGGATAAATCCGGGATCTGATCAGGTGTACACTAGAACTCTGGGAAGATGGGAAGTGATTGCTGGGCCCCTTGGTGAGATATTTGTATCAACAATAGCCATAGGTGAGGTGCCAGAAGACTGAAGATTGGCTAATGTGGTGTCACTATTTAAGGAAAAGCCAGGGAATTATAGACTGGTGAGCCTGACATTGGTGGGCAAATTGTTGGAGGGAATTCTGAGGGACAGGATTTGCGTGTATTTGGAAGGGCAAGGACTGATTAGAGACAGTCAACATGGCTTTGTGCATTGGAAATCATGCCTCATTATCTTGTTTGAGTTTTTTGAAGAAATAATGAAGAGGATTGATGAGGGCAGAGTAGTGGATGTGATCTCTATGGATTTCAATATGGTGTTTGACAAGGTTCCTCATGGTAGACTCGTTAGCAAGGTTAGATCACATGGAAAACAAGGAAAATTAGCTACTTGGATACAGAAGTGGTGGTGGAGCGTTGCTTTTCAGATTGGTGGCCTGTGACCAGTGGTGTGCCACAATGATCAGTGCTGGGCCACTGCTTTTTGTTATTTATATAAATAATTTGGATGTGAATACTGGAGGTATGGTTAGTAAGTTTACAGGTGACACCAAAATTAGAGGTGTACTGGACAGTGAAGAAGGTTACCTGAAATTACAATGGGATCTTGATCAGGTGGGCCAATGTGCTGAGGAGTGGCATTTGGAGTTTAATTTAGATAAATGTCAGGTGTTGGATTTTGGAAAGGCAAATCAGGCAGCACTTAATGCTAAGGTCCTGGGAAGTATTCCTGAACAAAGACCTTGGAGTGCAGGTTCATAGCTCTTTGAAAGTGGAGGTAGATAGGATAGTGAAAGGGGAATTTGGTATGCTTTCCTTTATTGGTCAGTGAATTGAGTATATAGGAATTGGGAGGTCATGTTATGATTGTACAGGACACTGGTTAGGACATTTTTGGAATAGGTTACAAATCACAACCCCAGGCTATCGTCCAGCAGGTGTATTTGAAAGCACTAGCTTTCGGAGCACCGCTCCTTCTTCAGGTGGTTGTGTAGCAGGACCACAAGACACAGAATTTATAGCAAAAGATTACAGTGTCTGTGGAATGAGTTAACATTTCAGCATGATGACTAATTCTGATGGAAAATAATTACCAGAAACATTAACTTTGTTTCTCTTTCCACGGTTATTTCCAGACCTGTATTTCTGTTTTTACTTTACATTTTCAGTAACCATGGTATTTTACTGTTTCAACAGGAACAACAGCTGATCTTCTTCAATATATTGCTGTGGGATCTTTTAATCTCGACTGAGTGTACACAAATTCTTCGTTTAATATCTCATTTGACATATAACACCTTCAGCAGTGCATTAGAATGTCACCTGAGATATTGGTCTTCAAGTTCAGGAATGGAATTAAACCCATAACTTACTGACTTGGAAGAGTGCTACCACCTGAGTCATGATAGACACTGCACCTCAACTGTGATGCATATTTTAGTGCAGTGAAAACCATAAAACATCAGCTTCTCACCATGCAAACTCATGCTACTATCATGAAGATTGCTGCATGCAAAGAAGGGGCTTGCAGGGTGCAAGAGTTATCCAGCAATCTGGCCTCCAATATACTACTTGGATGACAAAGGCACTGTCATAGGAGAAAGGGCAGTGGCTCTATTGAGCACCAATCTGCTGTCATTTCAGGAAGGAAGCCTGCCACTCCACCAGTGCCCTTGTTATTGATTGTTAGCAAGTCAGTACAGACGGCCGTCACGAATGCTGTGATGTAGTCCATAGCCAGGTCTCCTAGGGGCCAGAGTTGCTCATCAAACAGGCAAATGGGACTAGTTTAGTTTGGGAAACTTGATTAGCATGAACGAGTTGGATTAAAGGTTCTGTTTGTGCTGTATGACTCAAGGACTCTATCATCCTGTGGTGTCCAAATGAAATGGACTAAATCTAATTCTTTCATTATATTGAAGATTTAGTCACATCTCAAATTTAGCTTGACCTGATGGTCCTTAAACTAGACATTAATCTGGATGGCCTTCCTCATTTCAGACCTCCGTATTACCCTCAACATGACAGGTCCAAAACTGAGCACAATATTCTAAACGTGGCCTGATTGTAACAAGGAAGGAGTAGCATTTCTGTTTTTATACATAATTATGCTGGCACTATATTTAATTTAATTTCACAATAGTTTCACTGGTCCTGAATTGCTAATTATGACCCCAAGTTCTTCCTTTATGAAGTAGCATTGAGCATTGATTTCTGCATGGTGTGTACGTGCTTGCAGTTTTCTCTGTGCAAGAGTATGATAGAACATTTCTCTATATTAAAACATATTTGGCAAACATGGGCCCATTTGTCAACTTTGTGTGACTGGTTCAGTATTTTTTATTTGCAATGTCACATATTCCAAATCTGGGTGAGTCCCAACCTGGGTTATAAAAAGTCATAAATGTACTAGCATTATTTTAACATTACATTTGAACAAGATATTAAGAATTTCAAATCTGTCTCTTACCAGCCAATGTTTGTTTGTGCTATTTCTTCAGTCATTTTTTGTTCACTGTCAAGCAAGATGTCATTTCATTATATTTTCCTAAGTTTCCACTGTATTGGATACCTTATGAATCCACCAGCTAATTAAAGAATTAGCTTTACACCTACAATTTAATAAAAAAATACTGTAGTCACAATATGCCAATAATTTGAAATTAAATATAGCATATATATTCAAGAGCTCTTAATTCTATTTGTTCCTGTTGATAATTAGTATTAGACTTTATACAAATCTTAGTTAATTCTGGTTGCTTTTGCGACATTTTTAAAATAGTCTTTTGACCAAATATATTTAAATCTTATTGGTAAGCTCAGTATAATATAGCTTAAATACAAAGTGTTTCACTTGACTGATAATGAACAGGATAATATTTCTGCCTTTAAAGAATATATAGCAACAATCATAACTCAAGAAAAAAATTATTGGACTCATAGAAACATAGAAAATAGTAGACCATTTGACTCTTCAAGCTTGCTCCACCATTGATGATGGTCATGACTGATCATCCTGAGACCGTGGCACTGATTCTGGACTCCCCCACTATCATGAATATTATTCTTGCATCTACTCTGTCTGGTCCTGTTAGAATTTTATAGGTTTCTACGAAATCCTCCTCATTCTCCTGAAGTCCAGCAAGTATGATCCTAAACAATTCAAAACCTCCTCAGTTCCATTTTCCAAGGAATCAGTATAGTAAACCTTCACTGCATTCCCTCAAAGGCAAGAACATCTTCTCCAGATAAGGAGAGCTGAAAATGTGTTGCTGGAAAAGCGCAGCAGGTCAGGCAGCATCCAAGGAACAGGAGAATCAACATTTCGGGCATATCATCAAGGCCCTGTATAATTGCAGCAAGACATTCCTGCTTCTTTATTCAAATCTTTTTGCAATGAAGTCCAACATACCATTTGCTTTCTTTACCAGCTGCTGCACCTGCACGCTTACCTCCAGCAATTGGCGTACAAGGACACCTAGGTCTTGTTGCACATTCCCCACTCTCAGTTTATCGCCATTGAAATAATGATCTGCCTTCCTGTTTTTGCTACCATAGTAGATATCCTCACATTTATCCACCTTAATCTGCCATGCATTTGCCCATTCACTTATCTTGTCCAAATCACACTAAAACATCTTTGCATTCTTCTCACAACTCACCTTCCCACCCAGCTTTGTGTCATCTGCAAATTTGGAGATGCTACACTGAGTTCCCTCATCTAAATCATTAACATATATTGTGAATAGCTGGGATCCAAGCACTGATCCCCATGGCATCCCAGTAATTACTGCCTGCCATTCAGAAAAAGACTCATTTATTCCTATTCTTTGTTTCATGTCTGCCAACCAGTTTTCTATCCATTTTAATAGACTAGCCCCTATCCTATGCTCTTTAATTTTACATGGTAATTTCTTATTCTTCGACTTTGTCAACTTTGTCAAAAGCCCTCAGAAAAACTTTGTCCATGGGTCAATCAAATCAACTCTACTACAGTTACGTTTCTCAGAATTCCAGTAGATCTGTCAACATGGTTTCCCTTTTATAAATCTATGCTGACTCTATCTGATCTTACCACTGTTTTTCAACTGATATTAAATCTTTTAGCATGAACTCTAGCATCTTCTCCATTACCAACTTCAGGCTAACTTACCTCTAAATCCCAATTTTCTTTCTTAGATATCTTAGAACAGATATCTTAAATTAATCTAGTCCCTGGATGTAGATTTGCTTGCTGAGCTGGAAGGTTCAGTTTCAGACATTTCATCACCATACTAGGTAACATCATCAATGAGCTTCTGGATGAAGCATTGATGGTATGGCCTGCTTTTTATTTATGTGTTTAGGTTTCGTTGGGTTGGTGATGCCATTTCCTGTGGTGATGTTATTTCCGGTTCTTTTTCTCAGGGTGTGGTAAATGGGATCCAAGTCAATGTATTTATTGATAGAGTTCCGGTTGGAATGCCATGCTTCTAGGATTCTTGCATGTGTCTCTGTTTGGCTTGTCCTAGGATGATGTGTTGTTTCAATCAAAGTGGTGTCCTTCCTCATCTGTATGTAAAGATACTAGTGAGAGTGGGTCATGTCTTTTTGTGACTAGTTGATGCTCATATACCCTGGTGGCTAGTTTTCACAATTCTTGCAAGGTATTTTGTAAATGACATTAGTTTTGCTAGAAGGTCACCCATCAGCCTCCGATGCTCCAGGGAAAATAACCCCCGTCTATTCAGCCTCTCCCTATAGCTCAAACTCTCCAACCTTGGCAACATCCTTTAAATCTTTGCTGAAACCTTTCAAGTTTCACAACATCCTTCCTATAGGAGGGAGACCAGAATTGCATGCAGTATTCCAATCGTAGCTTAATCAATGTCCTGTACAGCCGCAACATGACTTCCCAACTCCTATATTCAATGCACTGACTAATAGAGGCAAGCATACCAAACGCCGTTTTCACTATCGTATTTACCTGCGACTCCACTTTCAAGGAACTATGAGCCTGCACTCAAAGGTCTCTATATTCAGCAGCACTCCCCAAGTCCTTACCCTTAATTGTATAAGGCCAGTCCTGATGTGCCTTTCCAAAATCTTACCTAAACTCCATCCGTCACTCTTCAGCCCATTGGCCCATCTGATCAAGATCTCAGATAACCTTCTTCACCGTCCACTCTACCTCCAATTTTGGTGTCATCTGCAAACGTACTAACTATACTTCCTATGTTCACATCCAAATCATTTAAATAAGTGACAATATCCAGTCGACCTACCACCAATCCTTGTGGCACACCGCTGGTCACAGACCTCCAATGTGAAAAGTAACCCTCCACCACCAGACTCTGTCTTTTATCTTTGAGCCAGTTTTTGCATGCAAATAGCTAGTTCCCCCTGTATTCCGTGTGATCTAACCTTGTTAACCAGTCTACCATGAGGAACATTGTCAAACATCTTACTGAAGTCTAAATAGACCAAGTCCACCACTCTGCACATTTCTTATTTCACTTTCATTTAAACATTTGGAGATCTGAAGTTCACGTCTATGAATAATAAACCTGCTTGTTAAATAAAAGCAGGCATTGGATGATTATTTCGGAACATGCTGCGATTAAGGTGAAAAGCAAGAAACTGGCACTAGGTAATGGAACCGGTGCAGGCTCGATGGGTTGAATGGTATAATTGTGGTTCATCGTAAAGTGCCACTGGTAACAAACCACAGATGAAAATCCCAAATTATGTCCATATAAAGGCAAAACAAGTCATAATTCAAGTCAGAAGCAAAAGGGGATGGACGTTGATTACTGCAAAAAATAATGCCTACATCCTTTTAGGAATACAACCCGGAATTCATGTATATTTCATCTGTTACTTTTTAAATTGACGTGAATAACTTTATCACGTACCCAGCTTTGGCCACGGTCCACAGGTACTTACCATCAACGTCTTTAGTTCGTGGAGCTGCTTCTTCACATTCAGCATGAGTGTCAGGTCGCTATGGTGACAGAGGAAGTGATGTATGGTCGCTATGGTTATAACGGAAGTGACGTCAGGCACAAGCCGTCGCCCTGGCAACAGTCAACAGGAGCCACGCTTTGCCTTTGTTGCGAGGGTTTTGTATTTCTCAAGAGGTTGTATTTCCAAAACTGGTAATAGTGCAGTCGTTTGTGTGTTTGAAGAAGAACTTTGCGTTATGGCTTTACCGTAAATTAAGCAAATTGTACGAACCCCCAAAAGCAAATTACGGCGTTTGATTGAAATCTGGAATAAAAATAAGAAATGCTGCAAATACTCGAGCAGCGCAGGCAGCATTGCTGGAGAGTGAGGATTTGCAGTTTTGATTGTCACCTTTATCCAACTGAGATTTCAGGAGATGGTATTTTTATATTTCTCTATATCAACTTGCTCAGATATTATTACACATCGCTGGAGCAGATGGGCTTGAACCTGGGCTTAGGGGTAGGGACACTACCACAAGAACCCCGAGAGCTTGAGTTTTGATGATAAGATTATCAACATAGAGCAAATGCTAAACATTTAATAAAGTTATATAAATTTCAATCCTGTCCAAAACACACTGGGTTAAAATTATGTTTCCACTCTAACAACACAAAATTAACAAGAGTAAATAACTCTTTGGAATTGAGTAATTTTGCAAAACATGATTATGATTCATCTCTAGGAATATCAAAATGTAACTTTTAGTCTAGGGATTGGATTTTACTGGTATTTTTTAAAAAATACCCCCTAATCTTTGTGCATGACTGTGCCCCTAGACCAGAGCTTCAATTTCTCTAGTCGTCCAGCATTCCCTACTCTATCAGCCTTGCCCTTCAGAAGGCGGCATACGTCAGATATACTACAAACCGACCGACTCCCACAGCTACCTGGACTATACCTCCTCCCACCCTGCCCCCTGTAAAAACGCCATCCCATTCTCCCAATTCCTTTGTCTCCGCCGCATCTGCTCCCAGGAGGACCAGTTCCAAAAACGTACAACCCAGATGGCCTCCTTCTTCAAGGACCGCAATTTCCCCCCCCCGACGTGGTCGATGATGCCCTCCACCACATCTCTTCCACTTCCCGCTCCTCCGCCCTTGAGCCCCGCCCTCCAACCGCCACCAGGACAGAACCCCACTGGTCCTCACCTACCACCCCACCATTCTCCATGTACAGCGCATCATCCGCCGTCATTTCCGCCACCTCCAAACGGA
>NC_057715.1:74525127-74541975 GCF_004010195.1 Chiloscyllium plagiosum
TCGAACTCAGCACCGCCTTCCTAACCTGCAATCTTCTTCCCCACCTCTCCCCCCGCACCCCAGTCTCGCCTATCACCCTCACCTTGACCTCTTTCCACCTATCACATTTCCGACGCCCCTCCCCCAAGTCCCTCCTCCCTACCTTTTATCTTAGCCTGCTGGACAAACTTTCCTCATTCCTGAAGAAGGGCTTATGCCCTTCTCCTGTTCCCTGGATGCTGCCTGACCTGCTGCGCTTTTCCAGCAACACATTTTCAGCTATGTCAGATATAGATCAAGTGAATCCCTTGAGAACTAAAGGGTAGTAAGTGTATACTTAAGAGGGAATCGGGAGGACAAAAAAGGGACATGAGGTACGTTTGCAAATAGGGTTAAAAAGAATCCAGAGAGATTCTACGAATGTATTAAGGGCAAAAGAGTAACTAGGGAGAGAATAGGGCCCCTTAACAATCAATGAATACAATGGGACCTTAATCAGATGGGCTAATGGACTAAGAAATGGCAACGGAGTTTAAGTTAGATAAATATGAGGTGTTGCATTTTAGTCAGAGAGATATACAGCACAAAAACAGGCCCTTTGATCCAACTCTTCCATGCTGACCAGATATCCCAACCCAATCCAGTCCCACCTGCCAGCACCTGGCCCATATCACTCCAAACCCTTCCTATTCATATACTCACCATAGTCTCCACCACATCCTCTGGCAGCTCATTCTTTACATGTACCACCTTCTGTGTGAAAGAGTTGTCCCTTAGGTCTCTTTTATATTTTTCCCCTCTCACCCTAAACCTATGCCCTCTAGTTCTGGATTCCCCCACCCCAGGGAAAAGACTTTGTCTATTTACCCTATCCATAGCCCCTCATAATTTTATAAATCCCTATAAGGTCACCCTTCAGCCTCCGATGCTCCAGGACAAACAGCCCTTGCCTAATCCTCCAACCCTGGTAACATCCTTGTAAATCTTTTATGAACCCCCTTTCAAGTTTCACAACATCTTCCTGATAGGAAGGAGACCAGAATTGCACGCAGTATTCCAAAAGTGGCCTAACCAATGTCCTGTACAGCCACAACATGACCTCCCAACTCCTATACTTTGACCAATAAATGAAAGCATATCAAACGCCTTCTTCACTATTCTGTCTACCTGCAACTCCACTTTCACAGAGCTATGAACCTGCACTCCAAGGTCTCTTTGTTCAGCAACACTCCCTAGGAGCTGTATTCCTGATGAAGGGCTTTTGCCCAAAACGTCGATTTTACTGCTCCTCGGATGCTGCCTGAACTGCTGTGCTCTTCCAGCACCACTAATCCAGAACCTTACCATTAAGTGTATAAGTCTGGCTAAGATTTGCTTTCCCAAAATGCATAACCTCGCATTTATCTAAATTAAGCTCCATCTGCCACTTTTCAGCCCATTGGCACATCTGATCAAGATCCTGTTGTAATCTGAGGTAACCTTCTTCGTATCCACGACACCTCCAATTTTGGTGTCATCTGCAAACTTACTAACTATACCTCTTATGCTCACATGCAAATCATTCATATAAATGATGAAAAGTAGTGGATCCAGCACCAATCCTTGTGGCACTCCACTCGTCACAGGCCTCCAGTCTGAAAAACAACCTTCAACAACCACCCTCTGTCATAGAGTCATAGAGATGTACAGCACGGAAACAGTCCCTTTGGTCTCTGTCTTCTACCTTTGAGCCAGTTCTCCCTGTATTCCATGAGATCTAACCTTGCTAACCAGTATCCCACATGGAACCTTGACGAATGCCTTACTGAAGTCCATATAAATCACACCTACCACTCTGCCCTCATCAATCCTTTTTGTTACTTCTTCAAAGAACGCAATCAAGTTTGTGAGACATGATTTCCCACGCACAATGCCATGTTGACTAGCCCTAATCAGTCCTTGCCTTTCCAAATACATGGACATCCTGTCCCTCAAGATGCCCACCACTGACATTAGGCTCACTGGTCTATAGTTCCCTGGTTTGTCCTTACCACATTTCTTAAACATTTGCACCACATTAGCCAACCTCCAGTCTTCTGGCATCTCACCTGTGACTATCGATGATATAAATATTTCAGTAAGAGGCCCAGCAATCACTCCCCTAGCTTCCCACAGAGTTCTAGGGTACACCTGATGTGGTCCTGGGGATTTACCCACTTATATGTGTGTCAAGACATCCAGCACTTCTTCCTCTGTAAAATGGACATTTTTCAAGATGTCACCATCTATTTCCCTACATTCTATATCTTCCATGTCCTTTTCCACAGTAAATATTGATGCAAAATACTCGTTTTGTATCTCCCCCATTTTCTGCAGCTCCACAGAAAGGCCACCTTGCTGAACTTTGAGGAGCCATATTCTCTCCCTAGTTACCCTTTTGTCCTTATTGTATTTCTAAAATCTCTTTGTATTCTCCTTAACCCTATTTGCCAAGCTATCTCATGTCCCCTTTTTGTCCTCCTGATTACCCTTATAAGTATACTCCTACTGCCTTTATACTCTTCTAAGGATTAACTCGATCTATACCTGACATATGCTTCCCTCTTTTTCTTAACCAAACCCTCAATTTCTTTAGTCATCCAGCATTCCCCATAACTCCCAGCCTTTCCTTTCACCCTAACAGGAATACATTTTCTCTGGACTCTCGTTATCTCATTTCTGAAAGCTTCCCATTTTCCAGCTGTCCCTTTACCTGCGAACATTTGCACCCAATCAGCTTTTGAAAGTTCTTGCCTCATACTGTCAAAATTGGCCTTTCTCCAATTTAGAACTTCAACTTTTAGATCTGGTCTGTCCTTTTCCATCGCTATTTTAAAACTAATAGAACTTTAGTCGCTGACCCCAAAATGCTCCCTCACTGACAGCTCAGTCACCTGCCCTGCCTTATTTCCCAAAAGTAGGTCAAATTTTGCACCTTCTCAAGTAGGTACATCCACATACTGAATCAGAAAACTTAACAAATTCCTCTCCATCTAAACCCTTAACACTATGGCAGTCCCTGTCTATGTTTGGAAAGTTAAAATCCCCTACCATAACCTCCCTATTATTCTTACAGATAACAGATCTCCTTACAAATTTATTTCCCAATTTCCCTCTGACTATTAAGGGGTCTATAATACAATCCCAATATGGTGATCGTCCCTTTTTTATTTCTCAGTTCCACCCAAATAAATTCCCTGGATGTATTTCCGGGAATATCCTCCCTCAGTACATCTGTAATGTGATCCCTTATCAAAAACGCCACATCCCCTCCTCTCTTGCCTCCCTTTCTACCCTTCCTGTAGTATTTGTATCCTAGAACATTAACCTGCTAGTCCTGTCCATCCTTGAGCCATGTTTCTACAATTGCTATGATATCCCAGTCCTATGTTCCTAACTATGCCCTGAGTTCATCTGCCATCCCTGTTAGGCCCCTTGCATTGAAATAAATGCAGTTTGATTTATCAGTCCTACCTTGTTCTCTGCTTTGTCTCTGACTGTTTGACTCACTTGTGCTCTCAGATTGATCTCTTTCCTCACTGTCTCCGTGGGTCCCACCCCACCCCGCCACCCCATCCCCACCCCGCCACCCCAACCCACCTTAATAGTTTAAATCCTCCCAAGCAACTCTAGCAAATCTCCCTGCCAGTATATAAGTCCCCTTCCAATTTAGGTGCAATCCGTCCTTCTTGTACAGGTCACTTCTACCCCAAAAGAGATTCCAATGATCCAAAAATGTGAATCCTTCTCCCATACACCAGCTCCTCAGCCATGCATTCATCTGCTCTATCCTCCTATTCCTGCCCTCATGAGCTTGTAGCACCAGGAGTAATCCAGATATTACTACTCTCGAGGACATCCTTTTTAAATTTCTGCCTAACTCTTTCTAATCTTCCTTCAGAATCTCAACCTTTTTCCATTCCTAGGTCATTGGTTCCAATGTGTACAATGTCCTCCTGCTGATCCCTCACCCCCTTGAGAACATTCTGCACCCTCTCTGAGACATCCTTGATCCTGGCACCAGGGAAGCAACACAACGTTCTGCTGGCCACAGAAATGTCTCTAACACAATTGATCTCTTGGAACTCGGCGTACCCCTCATTGCATTAGAACCAATCTCAATACCAGAAACTTGGCTGTTCATGCTACGTTCCTCTGAGAATCCATCACCCCCTACATTTTCCAAAACAGCATTCTTGTTTGAAATGGGAATAGCGACAGATGATTCCTGCACTAACTGCCTACCTCTCCTACTTTTCCTGGAGTTAACCCATCTATTTGAGTGTATCTGCAACTTTTCCCACCCTTCCTATAACTGCCATCCATCACATCCCCTTGTTCTTGTAAATTCCTCATTGCCTCTGTCTCTCCAACCAATCCACTCAATTTGATAGGATTTGCAAACAATAACATTTATTGCAAATATAATCCTCAGTAACATGTAAACTCTCCCTAAACTCCCACATCTGACAAGAAGAGCATATCACTCTACTAAAGGCCATTTTTTCCCTTCACGGTCTACAGACCCAGACAATAGCACCGTCTTATTCCTCTATAAAACACTGGTCCAGGTTAAATTAATAGTTATGGATTATATTTTAAGTTTAATCAATAAAACATATAATCAAGAAAGAAATCACTCTACTCACTACTGCAGACTTACTAGAAGGCCACGCTTAAATATTCACTTATCTGTTTCTATGCTGTGACCTCTCCCAGACAGGTTTCTCCAAGATTAGTTGTTAATTTCACTGTTCGTTAATCTTCCCAGATGCACTCTGATGTCCAGTGATTTGTTCTGGTAAAACAGGGCAGGAATTATACAGTTAATGGTAGTGTCCTGGGGAGTGTTTCCAAACCAAGAGACCTAGGGTTTAGGTGCATAGTTCCTTGAAAGTAGAGTTGCAGGTATACAAGGTGGTGAAGAAGGCCAATGGCATGCTTGCCTTCAATGGTCAGGGCATTGTATATTGAAGATGGGATATCCTGTTGCAGTTGTACAGGACTTTGGTTCGGACACCTTTGGAATACTGAGTTCAATTCTGGTCTCCCTGCTAGAGGAAGCATGTTGTGAAACTTGAAAGGGTTCAGAAAGATTTACGAGGATGTTGCCAGGGTTGGAGGGTTTCAGCTACACAGAGAGGCTGTTTTCCCTGGAGTGTCGGAGGCTGAGAAGTGACCTTATAGAGGTTTATAAGATCATGAGGGGCATGGATAGGGTAAATAGACAAGGTCTTTTCCCAGGAGTAAGGGATTCCAAAACTAAATTAAAGGTTTAAGGTGAGAGGGAAAAGATTTAAAAGGGACCTAAGGGGAACTTTTTCACATAGAGAGTGGTACGTGGATGGAATGAGCTGCCAGAGAAAATGATGCAGGCTGGTACAATTACAACTTTTTAAAGGCAATTGGATGGGTATATGAATAGGAAGCAGTTAGAGTGATATGGGCCAAATGCTGGCAAATGGGACTACATTAAATTTAGGATAGCTGACTGGCATGGATGAGTTGGATGGAAGGGTCTGTTTCCGTGCTGTATATCTCTATGACTATAAGTCATATTGGACTTGAAACATTAACTTTGCTTCTCTTTCAGACTTGCAGTACTTTCTCTAGCACCTTCTGTTTTTAGTTCAGAATGTTATAACCTACTGTTATTTCCCAGTGAAATAATAGGTCAGTTGAAGAGCTATCAAAATGCTTAAGTTGATCAAATGAAGACATGCTATATTTTCACTTCCTAATAATCCTACAAAAGCTATGCTAAAATCACATTTCTTCATCAAATCTACTTCCTTCATCACATACCATTTAATCTTCAAAACCTACTTTATAACTCTGATTGTCATAGTAGTATCTTTTAAATTCCATTTTCGAGCCAGTTCCTTATCTCCCCTAATGCCTTTAGAAGAATAGAACCTTTACTGTCACAAAATGACCAGTTACTACACAGGGTTATTGGAACAAAATTTGAAAACAAATCACACAGAAAAGACATAAGAACTAGGAACAGGATTAGACAATTTATCCCCTCCGGCGTACTCTGCCATTTGATGCAATCCTGGCTGATCCAACCTTAGTCTCAACTCCACTTTCCTGCTCACTCTCCATAACCCTTTAACCTGTTACAAATTAAACATCTGACTATCTCCAGCTTAAATTTTCTCAATATCCCAATGTCCACTGTACTCTGGGGTAGTAAATTCCACAGACTCAAAGCCCTGTGAGGGAATTAATTTATCCTCATCTCTGTTTTAAGTCTGCTACCCCTTATCCTAAAACTATGACCTCTCATTCTAGATTGTCCCACATGAGGAAATACTCTTTCTAGGTCTATTTTGTTAATCACCGTTAGCAGCATATATACCTCAATTAGATCTCCATTCATTCTTCTGAACTCCAGAGAGTATAGGCCTAACCCATTTAATCTCTCTTCATAAGACAAACCCCGTATTTTTGGAATCAGTCTAGTTAACCTCCTTAAAAACTGCCTCCAATGCAATCACATCCGTCCTCAAAGAGATCTAGGGGTGCAAGTGCAGAGTTTTTTAAAAGTGGAGTCAAAGGTAGATAGGGTGGTGAAGATGGCGTTGAGCACACTTAGCTTCTTTGGTCAGAACATTGAGTAAAGGAGTTGGGATGTCATTTTGCGGCTGTACAGGACATTGGTTAGACCACTTTTAGAATACTGTGTACAATTCTGGTCTCCCTTCTATAGGACAGATGCTGTTAAGCATGAGAAGTAGCAGAAACAATTTACAAGGATGTTGCTAGGATTGGAAGGTTTGAGCTACAGGGAGAGGCTGAATAGGCTGGGGCTTTTTCCCCTGAAGTGTCGGAGGCTGCGGGGTGACCTTATAGCGGTTTATAAAATCATGAGGTGCAATATTGGGTGAATAGCCAAGGTCATTTTTCTATGGTGAAGGAGTCCAAACTAGAGGGCACAGGTTTAAGGTGAGAGGGGAAAGATTTAAAAAGGAGCTGAGGGACACCTTTTTCATGCAGATGCTAGTGTGTGTATGGAACAAACTGCCAGAGGAAGTGGTGGAGCCAAGTGTAATCACAAATTTAAAAGGCATCTGGATGGGTGTATGAATAGGAAGGGTTCAGAGGGATATGAACCAAATGCTGGTAAATGAGACTACTTCAAATTGGGATATCTAGTCAGTGCAGACGAGTAAAATCAAAGGCTCTCTTTCTGTGCTGTATGTCTCCATGCGCTAAGTAAGGAGACAGTGTTGTATGCAGTACTCCAGATTCAGTCTCACTAATTCCTGTACGATGGCAGCAATGCTTTGAACTTCTATACTCTATTCCTTTAGCAATATGTGCCAAATTCAATTTGCCTTCCTTGTTACCTGCATATTAATTTTCTGCAATTTGTGCACAAGAACACCCAGAACAACTGCACCAAAGCACTCTGAAGTTTCTCTCCGTATAGATAATAAGTTGCTTTTCTCCTTCTCTGACCAAAATGGATCACCTCACGCTTATCCACATTAAACTTAATTTGCTACATTTTGACCTATTCACCTAACCTATTCACATCAATTTGTCGATTTATTATTTCTTCACTGCAATTTATATATGCACCTGCTTTATTGGCATTTGCAAATTTGACAAAGTACTTTTTATTCCTGCATCGAAGGCATTGGAGCAGATGGTGAAAGGTTGGTCAGCGATTTTAAGCAGCATCTTTTCATAAAAAGAGAGATGGCAGGGTGCAGACAGATTTTGATTCAAAAGTGAGTTAAAGATAATGGGGGTGTTGCTGATTAGCACGTGGAGTTAAGGTCACAATCAGAACAGCATGGTCTTATTGATTAATAGAGCAGGCTTGAGGAGCTTGCTTATGCCTGCTCCAATTTCTTATATTCTTAATTTATCACCATGATTTTGCCTTCACCAACCTATATTAACTGTAAATGATTGCATTATAATTGTTTAAAATTTTCTTCTACTACTTCCTTAAGAATGGAGGTACCAGATACTAAAACATTTCAAGAGTTGACAAATTTAGTTAAGAAATATTACATCCCCAAGCCTCCTCTAATTCGGAGATGCTGTCAGTTTTATTTGGCAGTTTGAGAACCAGGGGAATCCGTGTTGGGATCTTTGACAAGATTAAGATGACCAGTCTAACCCTAAATGAGATACTGAGAGACCGTTTGGTACATTGGGCTAACAATGTAACCATGCAAAAGTGCCTACTAGCTGAAACCCAACTGAACTTCAAACAGGAACTACAACTGGCTTTCTCATTGGGAAATGCTGCGAGTGGAGTATATAAATTACAAGGTAATCCAATAGAAGTGGACACCCTTGGCAGACCAAATTTGGGGGACCATTTGAGTGAAGGCAATTGCATAGCCTCACTCAGGACAGATTCTTCAACAGAGGGACTTTAGGTCAGCCCACAGGAAAACCCCAAAACAAAGCCAAACCTTGGCCAAGCAGTTAACAATTTCATCAGGATGCGTGCTGGCAAGCCATTGTTGTTGTGGCTGGTATGTGGACTGAAGACAGCAAGAGAATCACACTAGGTCTGAATTGATCAAGAGAACTCATAGGCCAGTATCCAGGAGAGAGCACACCCTCAAAGGCCTACCCACATCTGGCTTGGAACAATCCAAATCATAATCAATCAAAATAAATGTCTGGTTAAATGATCACCCGGTTCTAATGGAGGTTGATACTGACGTGGCTGTATCAGTGGTTGCAGAAGTAGCCTTTAACAAAAGTTGCTCTGGACTCCAACACTTAACTTTGTTAAGACCACGGCTAGACCGAGAACCTATACTTGGGGAACATTTACAGATAAAGGGTATAACTTTGGTTCAAGTCTCATATGAGAAGCAGCTGGTTTAGTCACCACTGATTGTATAAAAGGCTCATGTCCAAGCCTGATGGGGTGAAATTGATCAAGAAAGATTCACCTTAATTGTCTCAATATGTTTTGATTAGAAAATGGCTACCTGAGTGAAGTACTAATTAATTAGATTAGATTCCCTACAGTGTGGAAACAGGCCCTTCAGCCTAACAAGTCCACACCGACCCTCCGAAGAGTAAGCCACCCAGACCCATTTGCCTCTGACCGATTCACCTAACATTATGCATAATTTAACATGGCCAATTTACCTAACCTACACATCTTTGGATTGTGCAAGGAAACCAGAGCACCCAGAGGAAACCCACGCAGACATGGCGAGAATGTGCAAAATCTGCACAAACAGTCACCCAAGGCTGGAATCAAACTTGGGAACCCTGGTGCTGTGAGGCAGCAGTGCTAACCACTGTGCCACCCTGAATACCCAGAAGATTTTCAGGAAGGTCTATGGACTATCAACATAGCCAAGGCCATTTTGCAGTTTGACCAGGAAGCAATTCCACAATTTTGCAAGGACCGCCCAGTGCCATTTGCCTTATGTGCAAAGTAGAGACAGAAATCAGGCAGCTGGAAAGCAAAGTAATCATCAAACCAGTACAGTATGTGAAATGGGCAGCACCATTTGTATCAACTGTGAAGTGCAATGAGTCAGTTTTTCTTTGTGGGGATTTTAAACAAATAGTGAACTGCTTCTTGCAGCTGGATAAATACCCAATCCCTCGCATAGATTACTATTATGCAATGCTGGCTGGGAGGCTGTCCTTTCACAAAGTTAGACATGAGCCATGCATATCTGCAATTGCAGTTAGATGAAGATTCCCAGAAGTATGCTACAATTAATACCCATAAAGGTTTGTACCAATAAATGAGATTGTCATCTGGGGTATCATCAGGCTGTGCCATTTTTTAGCAGATGATGGAGAACATTTTACCAGGAATACCCCAGGTCACAATTTATCTAGATGATGTACTAATTACAGGGAAGAACATTTAGAGAACTTGGACATAGTCCTTAGATGTTTCTCCCATGTGGGTATACACTTTAGAAGGGAAAATTGTGTGATTCAGGCACTCAAGTGATCTACTTGAGCTACAGAGTCGACAAGACTGAGTTACACCAGTTGAAAGATAAAGTGAGGGTGATCAAAGGTGCCCCGTCTCCCATGTCTGTACTAGAGCTTATTCTTTCTTTGGATCAGTGAATTATTAATGGAAATTTCATACGTAACCTAGCCTCCATCCTGGCACCATTACATATTGAAGAAGAGTCAGCCTTGAAATGATCTTAAAAATCACACAACACCAAGTTATAGTCCAACAGATTTACTGAGAAGCATTAGCTTTTGGAGCGCTGCTCCTTCATCAGATGGTGGAGCAGAGCTCCAAAAGCTAATGCTTCTAAGTAAACCTGTTGGACTATAACCTGGTGTTGTGTGATTTTTAACTTTGTACATTCCAGTCCAACACCGGCATCTCCAAATCTTGAAATGATCTCATAGCCAAGACGTAGACTTTAGAGAAGTGAAGAAATCGCTATCATCATCTAAAATATTGGCATACTAAGTGAGATCTGGTGCTGACTTGCAATGCCTACCCAATGGTATTAAGGTAGCATTGGCTCACAGATGGCCCAATGGAAAGGAATGTCCAATAGCATATGCTTGTCGGACATCAGCTGATGCAGAAAGCAAATACACCCAGATAGAGAAGGAAGGTTTGTGGTTATCATTGGTGTGAAAACATTTCACTAATACCTTTATGGATGTAAATTTGTAATAGTAACAGACCACATACCCCTGCTAGGACTACTCAGGGAGGACAAGGCCATAGCTTCAGGTTGAATTCAGTGGTGGCTTTCACGTAAATGTGTACAATTACAAGTTTGAACACCATCTGGGAGACCAAGTAGCAAATGCGGATGCATTGAGCTGCCTCCCACTGATACACCACTGGTGGTGCTGCCTACTGGAAGAGTCCAGTGAACACCCTTCCACTCACTGCTGATAATATTAGACTATAGATGCAATATGTCTTGTCCTGGAAAAGCTAAAAAAACTTGTGGGGATGGGGAAAATACCTAACCACCCACTTCACCTTCAACAACAAAACCTACAGACAAACCAACGAAACACCCTTGGGATCTCCAATATCAGGGTTCTTAGCAGAGACAGTAATGCAGAGACTTGAACAAACAGCTCTGCCAACCATCCAACCCAAACTTTTGGTCCACTATGTGGATGACACCTTTATCATCACTAAATGAAACAAATTAGAGGAAACCTTCAAGACCATCAACAATGCCCATACTGGCATAAAATTCACTAAAGAGGAGGAAAACAACAACAAACTGCCATTTCTAGATGTCGCAGTAGAGCGAACAGCCAATGGGGAACTTCAAACCAGTGTCTGCAGGAAAACAACACATACAGACCAAATATTGAACTACAGAAGCAATCGTCCCAACATCCACAAACGAACCTGCCTCAGAACATTATTTCAATGAGCCAACACACACTGCAGCACAGAGGAAGTATGCAGAGCAGAGGAAAATCACCTATACAGTGTTTTAAAAAAGAATGGGTACCCAATGAACACAGTCCGCCGATTTCTCAGCAACAAACCCAAACAAGCAGACAAAATGCGTTCAGAAACCCTAGTCACTCTCCCCTACATCAAAGACATCTCAGAAATGACTGCCAGACTACTCAGACCCCTTGGCATCATGGTAGCCCACAAACCCACCAACACACTAAAACAGCAGCTAATGAACTTGAAAGACCCTATACAGACAACAAGCAAAACTAATGTCATTTACAAAATACCATGCAAGAACTGTAACAAACACTATATTGGACAAACAGGCAGAAAACTAGCCCCAGGATACATGAACATCAACTAGCCACAAAACAACATGACACTCTCTCACTAGTTGACTGGGACAACACATCCATCCTCGGACAAGCCAAACAGAGACACGCACAAGAATTCCTAGAAGCATGACATTCCAACCAGAGCTCTATCAGCAAACACATTGACTTGGTCCCCATTTACCACCCCATGAGAAAAAGAACAGGAAATGACATTACCATAGGAAATGACATCACCCCAGGAAATGACATCACCAACCCAAAGAAACCCAAACATATAAATAGAAAACAGGAATCATCAGCAGTGCTTCATCCAGAGGCTCACTGAAGATGTTATCTATTTTGGTGATGAAATGTCTGAAAATGAACCTTCTAGCTCAGCAAGCAAACCTATATCCAGCTGGTGGTTATGTTTGTATCCCAAAATAGTTCTGGAATTGTGAGCAATTTTTATGGATGAGAGCACGACCTTGTAGTAATTGTGTTCCTGCCAGATCACATTCTGGATGGCTAAACCAGTTGTCCATTATTGCTTTCAAGTTTGTGTCCCTTTTCAAGGCTGCATTAAGGGGACAGGGATGACAGCCATTAATAAAATGTCTAGGGTGAGAGCATATAGTGTATGTTTGACTATTGCCAACCATGAACAGAATAGACATAAATGGCTAACTTTCTGGTTAGCAGAAATAAGTTCTAGGGCCTCAATTTCTTACAATTTGTACAAATGATTTGGATCAAGGCATCAAAGGTATGGTTGAAAAATTTGCACAAGGTAAGTAGGAAACTAAGTTGCAGACAAAAACTTAAGAAGGCTACAAAAGTTAATGGAGTAGTCAAAGATCTGAGAAAATATGAAATTGTTCATTTTGACAGGAACAATTAAACATAAGGATTTGGGTAGCCTAGTGCATAAATTGCAAAAGATTAATATACAGATGTTTTAGAGATCCAGGCACTGGTGACACAATAGGGCAGCACAGTGGCTTAGTGGTTGGTACTGCTGCCTCACAGCACCAGGAACCCAGGTTCAATTCCTGCCTTGGGTGACTGTTGGTTGGTCGGTGGTGCAGGTTGGTGGTGGGGTGCATAGACAGAAGACCAGAGTGTGATACACATCTGACTATTAGCAGTTAACAGCAACTGTGTAGATAATGCAAGTCAACAATGAAGTAACCCTGGTCAGGGAAGTTGCTTTCATAAAGGATGCTTCCTTTCATAAAGGAAGTTGCTTTCATAAAGCACTGCTGCCTCACAGCGCCAAGGACCTGGGCTCAATTCAAGCCTTGGGCGGCTGTCTGTTTGGAGTTTGCACATCCTCCCTGTGTCTGCGTGGGTTTCGTCCCACAGTCCAAAGATATGCAGGTCAGATGAATTGGCCAGTCTAAATTGCCCATAGAGTTAGGTGCATTAGCCAGGGTTAAGTGTAGGGAAATGGGTCTGGGTAAGTTACTCTTCAGAGGGTACGTGTGGATTTGTTGGGCCAAATTGTCTGTTTCTACACTGTAGGGAGTCTAATATCTGGAGCAGCGTATATTGCTTGATCCTTCAGTTAAGGATATAACATGCATTGGAAAGATTTCAGAGAAATATCCGAATAACATCAAAAATGGAGTGGGATCGTGATGGGTTGTCATAAAAAAAAGGTTTAAATTGCTTGGCTTGTATCTGTTGGAGTTTGGAAGAATTGATTAGAAAAATAATTTAGTTGAAGATTCCAAGATCCTGAAGGTTCTCAGGGCACATGTTGTTAGGATGTTTCCTCTTGTTGGAAACCTAGAACTCCGGCTCACCATTTAAAATAAAGGGGTTAACATTTAAGAAATGAAGATTTTTTTTTCTGCAGGTTGCAAGTATTTGGAATTATATTTCTCAAAAGACAGTTGATACCATGAAGACAGAAGTGGAAGATCCTTCATGATCAAAGAAGCGAAAATTAGAGTTATACAGCACTGATACAGCCCCTTTGGTCCAATTTGTCTATGCTGATCAGAAATCCTAAACTGATCTAGTCCCATTTGCTAGCATTTGGTCCATTTCCCTCTAAACCCTTCCTATCCATGTATCCATCCAGATACTTTTAAATATTGTAATTGTACCTGCCTCCACCATTTCCTGTAGCAGCTCTTTTCATATACACACCATCATCTGCATGATAAAGTCACTTCTCAGGTCCTTTTTAAAAATCTTTCCCCCTCACCTTAAAGCTATGCCTTTCTAGTTTTGGTTTCACTGAATCTGGGGAAAAGACCTAGGCTATTTACCCTATCCATGTCCCTCATGATTTTATAAACCTTTTATAAGGCCACCCTTCAGCCTCTGATGCTCTAGGGAAAGAAAAGTCCCAGTCTATCCAGCCTCTCTTTATAACCTAAATGCTCTAGTCTTAGTAACATCCTTGTAAATCTTTTTTGCACTTTTCAGTACAATAACATCCCTCTTAAAGCAGAGCGACCAGAATTGTACTCAGTGCTTGAAATGTGGCCTTACCGATGTAATTTGACGTTCTGGGGATCCAAGATGGCAGCGATCCAAGCAGATCTGCCTTTCTGAGCGCTGCATCCCAACCCAGCAGTATGGATTTTTTTAACCCCTCCACCTTACCTTTTTTCGGAGAAAATTGATGTTAAACTGTTGTGAAACCATTTAAATCCATTTGTAGTGGAGTTTCGATTGTCTGAGCGAGGTGGGCAGGGAGGTCAACTGGTGGAAACAAGCAGTAATCTATGAGTGCTGGGTGTCCTTGTATCTCTCGATTATCCGGCAATTCGCCTCTCGATTATCCAGCAATGCACACCGTGGTGCCATTTAACTGATAACTGAATGCTGGGTTGCCTGGTGCCATTTTTGCAGGGCCTTGGGATCTTGTTCAGATGGTCTGGGATTTAGATGATTGATGTTTGGATAATCGAGGTTCTACTGTAAATAACCTTTTTGAGTGAGTGAGGATGATGAAAGGAAAGCATACAGCCAAGCCCCAACACATGGGACACTTACTGAAGGCGTGCCCGCGACTGCAACTGTGAATGCAACTGCAGCTCCCTCAGCAGCTGAGAAACGGGTACCTGCGCAGCAGAACATCCCTGAAGAACTCATAGCAATCCTAGGGATGATCAAGGCTTTAATGGAAGACGATCGTACTTGGCTGGAGCTGATGCTGGCCATGCTACAAAAGCATGAGAAGGAGTTCCAAGGGCTCGGGAAGCGAACTGAACAGGTCATGCGGTGGAGACCAAGGTTGAGTCCTCGGCGGGTGGATCCAGGCCCTTTAAAAAAACAGGTCTGGGCCTTGACTGAGCAGGTGAATGATCTGGAAAATTGAGGTAGGAGGAAAAATATTCAGGTCGTTGGGCTGCCAGGAGTGGAAAGTGGACAGCTAGCAAGCTTCTTTTGAAGACTGGCTGCCACAGTTTCTTGGCTGATGGATGCCTAGGTGGACTGGGTGAGGTTTGACAGAGCTCACCGGGTTGTGGTGCGCAGATCCCGTCTGGATTGGTGCCCCCGCCCAGTCCTGGTACGATTTCAAAGTTACAGGAACAAGTAGAGAGTCCTGGAATTTTCTAGAAGAATGGGGAAAGATCTACAGGCCCTGACTTATCAGGGAACTAAGATGATGTTTTTTCAGGATCCATAAAAGGAAATCATTTGATGAGGTAAGAGAAAAAATAAGAGACCTTGGTATTCAATATTCAATGAGATACCCAGTGGTGCTTTGTATTATCCACGAGGAGATGGTGCAGTCATTTGACTCCTCGGAACAAGTGAAAAATTTCATGGACACTTTAAGATAATTTGGATAGACTTATATCCTGGATAATAATGTTTGTTTTTTTTCTTGCTACGTTTATTGTAATGTTGCCCATTTCTTAAAGAAGTTGCTGTTGGTGTGTTTTTTTTTCTCCGATTAGGATCAGTGTTGCTATATAGTGGGGGTGGGCAGAGTGTTCATTATTTTGTCTGTTTCCTTCTATTGCTTGGCTCTAGGGTGTGGCTCAAGCTGGAAAGGGGAATGGAGGTGTGTGTGGGAGGTGTAAGCGCCCTGTATGAGCAGGGTGTTGAGTCCCCATTAAGACCCTTTTGTGGTTTGTAGTTCATTCGCGCTCAGCGCTGTGAGTCAAATTCTTCCTCTCAGCAGGTCAAAGGTGGGTTGTAAAGGATCATGTTCTTAAATGGTGCACCTGGAATATTAGAGAGATACTAGAACTCGTGGGCACAGCCTTAGAATTAGATGGGGTCAATTTAGAATGGAAATGAGGAGACATTTCTTCAGCCAGAGAGTGGAAAACACTGCCACGGAGCAGAGTGGAGGCTGGGACGTTAAATGGCAGAGATTGATAAATTCTTAATCTTGCAAGGAATTAAGGGATACGGGGAGAGTGTGGGTAAGTGGCGTTAAAATGCCCATCAGCCATGATCGAATGGCAGAGTGGACTCGATGGGCCGAATGGCCTTACTTCCACTCCTATGTCTTATGGATCCATTCGCCTGTTAAAAGGAAAAAGGTGTTGTTGAGCCTTAAAAAGGAGAGGGTAGATGTTGCCCTGTTGCAGGAGACTCACCTTAATGACAAGGAACACGAAGTTACAGCAGGGTGTTTTCCTTATCCTTTAACACTAAGAGTAGGGGGATGGCCATACTCGTCTGGAAGAATCTTCCACTTAATTTAATAGATTTGTGTTAAAGATGAATATGGTTGGTTTGTTACCCTTAAGGCCCTAATACATGGTAAGGAATGTGATATTTTGAATGTCTATTGTCCTCTGGCCCAGCCCCTTAGATTTTTGACTAATGCACTATCTAAGCTGATGGCCTCTGTGTCGCGGCATATTATTATGGTTGGGGGTTGGGGGGATCTTTAACTGACTTATGGATCCTATGCTGGATAGAATGCCCAAAGGCCCCCCAAAGCTTACTTCACAATCTAAACAGGGAGAAAGTGAGGACTGCAGATGCTGTAGTACCAGAGTTGAAAAATGTGGTGCTGGAAAAACACAACAGGCCAGGCAGCATCCGAGGAGCAGGAGAATCGACGTTCCGGGCATAAGCCCTTCTTCAGGAATGAGGCTGGTGTGCCAAGTGGGCTGAGATAAAAGGTAGGGGGGA
>NC_057715.1:74542373-74640966 GCF_004010195.1 Chiloscyllium plagiosum
GAAGGTGAGGGTGAGGGTGATAGGCCGGAGAGGGGGTAGGGGCGGAGAGGTCGGGAAGAAGATTGCAGGTCAAGAGGGCGGTGCTGAATCCGAGGGTTGGAACTGAGATAAGGTGGGGGGAGGGGAAATGAGGAAGCTGGAGAAATCTACATTCATCCCTTGTGTTTGGAAGGTTCCTAGGCGGAAGATGAGGCGCTCTTCCTCCAGGCGTCGTGTGGCTAGCATCTGGCGATGGAGGAGGCCAAGGACCTGCATATCATTGGTGGAGTGGGAGGGGGAGCTAAAGTGTTCAGCCACGGGGCGGTTGGGTTGGTTGGTGCAGGTGTCCCAGAGGTGTTCCCTGAAACGTTCTGCAATTAGGCGACCCGGCTGCCCAATGTAGAGGAGACCACCTCGGGTGCAGCGGATACAGTAAATGATGTGTGTGGAGGTGCAGGTGAATTTGCGATGGATATAGAAGGATCCATTGAGGCCTTGGAGGGAGGTGAGGGGGGAGGTGTGGGCACAAGTTTTGCATTTCTTGATGTTGCAGGGGAAGGTGCCGTGGATGGAGGTTGGGTTGGTGGGGGGTGTGGACCTGATGAGGGAGTCGATCTAAACAGTTGGGTGATCTATGTGTGGAACTGGGTTTGGTAGATGTTTGGAGACATCTTCACCCTACAAGCAGGGACTTTGACTTCTTTTCCATTCCTCATTAGTGCCATACAAGGATTGATCTTTTCCTAACTCCTAGATCTTTTAGATTCAGTGGTATCTTGTTCAATTGGGACTATTGCCATCTTTGATCATACAGCAGTATATTTAGTGGTCAAAATTAAGGGTAATGCAATGAGCTCACAGTACTGTTGAATGGATCCCTTCATCCTCAAGAACAACAAGTTCGTTGAGTACTTTTCTATGGAATTTGATGCATTTTTGGCTACCAACTCAGGTACAGCTAGTAATCTGTCCATTCTTTGGGAGATGCTAAGGCCTATGCTAGAGGGATAATTGTCTCATACTCGGCCAGTCAGAAGCAACGGAAGGGAAGCAGCAGCATCTGCTCAAGGCACATATTACAGGAGACCATCAGTGACTAAGCTGCAGTGGATCACAGCCTTTTGATCCGCCTTAAACTCCACGCTTATGCATACAGCCAGGAAGGAGCTTGCCTTTGCAAAGCAAAGGGTATTTGAGCATGGATCCCAGGTTTAAACCTTGGGCAGATAGGGGTCTCTCTTGTTTGGATAATCTGTTTGAGGGTGAAACTTTGATGTCATTTAATCAAGTAACTCAGAAATATGGATTGTCAAGTAAGGACCTCTTCATTTCTTCCAGATTAGAAGTTTTATCTGAAAGGAGACCGCACTCTTGACTGAGTGTTATAGATCTGGTACGGAAAAGAGGGTGCTTCAGGCTAAGAGCACTCTTTCAGCGAGTACTCTCAATTATTTGTTGGGGTGAGGTTCCTCGGGTGACATCGAGCATCTACCTGAGGGCTGGGAGAGAGAGTTAGGAGTTGAGATCACCTCGGAAACATGGGACGACATTTGTGATAATACAAGGAGGATTTTGATATGTAATAGGACTTATGCTACAAAGTTGAAGAGTCTTCATTGGGCTCATCTGGTCCCAGAGTATCTCGCAAAATTTAAGCAGGGAGCATCTTTAATGTGCCCCAATTGTAAGATAAATACGGGTACACTCACTCAGTCTTTGGTCCTGCCACAGATTGTGCATATTGGAGCGCTGTGGCAGGAGAAATAGAGAGGGTCTTGGGGACTGAAGTTAAGGAGGACCCAGTCTCTTTGCTCCTGGGTTTACTGTATTTACCTCCCTTAGATGTACATGGGAAAAAGCTTTTTAACATTTTCATATTTTGTGTGAGAAAGAACATTCTGATGGGCTGGGTATCTGAGAACCCCAGAGCTGTCAGGATGGCATAAGTTAATTATGGGACACATTCCTTTAGAGTTTCTTACAAATATGGTGCACTAGAAAACAGACAATGTTTACAAGACATAGCAGCCCTTTTTGAATTATTTGGAAGCAGATCTGTCCGCCATTTTGATTAGTGCTTTTGTCTAGCCATGGTGGGTTGGCCTGATAACCCTAATGCCATGAGAGGAAGAATTTCAAATATGGGTTTAATTGATGCTTTCAAAGGTTGAGTGCTATGGTTTTGCTGTGCTGAGCGGCATTACTTATTTATTGATTTGTAATAAGTGTAGTTTTGATTTCTTTTGTAGAGTAGTAGTTTGTTTATTTTTGATATTAATTTCTATATTTTCATAAATTTCTAACTTTGTAAAGGAAAAATTTTTCAATAAAAATATTTTTAAAAAACCGTGATGTTCCAACTCCTGCACTCAGTCCTCTGATCAATGAAGGCAAGTGCACCAAATGCCTACTTTACTCAGTTTACCTGTGACACCACCTTCAAGGAGCTATGTACCTGCACCCCAGGTGTCTCTGTTTGATAACACACCCTAGGGACCCTACCATTAACTGTGTAAATCCTGCCCTGACTTGTCTTATCAAAATGCAACTTTTAATTCTCCTTAGCGTTATCTGGCAAAGCTATCTCATGTTCCCTTTTAGCCCTCCTAATTTCCCTTTTAAGTGTAGTCAAGGAATTCACTTGATCCCAGTTGTCTATATCTGAGATATGCCGACTTCTTTTTCAACCACAGCCTCAATATCTCTCGTCATCCAATGTTCTCTACTCCTTTTTAATATTGATTTGCAAGGACGTTTGTGTTTTTGAAAGCATCAACTTCAAATTGATGCTAGTGGGAGAAATAACTTAATTACTTATTGCTACTATTAATCAACTCTTCAAATAAAAGCAAAGATTTCATACAGCACTGTACATGTTTTATAAAGCTAATGTTTGATTTTCATCATTATAGTCAACGAAGCACAATGACTGTTGACCACAGCTTCCAGTACCTGATAATGTTTGGTCCTCATTAATGCACGTTGATAATGAAGAAGGGACCTGCAATGACCTATGGATGGGGCTGTGTTGTCCAAGGCACCGCACAATCATGATATTCAGCTTCATAGAACCACATGTTTTATTTCCTCATTGATGACCAGAATGCAGATGTGTACAGCAACAGTAGTAAGGAAGGAAGGAATTCATACAAACACATTTCAAAGACTTGGCACATTAAAGTCATATTGGTGTGTTCGCTGATCATTGCAGTGTTCAACAGCATTTGCTTTTATGCAGATACCAAAGTAGTCCATGTCCACGTGTAGCAAGACCTAAAGAATATTGAGGTTGATAAGTGACAGTAACATTAGCACCACTCCATCTCCAACAATACAGAATTTAACCACCTCCTCTTGACATTTAACAGCATTAGCATCACTGAATCTTGCACTATCGTCCGAGATTACCATTGATCTGAAAAGTAACCACTTCGACCCATACAAATACCATGACAAGACAGGTCTGGGAATTTTGTAGCAAGTAATTTCCTCCTCACTTCCAAAACCTGTACACCAACAAGGGACAGGTCAGTGTGATAGAATACTCTCCACGTGGCTGGACGAATGCAGTTCCAACACTCCAGAAAAACTCGTCATCATTCAAGACAAAGCAGTAACTTGATTGGCACCCTATCACCACTTTAAAATTTGAAACTGAAATTGTTTCTTATGAGATATAAATAACTGGTAGAGCATTTAACCAGAGGGTTACCATGCCTCAGGCTAGGGTCAAGGCTGAGAAGAGAAGTTCTTCATAATAATCTTAGGTGGTACAGAGATTGAACCCTTTCTGTTGGCACCATTCTGCATCACAAACCAGCCAACTCAATTAACTGACGCCACCAAACATTCACTCTACCAAAACATAGTGGCAGCAGCGTATACCATATACAATATGCACTGCAGAAACTCACTAAAGTTCATTTGATAGCACCTTTCAAACTGACCATCTCAACCATGTAAAAGCACAGGGCAGCAGATACATGGGAACACCACTTACCATAAATTGCTCTCTAAACCACAGCTTTCTGAACTGGAACTATAATTGACTATCTTTCATTGTTGTTGGGTCAAAGCCCAGAACTGCCCATCTCCATGAGATGGACTGCAGTAGTTTGAGGCAGCAGTTAATCTCTATTTGCTCCAAAACAATTAGATGAGCAACGAATGCTGACCTTGGGAAGGATGCACTGCTCACATCCCATAAAAGAAAAAATAAATCAGTATGTGTTAAGTGGAGCTGTCCCATTTACAGCCAGTTGTTTGCTAGCTTAGTCTACATAAATCAAATATATACGTCTAAAGATGATCTAATATAGTATAGCTCATTGCTCCACATTGTTTGGAACACAGAAATGTGATCAGATCACAACTAGTATGGACTAGATGTGATTAAAAGAATGTGCTAGCTGCAGCCATGTGTTTATTTTTCACAGTCCCTGAATGAATCCAGCAACCTAAGAAAAACCGTACTTGTCTAAAAAATATGAACTAATTTGCCATGAATCATTTATAACCAGTGCAATGTGATTTCCAATTTGTAACATAAGATTTAATAGATAAATCATTTGTATTACTTATTTCCTTCCTGAAAGGTGAACAGTTTGTTTTCTCTAGTGGAGAGTTTGATAATCAATGAACCACACTGCACCAGGGATGACAATATCAGTCCTGCAACCTCTAATCTTTGAATCACAACTCATTCTACCAGTTCTTTATACTGTGAATATTACCTTACTTTACAACATACAGTTTAATATTTCTTACAAAGTTTCAACACACCTGGAATGACTATTTTAAAATAAAACATTTTGAGAAAGTATATTCGAATTGTATTTTACAAAAAAGTCTTAAAAAGTATCAGTATATATAAATATAATACCTATACAGTGAGACGGTGTTGAAATAAACTGGTTTGAAAATGGTCCCGTAATAAATATCAGGTTGATTCAAGAATCAAGTCAGATGAACCCTGATAGACTATATGCAACACTTTGCACTGTGCTTACTGACAAAATCAGGTGAAATATATTTGGTGTGTCTTGACTTGCGAATTACAGCTTGATTAACTACAAACTAATTCTAAGTTACAAACTTCAGCACATCACTCCTGCTACAAGTTTAATTTCTAAAGTTCACATTTCATATAGTCAATTTGACACCATGAGGATAAAATTAACATTATACACAAAAGCAGCATTAGGTTTAGAGGGGAAAAGAAAATGTGTGGTGAATAATGGCTACTGGAAGTGACACTTTAATTCACATCTAAATGCACATTACTTCAGGCTCTTTCTGGAAACAGTTGAGGAAAGGAAGAGAGATTTTTTTCAAGTAACGCATACAAAATTAACAAAGGTAATGGTGCTGATTACAGTTAAAGTTCTTCCTTGATATTGGCTATTCTCTTGCAGTTACAGAAAGACTCATTATCAGTTGGCTGAAGAACATGCTCCATTCCATTGCGGATTTCAGGCTTAGTAGTCTGTCGTTTGACATACTCCTAAACAGTAGAAAGGAAAAGCAATCTAAATTTAAAAATTGCCACCAGTTTAACAGGTGTAATGATAATATAGTATTATTGAGATGAGTTACTTTCTGATGGCAGGCAGTGACAAGATATACAAATATATTGTATTCCCCAAATCAGGTTCAATATTCTGCTACTCTAATTGGAGGGACTTATGTGCAGAAAAATAACTTGCTATATTACAATCACTAAATATAATGGCAATTGAAATTCCTGGTCCCACTGTTGATGAAATGATAGCTTTTGATATGCTAGTGTTTTTGCAGTTCAGACATCGAAGAATAGCACAACAGAATATGAAAAGACATTAGCTAACATTTCAAACAATGATCTGAATGTTTAGCAGTCTGTACAGAACACAGAATGACATTAAAAACAGCGTTTAGTGACAGAAGGTAGCTAACTACTGTCTCCACGTCCGAATGCTAACACAAAATAAAACTGGAATCACTTGATCCAAAACATTGCTGAAAACAATCGAGAATAACTGCTCCCGTATCAGGTTAAACTAGTTCAATTGTCTGCATCTTTTCCTATTAGCTCAAAATAATTACAGAAATAATAATTATGCCATAATAATGATCTAAAAGTTCAGTCCATACAAATAAAAAATGAATTTTATACCATTCCAAAAATTTTCTCTACCCATTACCACTAAACAACCAAATCAGAAAATTCATAAATTATTAGGATAAAGAAATAGCTATAATTTAAAAGAAGATCCTCAGGCCTTTAATTATTGTACAGAGACAGAGAATAAAGAACTGCAGTTCCAATTTAAAAAATATGCAACAGACTCTGATTTTCCCATGTGGATTTTATCCCAGTAAATCCACATGACTACTTTACTGACAAAATTAAGGGTGTATAAAGATTCCATGTAGGAATCCCAAGTTTCTGAACAGCAAAACATATAAAAATGACAAAAGTGCTTTTAAGGAATCATCAAAGATCCATCAACAATGAGTACTTTATCCCTAATGTTTCCTTCCATTAGTGTTATCATCCACTCATCCAGATGAATCAAAGTACCCCATCCTAGAACTCAGTATAAAACTGTCTTATAGGACTGTACAATCTAATAAATAGATCTATTAAGTTTCTCAAACCTGTAAGACTATGTAATAGTAACAATAAAGACTTGAAGGTTGCAGGAGATCTCGAGCTAGAGCTTGTCCTGATCTGGCAATTTTCTGTGCTTCAGCATCATTATCCTAAGAGAAGATCAATAAAAATGAAAGAGATTTTAGCAAGAGGTTCACAGCTTTCCATTCACAAACGTTTGTTAGTCATTGCATTGTTACAAATATAAAACAAGGTTCACACTTTGATGAGTACTTTGTATAGGGTTTATATCTATTTCAAAATAATGTTACTGCTTTTTGGAGAGGCTTTGGTAAGGTATTGGATGTGTAATTAGTCACTGGACTAGTAATCCAAAGAGGAGAAAGTTAGGATTGCAGATCTGGAGATCAGAGTCAAAAGGTGTGGCGCTGAAAAAGCACAGTCAGTCAGTCAGGCAGCAGCTGAAGAGCTTATACTCATAACATTGCCTCTTCTGCTCCTTGGATATTGTCTGACTGGCTGTGCTTTCCCAGTGCCACACTTTTTGACTAGTAATCCAAAGACTCAGTCTAATTTTCTGGGGGTTTGGGTTCAAAGTACACCATGGCATAGTTAAATTGGAATTCAGAAAAATCCATAATTAAAAGCCACTCTAATGGTGAACAATGTATCATGATCAATTGTCATAAAAAATCCATCTAGTTCACTAATGTCCATTTGAGAAGGAAATCCCTATCTGGTCTGGCCTACATGTGACTCCAGACCAACAGCAATATGATTGGTTCTCTAGGCCATTTAAGGGGACTGTTAAGAACCAGTTAGTTCAAGAGAGGTGAGCAACAAATGTTGGCCTTGTCATGTGACACCCACAAAAAAGGAAAACTACTGTGCATTCAGATTTCCATACTGCATTCTACATAATTTTCCATCATCATGCATTTTCAAAATTTACTACTTTAAGAGATGGAAAGTAAAAGATTTACAAAAATATTCAACAACTCCATGAACAGACTGGCATATTAATATATAAATCAAATTATCACATGTTCCAAATAATAATTGTAACAGAAAATTAAATTGCATCAAAATGCCAATCTGCGTTACTCTTGTGGCATGGATTACTGTATTTGTTGTAAAAAATTTTTATATCAAATAAATAATTATTACCCAAGTAGATTTACTTATGTTAAAGTCTGGCCAATATGACAGCATGATATAGCAATGTCCTAATACAAGGCCCATGGGTAGATAACTTACAGCTGTTATCAATAAAACTATGTATCCCTAAAGGAAACTCTGCAATGTGATTATATTAGCAGATAGCGATCCTCATAACTTAGAATAACCCAAGCCATTATTACATATTATTAATACTGAAGTTTGTTAAACTTAAATTTGCCTTTAAAAGGGCAACTTCCTCGTCAAGAACACTTAAATCATTTTGTATAAATTTGCTTTTAAATCTGGATTTAAGTTACGTTATAATCAGTTTCAGAACTGATCTGTTTGTTTCACTGTTAGATATGTGCACAATTTATATTTTGCTACAAATCACATTTGGTCACAACAATAAATACTCATTTGTGCACCTTTCTCACTACCATATCTGCACAGTTCCTAAAAAAGTGAAATCACAAAATTTGATTACTATGTAGAAACAACTTACTAGCTATTTATTCTCTATCCAGACTATGAGTTTGTTGCACCAATACTACATGGAGAGGGACTTCTTTTGTTCATGATTGTTTGACCCTAAGGCAGGTCCTTGACCTTGTTTGCTTATACTTCATTCTAAGCTGTTTTTCTTGGCAATTTTTATATGTCAATGTTGGTTTACCATTGCCTTTCACTTTGTGGGGCAAGACAGAGAGGAAACCACTGGTCCACCTCAGCTAAAATAGGAGATGAACTCATGCTATCAACACTAATCTAAATCACACACTAGCCACCTAGTGATATGTGCAAACTGGCTTCCACAGAGACACTAACTCAGCATAATCAGAATGAAAGGAATACCTTCCTAAATCTTTGGTTTAGTGACACATACCACATTTATCCAGTCTTTGAGGGAATTCTACATATTTAGTTTTAATAATATTGCAACTCACTCACTTACCTTCACCCACTTAATCTTCTCAATAACATCACTCATATCTCTCTTCAGCGGAACATAATGTTTCCATGGCTTCAGAGATCTGTAGAAGTGCTCGTAATATTTAGAATCCTGCTTCATCACAAGGCTGTCACCCAACATAAGGTACGGGAACCTGTAAGCTGCCACAGTACCATCCACATTCACTTGGTATTTATACTGGAAAAATGTTCAGAAACACATCTCATCTCAATTCAAAAAAAGTTCACTTGAATATTTAAAAAACATCGACAAAAACCCTCCTAAAAATGGTACATTTTTTTTAATAGTAATGACAAGGATTGACCTTAAAAATTAATTTAAATAATTAAAAAACACTTAACAAGATAAGGTTGATATGATGTAATATTTTTAAGTTTATTCTCTGCTGATATTTTGTAAGTTAGATTCACAATAGAAAACAAAATATGTTAATACATTAAATGTTATTTATGTTTCTGTAAGTCGATTTAATCAAATACATACAAGAAATACAAATTGTAGGCGTTGTGTCTGAGTTTAAATACACTAATGATAGGTTCTGCTTTGCAGTTAAAAGAAAGTAAGTCAGGGGAAATAAAAATCAACATCAGCACCAGCATCAACATCAACAATCTAAGTCAGCATTGTTGCATCTGTTTTCCAGGTGTGAAACAGACTCAACAATAAGCTACTTACTTGCACATTAACTGCTGAGACATTTGGTTTGATGCTGAATTTTTAAAAGATTGTCTTGAATGTTAAAATTAAGGCTTCATTTTTGAATCAGATATCTAAAATCATTTAAAATGATCATGGATTATTGTTTCTGCGTGAGGAGATGTCTATGTGATAATCCCTCAAAGGGGTTAAGAAAAAGGAAGCATATGTCAGGCATAGACAGGAGAAATCAAGTGAATCCTTAGAGAATAAAGGCAGTAGGAGTATACTTAAGAGGGAAATTAGGAGGGCAAAAAGAGAACAAGAGAGCTTTGGCAAATAGAGTTAAGGAGAATCCGAAGGGGTTTTATAAATACATTAAGGACAAAAGGGTAACAAGGGAGAGAATAGGACCCTTCAAAGATCAGCAAGGCGGCTTATGTGTGGAGCCGCAGGAGATGGGTGAGATACTAAATAAGTATTTTGCATCAACGTTGTCTGTGGAGAAGGACATGGAAGATACAGAATGTGGGGAAATAGATGTTGACATCTTGAAAAATGTCCATGTTACAGAGGTGGTGGTGCTCGATGTCTTGAAATGCATGAAAGTGGATAAATCCCCAAGACTTGATCAGGTGTACTCTTGAACTCTGTGGGAAGTGATTGCTGGACCCCTTGCTCAGATATTTGTATCAACGATAGTCACAGGTGAGGTGTCGGAAGACTGAAGGTTGAATAACGTAGTGCCACTAGTTAAGAAAGGTTGTAAGGAAAAGCTGGTAAGGGAACTATAGACTGGTGAGCCTGACATTGGTGGTGGCAAGTTGTTGGTGGGAATCCTGAGGGACAGGATTTACATGTATTTGGAAAAGCAGGGACTGATTAGGGATAGTCAGCAAATCTTGGTGCGTGGGAAATGAGAGGTAACAAAAAAGGATTGATGAGGCCGGAGCGGTAGACATGATCTATATGGATCAGTGGTGCTGGAAGAGCACAGCAATTCAGGCAGCATCCGAAGACAGGCAAAATCGACGTTTCGGGCAAAAGCCCTTCATCAGGAATAAAGGCAGAGATCTATATGGACTTCAGTAAGGCGTTCAATAAGGTTCCTCATGGGAGACTAGTTATCAAGATTAGATGTCATGGAATACAAGGAGAACTAGCTGTTTGGATACAGAACTGGCTCAAAGGTAGAAGATAGAGTATGGTGGTGGAGGGTTGTTTTTCAGACTGGAGGCCTGTGAACAGTGATGTGCCACAAGGATCGGTGCTGGGTCCACTACTTTTTATCATTTATGTAAATGATTTGGATGTGTACACAGGAGGTATAATTAGTAAGTTTGCAGATAACACTAAAATTGGAGGTGTAGTGGAAAGCAAAGAAGGTTACCTCAGAATACAACGGGATCTTGATCTGATGGGCCAATGGGCTGAGAAGTGGCAGGTGGAGTTTAATTTAGATAAATGTGAGGTGCTGCATTTTGGAAAAGCAAATCAGAGCTGGACTTAATGGTAAGATCCTGGGGAGTGTTGCCGAAAAAAGAGACCTTGGAGTGCAAGTTGATTGTTCCTTGAAAGTAGAGTCATAGGCAGATAGGATAGTGAACACGGCATTTGGTATGCTTTCCTTTATTGGTCAGAATATTGAGTATAGGAATTGGGAGATCATGTTGTGGCTGTACAGGACATCGGTTAGGCCACTTTTGGAATATTGCATGCAATTCTGGTCTCCTTCCGATCGGAAGGATGTTGTGAAATTTGAGAAGGTTCAGAAAGGATTTACAAGGATGTTTGATTAGATTCCCTACAGTGTGGAAACAGGCCCTTCAGCCCAACCAGTCCACACCAACCCTCTGAAGAGTAACCCACCCAGACCCATTTCCCTCTGACTAAAACACCTAACACTATGGGCAATTTAACATGGCCAATTCACCTGGCCTGCACATCTTTGGACTGTGGGAGGAAACCGGAGCACACAGAGGAAACCCACGCAGACACGGGGAGAATGTGCAAACTCCACACAGACAGTCGCCCTAGGCTGGAATCGAACTTGGGACCCTGGTGCTGTGAGGCAGCAGTGCAAATCACTGAGCCACTGTGCTGCATCAAATGATGTCAGGGTTGGAGGATTTGAGCTATAGGGAGAGGTTGAATAGGCTGGGGCTGTTTTCCCTGGAGTGTCAGAGGCTGAGGGGTGACCTTATAGAGGTTTATAAAGTCATGAGGGGTATGGATAGGATAAATAGACAAGGTCTTTTCCCAGGGTTTTGGGGTGGGGTGTCCTGAACTAGAGGGCATAGGTTTAGGGTGAGAGGGGCAAGATATAAAAAGCACCTAAGGGTGCAGAGGGTGGTACGCCTATGGAATGAACTGCCAGAGGAAATGGTAGAGGCTGGTATAATTACAGCATTTAAAAGGCATCTGGATGGGTATATGAATAGGAAGCGTTTAGAGTGATATGGGCCAAGTGCTGGCAAATGGGATTAAATGAGGTTAGGATATCTGGTTGGCATGGACGAGTTGGACCACAGAATTTGTTTCTGTGCTGGACATCTCTATGACTGCTGCATGTCAGTCAAAACTAAAGACTCAAATCTCTGTCTAATTTTTTTTTAAATCAAGGAGCAGGAAGGCTTCCCTTGGCTCCACAAAGAAAGGTGAACTGCTATTGGCCTAGCCACATTTAATTGTTTTCCTCTTCGCCTCCATGAGGCCTAACATGGGTATGAGCTTTGGCCAAAATTGGTTAGCTTACTACAGCTCTTCAGAACAATAAAATCAAAGGGCAAACGCTGGATGATCCTCAGGCCTCCATTCTGGAGCATGACTGTTGTTTTCCAATAGAATTGTGCTCGGTTTCAGATGTTCCAAATTCAGGATTCAGTACTTTGGAAGGCTATCAAAATTTCATAATTCAATTTTTGTTTACAGGGTAGAAAAAGTAAACATTGGTGTCATTATATGATTACAACTAGTACAATATCTGGTTGCAGTGGAGGTAGGAATAGAAGGGGTTGGATAACATAAATATCAGAATGCCTTCTGTGATGCAGTATAATTGTTGACTATAGCACCCTCCACGTTAAATACTTCAGCGTCACAACATTCTGTGTGATGTGAATTGCAAGGCTAGCAATTTCTATAAGTAACCTTAGCATTTAACACTTTTAAAAAAAAAATCACTCTGTCCATCCATGGTTGTATCTGTATCAATAGGTTTAGAGGCCGAGAAACGACCATCTTTCTAGCCTCTACCAATCTGTACCAACATAAGTGACAGGAGGAATTCAACAGGGTGAGGGAAATTGAAGGAGTCCATCTGTACATATACCTGGATCCTAATACTCCAAATTGCAACCTAAATAACACTGCATTTTACAACAAAATTTCAAAATTAAAAAATTTTTAAAAAATAATTGCTTCATTTATCCAGCAAATCATACCTTAAAGAAGTCAAAGAAACTGATCAATTGTGCTTTCCCGAGTTCTTTTTCTTCTTCACGAAAAAAGAAATAGGCAGTTATTCCAGCATCCAAAAGGTCAGGATGCTCTTTGGAGATCCTCACTAGTTTCAACCTTTCTTCTCGACTGTCCCTCCCTCTCCAAAAAGCTTGCTCGGTTTTATTTTCCCAGGCAGGACCTTGCATTTTGTAAGAAACAAAAATAATCTGAGTAACTTCAAACATACTGTTATTAGTTCTTAATATTTCAACTTTCCCTTCTGTTTCCCATCTAATATTTTAACAGTTCTCAAGACAGACCCTTCAATCCGACTGATCCAAATCCCAAAGTAAACTAGTCCCACTGCCTGCACTTGACCCATACCCCTCCAAACATTTCGTGTTCATGTACTTATCCAAATTTTGAACATTGTAACTGTACCCACATTCACCACTTCCTCTGGAAGTTCATTTCACACTCTGTTGCCCCTCCTTATTTTTAAATTTAAAGGTCTTTCTCCTCTCACCTTAAAAATATGCCCCTACACTTAAATGCCTAGGGAAAAGACATTTGCAATTCACTTTATCTATGCCTGTCATGATTTTATAAGCTTCTATAAGATCACTCCTCAACATTCTAAGGAAAAAATGTTCTTGCCTATCCAGCCTCTCCTTTTAATTCAAACTCTCCATTCCTGGCAACATCCTGGTAAATCTTTCCTGAACTTTCTTCAGTTCATTAATAGCCTTCTTATAACAGGGTGACCAGAACTAGACACAGAAGAGGCCTCACCAACGTCCCTTACAACCTCAACATGACACCCCAACTGCTATACTCAAAGGTTTGAGCAATGAAGGCAAGCATGCTACATGCCTTCTTAACCACTCTGTTTACACATGACGCAAACTTCAAACAACTGAACCCCTACGTCTCTGTTCTATAAAACTTCCCATGGGCAACAGTATAAATCTGCCCTTGTGTGTATTACCAAAACGCAATACCTCGCATTTATCTAAATTAAACGCCACCTGCCACGTCTTGGCCCATTGGCCCAATTGATCAAGACCTCTTTGTAATCTTAGCTAACCTTATTCACTGTTCACTATACCACCAATTTTGGTGTCATCCGTAAACTTACTAACAGTGTCTTCTATATTCCCACCCGAATCATTTATATGTTGACAAACAAAAGTGGACCTAGCACTGATCCCTGTGGATTGCTGCTGATCACAGGCCTCCAAAACAACCCTCCACCACCACTGTCTCCTGCTGTTTTGTCAATTTTGTATCCAATTTGCAAACTCACCATGAATCCCATGTGATCAAACTTTACTAATAGGTCTACTTTGCAGAACCTTGTCTCCTAAATTTAAAACTACTCTGATCCTCCTATCCCGGTACAGATCCTCCCAGATCCATGCATATCTTTCCTTGAGCTCCATGCATGAATGTCTCCAATCTTCCCTTACAACATTACTGAAACAGCTGATATTCAGATCATAAGCAGTATCCTATGTTGCAGTCACAAAGGAAGCTATCTTCTCTCATCCTTCTCTTTTTGTCTGCAGCCTTTGATAAGATCAAACACATCATCCAACTCCAATGGCTCTCCAAATGTTCAGTTGGGTGGGACTGGTTCCATTCTCATCTTCCAGATACCTGTGGACCTCTCACTTTTGATCACCTATATTCTGCCTTTCTGCGATAACATCCGAAAGTAGTTAGTTTTCAGATGTCACTGACATCTAGCTCCACCTCATGACCACCCCCTCAGCTTCTCACCACTGTTAAAATGATCGTACTACATAGAGGTGTCCCTGATTTATGAACATCTGACTTACTAACGCTTGTACTGACACATACACAATCCCATACAAGAATATCATTTTAAAGGAACAAAAACTGAAGCTGCTGGAAAAGCTCAGCAGGTCTGGCAGCATCTGTGAAGAGAATTCAGAGTTAATGCTTTGGGTCTGGTGACCCTTCCTCAGAACTCAAAACTAACCCTCCAGTTCTGAGGAAGGGTCACCAGACCCAAAATGTTAACTCTGATTTCTCTTCACAAATGCTGTCAGACCTGCTGAGCTTTTCCAGCAAATTGTTTTTGTTCCTGATTTACAGCATCCGCAGTTTAAAATAACAAATAAAAACCAAATAAAGGTCCAACATACAAATATTTCCTCATACTTACGAACAGCTATTTTACATGGTACCCAAGTCAGAACACAATGCGGGACAAAATCAATGCGAGCGGGATCCATTCAAAATCGGGAGACTGTCTGTATGTGATATTCAGTGCTGGATAAGCAGAAATTACTGATAATACAGTATTGGGAGGACTAAAATCGTAGACTTCTGTTCCCATTCCAAACAGTTCCTTAGCTACCAAGTTAGTCACTTTCTCTCTTTGGCAATAGTCCAAGATTAAAATAACCATTTCACAAGAGAAGTACCAGTTTTGACTCCAAGAACAATCTTCAATCTAAGTATTTGTGCCATCGCTACAGCCACTTCTTCCTACCTCTGTTGCATCTCCTCAATTTACATGGCCCTCAGCTTGGAGAAAGTGAGGACTGCAAATGCTGGAAATCGGAGTCAAAAAGTGTGGTGCTAGAAAAGCACAGGTCAGGCAGCATCCAAGGAACAGGAGAGTCAACATTTCAAGCATAAGCTCTTGTGAAACCCTCATTAATACCCTAGACTCAAATATTCCAAAGCACGTTGGTATTCCACATTCTACATTCAAATCTCTCCATGATCTTTCCCCTTCCCAGCTCAGTGATCACCTTGTATCCTATAACCCAGTCGAATATCCACACTCGTCAGACTTTTTGAATACCCTTAATTGTAATCATTCCAACATCAGTGGCTATATTTTCAGTTGCCTTACGCCAACATCTGGAATTCCTTACTTACACCTCTTTGCTTCATTAAAGATATTCCTTACAGCCTACCTTTTAACAAAGTTATCTGAGTCGAGAGTATGATGCTAGAAAAACAGGTCAGGCAGCATCCGAGGAGCAGGAGAATCGACGTTTCGGGCATAGGCCCTTCATTTGGAATGAGTCATTCCAGATGAATGGCTTATGCCTGAAATTTCGATTCTCCTGCTCTTCGGATACTGCCCGACCTGCTGCGCTTTTCCAGCACCACACTCTCAACTCAGATCTCTAGCATCTGCAGTCCTCATTTTCTCCGAACCAAGTTATCTGACCCAACATCTCCCTTTGCAGCTCGGTGCCATATCTTGTTTCATAGTGCTCCTGTAAAGCGTCTTGGGACTTGTTATTGGGTTAAAAGTGATATATAAATACAAGTTGTTGTTATTGCCCTCCAAAAGTAACTAAGGAGACACATCGCCCACACCTTAATAAATGTTACATTGAATAAGTTCCCATTATGCAAGAGTTAGGAGGGATGACCAAAGGTTTGATCAAAGACCTGTGTTCTGAACAGGTTTTCAGGACAGATAGAGGTTGAGAAGGCAGATGAGTTTGCGGAAATAATCCCAAAATTTAAGAGATAAGAAACCACTGCCAGTTAAGATGGATGATGAAGAATAGTGTATTTTAGTTAAAGTCACATGGGATGCCATTTGCTAGTTTGATAAAGGTAGTTTCACTGCTGAGGCAGCTACAGATTAATGACTACAGACATTCAAATGGGCAATTAGAAAAAAATCAGTATGGATTTGGGACATGCCAAGGGTTTGAAATGTTGATACTGATGGCTGTGTTTGTTTGGTTAAACCTCAACTTAGTTTCCAATACCCTGGACAATCCTGCTTCCATACAACTGATCTTAGAAGTACCAAAAAAATGAAGCAAAGGGGCAAGGGAAAACAAGAAGACCACTTAGTAACAAAATGCTTGGGAAATACGTAGTGACGAATTAGGAAAGTTAATAGAATATTATTGTTTATTCAGGGGAATTAAAAACAAAAATTGGAGGTGATATTTTAGCTATCACCTAATGGTAATGTCAATGCATGGGAAGCAATTCAGGGAAAGATTACTATAGTAATACTTGGAAAAAGTGAGTTGCCTCACAAGGAAAGAGTGGACAGCCAAGACTTGCATCGACTGACATTTAAAGGAATAAGTAATGTGTTGATTGAAAATCCTGGGAAGTCTTGACACAGTGCACACATGTGAAAGGCATATTTCCTCTTAGATAATTTAGGATTACGGGTCACTGATTAAAAATAAGGGGTCAACAAATTAAGAGAAAACAAACTCTCCTCATCTGACTCTTCGAGGATGGTGAACTGTCTGCAGCCTTCCTCCTCAAACCTGGAGGAAACAGTATCTTTGTTTTTTTTCAAAAAGGGGATGGATAGATTCTTCACAACAAGGGAGTGAAAGGTTCATCAAGGTAGGTAGGAACATGGACTAATACATCAGCCACAATCTTAATCAATGTTGGAGCAGTCTTTATGGGCAAAGTGGTCTACTTTGTTCCTAGTTCATATGTATGAAAACTTTAATTTTTTTTAAAATTGCTATTACAGTAGATTAGATTATTAGATTTTAGATTAGATTACATTACAGTGTAGAAACAGGCCCTTCGGCCCAACAAGTCCACACCGACCCGCCGAAGCGAAACCCACCCATACCCCTACATTTACCCCTTACCTAACACTACGGGCAATTTAGCATGGCCAATTCACCTGACCCTGCACATTTTTTGGACTGTGGGAGGAAACCGGAGCACCCGGAGGAAACCCACGCAGACACGGGGAGAACGTGCAAACTCCACACAGTCAGTCGCCTGAGGCGGGAAATGAACCCGGGTCTCAGGCGCTGTGAGGCAGCAGTGCCGCCCACATGGCTGTGTTGTGCTGTGTATATGCTGTGTTATTCAATTCATCAAATGTTGCCAGGGTTGGAGGGGTTGAGCTATAAGGAGAGGCTGAATAGGCTGAGCTGTTTTCCCTGGAGCAGTAGAGGCTGAGGGGGTGACCTTATAGAGGTTTATAAAATCATGAGGGGCATGGATAGGGTAAACAGACAAGATCTTTTCCCTGGTGGGGAATCCAGAACTAGAGGGCATAGGTTTAGGGTGAGAAATGAAAGATTTAAAAGGGACCTAAGGGGCAACTTTTTCACATAAAGAGTAGTGTGTGTGTGGAATGATCTGCCAGAGGAAGTGGTGGAGGCTGGTAAAGTTACAATATTTAAAAAGGCATCTGGATGGGTATACGAATAGAAAGGGTTTAGAGGGATATGGGTCAAGTGCTGGCAAATGTGACTAGATTAATTTAGGATATCGGGCTGGTATGGATGAGTTGGACCGAAGGGTCTGGTTCCATGCTGTACATCTCTATGACTTTATGAAATTTTATGAGCTTACAAGTAACCAGAAATAGAACCTACCAGTCTGTCCTTGAATGGAAAGGAGGTCATTTGTAACACCACGCAGAGTTTCTAATGTAGAGCGTGTTATGTCATATGTTGGAAGGACAATATCTGTGGTATCCTCAGAGCCACACCAAGAAATGATGGGCAAGGGATTGTCCTTCATTTGGCGAGTTTCTAGTGGCCAATCGCCAACATTTACGTAGAATTCAACATCAGGCAATCGAACCTAAGCAAAGTACATACAAAATGAATCATTATTTAATTTGGGTTCTTTCTTGAAAACAGATTATGTTAAAAAATAAATCAGTAAATAACTTTATTGAAACCTACTTTCCTGGCTAAAGAAAGCAGCATTTCATCTGAAAACATTTTGAAATCGGTGTACCGTCCCATTGTTCGTCGATAAATCTGGTTATTCAATATGGTGTAATGAACAATTCCTCGATCACCAAATCGGTTTGGTACTTCTTCTAGGAGGAGTGAGAGGTCTATACTGGGAAAATTAATGAAGTCCCTAGAAATCTGTTCCTCTTCTGCAGGGCAGGATACAGTATCTTTCCATATCTGGGGCTCCACTTCTGGACAGTAACAGTATTCATGATAAACTGGGCCTGATAACAGAAGCAGGAATACAGCCAATTATTGTTATATGTAATTACTGTACACATTAACTTTGTAACAATTATCACTACCAAAAATGATTGTTCAGGCCTTCTCTATGTTGATTGCTGACATCTCTTTTTGTAGGAGAAACTACGGGACATTGTCTTAAAAGCAAAAACAGAGATGAGATTTTTTTTCGCTCAATTAGTGTATGGAATCCATTCTACAGAAAGTAAAGAAGAGTCTAGGTCACTGAATTAACTCAAGGCTGAGTTAAATAGCCATTTGATAGACAGGGAGTCAAGGGTAATGGTAGGAGGCAGGATTGTAAGACCAACTATAGTCTTAATAAATGGAAGAGCAGGCTCAAAGGGCTGAATGGTCTACTTCTCCTTCTAGATGCTACGAAAGCAAATTTGTTTTTTTCTTTATTCTTTCGTGGGATGTAAACATCACTAGCAAGGCCAGCATTTATTGCCCATCTCCAATTGCCCTTGAACTATGTGACGTCCTCAGCCGTTTCATAAGGCGGTTGAAAATTGCAGACATATTGCAGTGGGTCTGGGGTCAACAATGGCACACTTCCTTCCTAAAGAGGCATCGGTGAACCAAATGCATTTATAAATGAATCAGTGATAGTATCATGATCCCCATTACAGAGAGTACCTTTCAAATGTAAATTTATTCACTGAATTTGAATTCCACCAACTACCATGGTGGGTTTTGAACATACATTGCCAGACTTTAGTCTGGGCCTTTAGACTGCAAGTCCAGTGATATTGATCGGTATGTCTCTTTACCTTTCCCTAACTTGTAATAATAAAAAAATAGAAGCGCAATGTTTTTCATACTCCAGTCTGGCACATTTCCTTATCCAAGGAGACTTAGAGGCCATTGGCAGGACCTCCACAATTTTCACTGATTTCTGTTAGTCACTTGGGATGCATCCCATCCAGACCAGGTAGCCTTTCTACACTAAGAACTGGCAACCAGTAGTATTTCCCTTTTGCTTTGGTTTCTTTCTACCATCATCATTACCACCTCCTCCATTTACTGCTACACTCAGAGTATCCTCTTCACTAGTTAACAGATCCAAATGACTAACTTCTCAACTTTTTTACATAAACATTTTACTGGTAAAACTTTGAATTTCTCTTTTACGTTAATCGATTCTTATTCTTTCTCTATCTTTGCTCCTTTTTTTTTTATAAATTTCTCCCTATACATTTCATGTTCACTAAAACCTTGGTAATTAAGCACCTTCCCACTTTGGCCTCTATGCAGGCTTTAATATAGTCGATTATACCATTATCCTCCAACAGATTTTCCCCATTATTTAGCTCAGAGAGCTACCCATTTATGGTGTTATTTTTCTCTATCTTGACTAACAGCACTTCTTCCCAGCCGACACTGCATTTCTGACAGCCCTTAAAATCACAAGAGGCAACCCCACCCAACACAATGACCCTCACATCTGCAAATTTACATCCTTCCCCTTGGAGGGAAAATTTACCAACGCAGAATGCAGTACTAAGGAAATCTTCCTCAGTTTTGCCAGATTCATTTAGCTTATCCAAGTTTGAACTAGGATTACTAAAGTCTTCCAATATTTTGATTATTACTGCTGTAAGTATTTTACAATATTAAAATTGTAATGTGATAGCACACAGGAAGGACCTTTTCCCCATTGGTGGAGAAATCAAAGATTGGTGGCATGGATTTAAGGTAGGAGGTAGGTGGTTTAGAGGGGATGGCATGATAAAAAGGTTTTACCCAGAGGGTGGTGGGAATCTGGAACTCACTGCATGCAAGGATGGTTGAGGCAGAAACCCTCAAAATATTTAAGAAATGTTTCGACGTGGGCTTGTGATGCCAAGCCATACAAGGCTATGGGCCAGGAGCTAGAAAAATGGATTATAATAGTTAAGTGCTTGTTTTTGACCAGCACAGTCTCAATGGGCCAAAGGGCCTTTTTCCTGTGCTGTAAACCTCTATGACTCCATGCCTATGGAAATAGACAAAGAGTAATCCAGTGTAAGCAAGGCGACTTCCTTGGGGTACTGTGTCAGGTCCAACCATGTTCAGCTGGTTCATCACTGACATTCCCTCCATGGCAAGATCAGCACTGGGTATGATTGCACAACATTCAACACTACTCAACGTCTCAGATATTGAAACAGTTCAAGTGCAAATGCAGCAAGGCAAGGTCAATATCTTGACATGGACTGACAAGCGTGAGTGATATTCATGCCACAGAAATGACAGCAATGACTGTCTCCAACAGGAGAGCATCTGAGCATTGACCCTTGACATTCAACGGTATTATCTTCACCAAATCCCTGACAATCAACATCCCAGAGGTTACCACAACTCAGAAACTGAACTGGACTAGCCATGTAAATACTGTGGATACAAGAATAGGTCAGAAGCTAGAATCCTGCAGTGCGTAATCACCTCTTGACTCCCTAAAGCTGGCCCACCTTCTACAAGTCACAACTCCGGAATGTGATGGAATGTACTCCACTTGCCTCGGATAGTGCAGCTCCAACAACACAAGAACCTTGACACTACTTGGAACAAAGCAGCTCACATAACTGACCAAGAAAGAAAAATGTGATATATTGTCATTTTCAAAATGGAGTTCAAACACAGAAATATCAATGTACAGTTTTAAGTTTGATTTCTATATTGTGTGGATTAAGAAGTGAAAGGTTTAGTTTCATTTTTGATTTCTGTTAGTGCTGTCTGGAAATGCATTTACACATATTTAACTGAGGCTTGAAGGAAGAAAACCCACCAGGTGAATACTTTAGTGCTTTAGAAAACAGAAAGAAAGACAGGGCAAAATGTCTGTTGCCCAGCAACACTGTCCTATGACTAGCATTCCCTTTAAATTTTCTCTCCAGTTTCAAATAATTCTCAAATAGTGTACAGGGTAATTTTTTTCCCCTTATTTATAATAAATGTTCTTTTGTTTAGTACATTGGTATTTTCTTGCAAATGTGTTTTAACATGCAAAAATGAAACTTCTAGTCTATCAAGCCAGGTTTCACTCTAGGAACTGACCTGTCCAATGTTACCACCAGCTGGGATCTCACAAAACGAAAACTGCAGAGGCATGGATCACAATTCTCCAACTTTCCTTAGATTCTAGGGTAACAGCAGAGGACTGGAAAATTGCAAATATTACTTTTACTTCATTTTTGAACAAAGCTGTAATCAAACGAATACAGGCCAATCAGTTTAACCTTGCTGGTGGTGAAGGTTTCATAAATGATAAAATCCAGATAAAATTAATAACTCACATGGGCAAGTAGATGACAGTAGTGGTGTCCATGATGTGATGGACATGGATTTCCAAAAGACGTTTGATAAAGTGGTGCACAACAGAGTTGTGAACAAAATTAAGGCTCATACAGAATAGCAATATCGGTACAGAATTGGCCGAGTAACGGCAAACATAGCAGTGGCAATGGTTGTTTCTCAGACTGGAAGATTTGTAGAGGGTTTCCCAGAATTGGTATCATATCCCTTGCTCTTCCTAATGTATATTAATGATGTTGACCTTGTTGCACAAGGTACACAGTTTCAAAATTTGCATTTTGCAAGTTGTGAACCATTAGTTGAGTGGAGTAGAACTTGTAAAGTTCACAGACAGGTTGGTGGAACATACTGACAAGTTGGTGAAAAGTGGTAAGAAAAACATAGGGACAATAAAAAAAATTACAATTATAATAAATGCGCAAAGGGACCTGGGTATATATGTACAGAAAATGTTGAAGGGCCAAAGCAAGTAGAGAACATGGTTAAAGAGTGGCATCCTGGGCTTTATTAATAAGCACATTAACTACAAAAGCAAGAAAGTCATATTAAACCCATATTAAATATTGGTTTGGCCTTTACTGGAAAATTACATCTAGTTCTGGGCACCACACTGCAGAGCAAAGTAGGTTGACAAGGACATTTTCAAGGATGAGGAACTTCAGTAATGTAGACAGATTGGAGAAATTGGGTTGAAGATAAGGTTGAGAAGAAATTTTATAGAGGAATTCAAAATTATGAGCATTCTGGACAGAGTTGATAGAGTGAAACTATTCCCATTGGTGAAGGGATTAAGAACCTGAGGGCAGACATTAAAGGTGATTAACGAAAGGAAACAATGGCGACATGAGAACTGAAATGCACTGTATGGATGTGTGTGGAACCAGGGTTAATTGAGGGTTTCAAACAGGAATTGGGTAATTATCTGAAAAGGAAAGATTTGCAGGGGTCCAGGTAAACGGGGACTGAGATCAGGTGAATTGCTCCTCCAGAGGGCCAGCACAGACTTAACAGCTGAATTACCTCCGTAAATGCTGTAACCTTTTTGTGATTTCTGTACAGCTGTCTCTTGTCCCCCAAGTCACTTCCAGAACATTCATTCCGGGACTCCTACATCCCAAATGTTGTGCAGAATCATCCGTAGAACTCTGTAACTCACTTGTTGTTTCCTTTACCTTCCCATTATGACATAGTTCCACTATACAAAATTGCCTTAAAACAAGCATGATTACTTAATAATGCAACTTCAAAATCAACCATGTCTCAGTACTGTGCTCCAGTTCTGGCCAATCGCCATTCAATAGAACTGTTTCCCATTTTGCAGATTTCTCTTATTACCTCTGCCCAAACACTTTTTGTAAAATCTGAATTTACCTTTTAAAAGATATGGAGACTGGCCTACGTGTTGACCTTGATGAAATATTTCAATCTTTAGCCCTTCACTGACAGTTCCATAGAGTCGATACCTCATAAGAAATGTTCCATCATTTCGATCCAAGGGTGCTGGTACATAGCGCCGGACATGTTCTCTGGAGGACAGTACTTTGATCACCACATTGAATGTATTACTTCCTGAATTAAAAAGGAAAATGAATGACTACTTTTCATTTTTACTTATTATACACTCTTTGTTGACATATTATAATATTGAAAACGTTTTTTAAAACCCACAAGATTAGATCTTTGCTGGAGGGGCAAGACTCAATAGAAAATTCACAGAGCGGTTTTTAATTTGCACAAATATGCACAAAGAAAAACATAGGGACAATAAAAAAAATTACAATTATAATTACAGTCAAAATTCAATTACAGTCTTTAAATGACTCCCAGATGTCTGGTGGCGGTCATAATTCCGTTATTATTTGTGAGGAATCGAATGTATTTTAGTGTTACAAAAAGGTGCATGCAAAATAACACTGACAAGTGCTTAACAATAATGGGGACTATGCTCCTGAAGTTTAGCGATGTTAACCTACACTTGGCTACACAGAACTATTACAAATCAATATAGTTAATACAGTGAATCACAAACAACAGATTGACCATCTTCTATCTGGAAGTGAACAAAATAGTTCAAAAGGCCAAAATTCTAATATGGAATAATTTACATACCGGGAGAATAGGTGACATTTTCCTCTGTGTGGGTAACCGCCTGGATATAGAAATATCGAACCGGCAGCACAACATCAGCCCTCAGACCCGGCCCCCAGACCAAACTTTTTGCAGCACTCACTTCCTCTTTGCCTGTTTCACATTTACCAACAGAAACCATCAAAAACAACCCCACCGAAAACGCCCATGACACACACTGCCGCAGCATTTTCCCCCCCATCTGCTCCAATTCACAACGGATACATGTGCAAGCCCCACCACTCCACCCAAAAAACTTCAATGCCACCCGGGGTAACTGAACATCCTTTGGCCGCCTTATGGCTGGAGTGCGGAAACCCCGCTGGCTGCAAGGAAGCAAAGAGCCTCGCGTCGGGACGAAAGGAAAACCAGGAGCGGATCCCCAGTGGAACCGAACCGAAATACTTGCATTTGTGTAGCGTCTTGAACTTAGTAAAATGTCGGCAGACTCGTCGCGGGAATGTTATCAAATAAGATTCGTTGTCTGCGCTGTGGGTGGCATTCCACCCTGCAGTCAAGCGGAGGTAGAAGTCCTTAAGTTGGAGTCTGTTCCTACTCTATTGGTGTGGAGATTGTTGCATGCTACAGTCCAATTTAATATGTTTTTAGATCAATTCATGTAGTCCATAGCTACCGGAAATAAGTGCCACTTGTATGTGTCTGTATTTCATGATTACACTGAGTCTGAGGGGTTGTTCCTCCACTGCTCTTTGATCCCATTCACCCTTGAATCTTTGATAAACTGATAGGGAGAAGAGCAGCTTGAATGTCATTACAGACCTACTGTTGGACATGTCCAGTTTGGACTTTAAAAGATGGAGGCATGGTGCACTTGGGATGTGGGGTACTTAAGCGAGCAGCCTTTTGTTTTCAGGTACAATGACCACATTTGAATGCTCATGTTAAAAGAGCACATAGGATTCACCTCACCTTGAGGCTTTCCAGTGGACAACTCTGAGATTGAAGCATATTGTGAATAGACAAATTATTTCTTAGTCTCTTAATTTCAAAAATATTTTGTACCTCTATAAAAGGGGGTTGTTAGGATTTACTAAAAGTGTTAAACGAAGTTTGGCATTGAGACAAGCAGGAGATAGTAGGATATACAGGCATGGACTAAATTTTAAACGGTAAGAAAATTCATAAAGCCAAAGTACAAAGAGATCAGAGTGCTAGTCCAGGATTCTATAAAGGTTGATTCGCAGGTTGAGTCCATGATTAAGAAAGCAAATGTAATGTTGTCATTTATCTCAATGGTTGGAACATAAAAGCAGTGATGTGCTTCTGAGACTTTATAAAACTCTAGTTAGGCCCCATTTAGAATATGGTATCCAATTATGGGCCTCACACCTCAGGAAGGACATACTGACACTGGACTGTGTCCAGCGGAGAGTCACATGCATGATCCCTGGAATGGTAGGCCTAACATACAGTGAACAGCTGAGTATCCTGGGATTGTATTCATTAGAGTTTAGAAGGTTGAGAGAGATCTAATAGAAACTTACAAGATAATGCATGGCTTAGAAAGGGTGGGCATTGGGAAGTTGTTTCCATTAGGCGGGGAGACTAGGACCCATGGGCACAGCGTTAGAATTAGAGGGGGTCAATTTAGAATGGAAATGAGGAGACATTTTTTCACCCAGAGTGGTGGGCCTGTAGAATTCATTGCCACAGAGCGCAGTGGAGGCTGGGATATTGGGTGTCTTCAAGGCAGAGATTGATAAATTCTTGATCTCACAAGGAATTAAGGGCTACGGGGAGTGGAATTGAAACACCCATCAGCTATGATTAAATGGCAGAGTGAACTTGATGGGCCAAATGGCTTTGTTTCCCCTCCTATGTCTTATGATCTTGTAATGGAGGAAGTGAGGACTGCAGATGCTGGAGATCAGAGTTGAGAATGTGGTACTGAAAAAGCACAGCAGGTCAGGCAGCATCTGAGGAGCAAGAGGATTTACATATCGGGCATAAGCCTTTCAGCAGGAATGAGGCTTTTGGGCCAGCGACAGAGAGATAAATGGGAGGGGGGAAGGTAGCTGAGAGTGCAATAGATAGATAAAGGTACAGGAGACAGGGTGAGACGTGGTGTAGTCCAGGTAGCTGTGGGAGTCGGTGGGTTTGTAGTAGATGTCCATTAGTCCGTCACTGGAAATGGAGATGGAGAGGTCGAGGGAGGTGTCCGAGATGAATTTGAGGTCAGGTGAAAGGTGTTAGTGAAGTTGATGAACTGTTCAACCACCTCGTGGGAGCACAAGGTAGTGCCAGTACAGTAATCGATGTAGCGGAGAAAAAGGTGGGGGATGGTGCTGGTGAACCTGTGGAAGATGAACTGTTCCATGTAACTGACAAAGAGACAGACATAGTTGAGGCCCATGCGCTTGCCCATGGCTATCCCTTTTGGTTTGGAGGAAGTGGGAGGATTGGAATGAGAAGTTGTTAAGGTTGAGGACCAGTTCCGCCAGGCAGATGAGGGTGTCAGTGGAAGGGTACTGGTTGGCATGGCGTGAGAGGAAGAAACGGAGGGCATGAACAGATGTGTACAGGGACTGGATGTCCATGGTGAAGATAAGACATAGGGGGCCGGGGAAACAAAAGTCTTGGAAGAAATGAAGGATGTGGGTAGTGTCCCAATCATAGGTGGGGAGTTTCTGGACTTAGGGGGACTGAACGGTGTCAATGTATGCAGAGATAGGTTCAGTGGGACAGGAGCAGGCTGAGACAATGAGTCGTTCGGGGATGTCAGGTTTGTGAATCTTGGGTGAATCGACAATACCCTCCAGTGTATCTCCTCCATTTTCTACACCTCCATCCTTGAACCCTTTCCCTCCCAACAGAACAAGGACAGAACCCTCCTGGTCCTCACCTTCCACCCTACCAACCTCTATATATGTTGCATCATCCGCCGCCATTTCCGCCACCTACAAACAGACCCCACCACTAGGGATATATTCCACACTCCCCATTAGCATTTTGGAGAGACCATGCCCTCCGCGACTTCGTTACCAGATCTATGCCCCCTACCAGCCCACACCCCACACCCCACTCCCGGAACCTTCCCCTGCCACCACAGGAAGTGCAAAACCTACACCCACACCACCCACACCCCCCCTCACCTCCATCCACAGTCCCAAAGGATCCTTCCACATCTGACAGAAATGTACCTGTACCTCCACCAATGTCTTCTACTGTATCCGTTGCACCCAATGTGGTCTCCTGTACATTGGGGAGACACTTTGCCAACTTGCGAATTGTTTCAGAGAACATCTCTGGGACACCCACAACAACCATCCCCACTGCCCCGTAGCTGAACACTTCAACTCCCCCTCCCACTCCATGAAGGACATGTAGGTCCTGGGCCTCCTGCATCGCCAAACCCTAACCACCCGATTGCCTCATCTTCCACCTTAGGACCCTACAACCATATGGGATTAATGTGGATTTCACAAGTTTCCTCATTTTCCCCTCCCCCACCTTATCCCAGTCCCAAGCCTCCAACTTGGCACCACCCTCTTGACCTTTCCAACAGTGACCTAACCAATGTCCTGTAAGCCACAATATGACCTCAGTACTCTGACCAATAAAAGAAAGCATACCAACTGTGTCTCCGCTTTCAAGGAGCTATGAACCTGCACTCTAAGGTCTCTTTGTTCAGCAACACTCCCGAGGACCTTACCATTAAGTGTATAAATCTTGCTAAGATTTGCTTTTCCAAAATGCAGCACCTCGCATTTATCTGAATTAAACTCCATCTGCCACTTCTCAGCCCATTTGCCCATCTGGTCCAGATCCTTCTGTAATCTGAGGTAACCTCTTTGCTGTCCACTACACCTCCAATTTTGGTGTCATCTGCAAACTTACTAACTGTACCTCTTATGCTCGCATCCAAATCATTTATGTAAATGACAATATAGAAAAACTTAAATTACAATTGAGGAAAATGGAGTTGGAAGATAAACAAAGGGAGAGACAAAGATGAAGAGAGAGAAGAAAGATAGAGAGGAAAAAGAGAGAGAAGATTCTTAGCTGAGCAAAGAGAGAGAGAGAAGAAAGGGAGACAGAAAGAAAGATAGAAGAAAGGGAGAGGAGAGAGAATTTGAACTTAAGAAGTTGGGACTTAGTCAGCAAAGTCAACAGGATGGAGGTTAAAAGAGAAGGTAGTGATATATACAAATATGTCAAAACTGCCACATTTTGATGATAAAGATATTGAAGTCTTCTTTATTTCATTTGAAAAATTGGCTAGGCCGGTGGAGTGGTCCAAGGATTTATGGGAAATGCTAGTTCAGACTAAACTGATAGGCAGAGCTAGTGAGGTATTTGCCACACTATCAGATGAGGGCTCAAGAGATTATGAAGAGGTCAAACAGGCTATTTTAAACGTTTATGAATTGGTACTAGAAGCATATAGACAGCGGTTCAGAAACATAAAGAAGGAACCAGGTCAGACTTATGTTGAGTTCAAAAGAATTAAACATAGTCATTTTGATAGAAGGGTGGGGGCTTTAAAGATAGATAGGACCTATGAGGCCGTAAGAGAGATTATTCTGTTGGAAAAGTTTTAAAACTCACTTCCAGAGATGATAAGAATTCACGTGGAGGAACAAAAAATTCAGAAAGTGAGAAGGGCAACAGAATTAGTAGATGAGTACATGTTGGTGCATAACACAAGGTTCTGGCCAGAATTTCGTCCTGTGAGGGATAGAAGTAGGGAGAAGGGGAGATGTACACTACAAAACCAAGAGTAGACAGTGGAAAGGAGGTGAAAGTTCTCACTTGTTTAAAGTGGGACATGTAAAGTCACAGTGCTGATCATTAAAGGAAGGCACTGTGGGAAAAGATGTGGTAAAAGAAGCTAAGGCTGTGGTGTTAGTAAAGGTAGTAAAGGAAACCCCAAGAAGAGTCAAGGAGCTACAGAAGAGTGCATAGCCTAGCCTATTGAGCTAGTACCTGATCTCTATAAAGAATTTGCCTCTCTGGGTAAAGTTTACTCAGAAAAAACAGGAGAGAAGAACAAGAAGTTATAATTTTGAGGGATACAGGTTCTAGCCAGTCACTGATAATATGAGATGAGCAAATTTGCGCTCTTTCTGATCTATTACCCGAGACTGTGGTAATTTGTGGGATAGATGAAAGAAATTCCTCTATATAAGATCAGGTTGGCGTGCCAACCCAAGACTGGGGAAGTTACAGTGGGAGTGATTGACAAAGTGCCAGTCCTAAGAATCCAATTTGTTCTTGGGATGATTTAGCAGAGTCCAAGCTGAGAGTGACATTCCTTGTTGTGGAGAAGCCCAAAGAAGACCAAGAAACTGAGGAGTTAAAACAGAAATATCCTGTGTCACAAAACCGGTCCCTTTTTTTCCCTAAAAGCTGTTCCTTTTCTCAAGGAGACTGTGTCCTTGGTTTTTTGCACAGGGGTAATAAAATGCTCCCAGTGCTGATTAGACTGGTTTGGTACAGAGATTAAAGGGTATTGAGAAGCCTTTTTGTTTATATGTATACAGATGAGACTTCAGGCCAAAGTGGTCATGTTTTACTCGTGACCCATATAATGAAAGGCAAGTGGTCAATTCTCTAGCTGAGCGGTTCAGTTCAGTCCAGAACTAGTTGGGAGTTCAACTGTGAGCTGAGTGAAAAATTCTCTCTCTCCTTCTGCCCTTCTAACTTCAACTTGTAAGCATCTGTTCCATTTTTTTTACTGTCTTTCAAGAGGGTTTGCTTATTGGGACTGTTGTGTATATTCGGAACAGCATGATTAAGTCTAGTCTGGATAGTGTGAGTTCTGTAGGGGTTCTTTATTCTGTTCTTTCTGTTTCATTGTGTAGTCTTGTGAATACATTTTTGTCTGTTTTAAAACCTGGTAGTCAACCTCGCTACCTCACTCCGTGTAATTTTCACTGTGTACTTACTGAAACAATTTGCAAAGTTATGATCTGAGCTGTCTGCTTAAGAAAGTTTTGAGTGGTCTGGCCCAATCCATAACACCTGGTATTTTCTGAGACTGTGTAGTAACCAGATCCACTATCATAAGTCACAGCACAAAGCAAAAACTAAAGAGAAAGATGAAGGAGTTGAGGTTCAGTTAGCAGACACCCTGTTTGATGTAACGGTGCTGGAAAAACCTGAACAGGCAGAGGGGCAGACAGAAGTGTTTGGTTCTGAAAGGCTATGGGACTTGCAACAGTAAGACAAGACAAAAAAAATATCTGGGTGTGTACTCTGAAAAGGAGGCAGAGAATATTCCTGAGGGTTATTATCTGAAAGATAGAATCCTTAAGACGGAAATGGAGACCACGGCGGTTATTGCAGAGGAGAAATGGGCCGAAGTGTACCAGATTGTGTTGCCAGGAGCATACAGACAAGAAGTGTTACGCATAGCACATGAACTACCTGTCGGAGGTCATTTAGGGGTACGAAAGACACAGGCTAAGGTACAAAAACATTTTTATTGGCCTGGAATGCGCAAGAATGTGATTAACTTTTACCATATGTGTCATACATGCCAATGGGTAGGTAAGCCACAGGTGGTAATAAAACCAGCACCTTTGTTGCCAATTCACACATTTGATGAACCTTTCACATGGGTTATAATTGTGGGTCCCCTCCCTTGAAAAGTGGAAACCAGTACTGGTTAACCAAAATGGATGTATCTACCAGATGTCTGGAGGCAATTCCATTACGGAGCATCAAGGCAAAAGGATGGTAGAGGAATTAGTAGCTTTCTTCGCACAGTATGGGCTACCCAGAGAGATTTAGTCAGACGAAGGGTCAAATTTTACTGCCATGCTGTTTAAGGAGGTTATGGAGAGCTTAGATATACAGTACTTTAAATCCAGTGCGTATCATCCTGAATCCCAGAGAGCTTTAGAAAGGTGGCATCAGACCCTGAAGACCATGTTAAGAGCATACTGTCAGGATTAGCCGAATGATTGGGATAAAGGTATCCCATTTGTATTATTTGCCATTAGAGATGCCCCAAACAAATCTACTCAGTTCACTCCCTTTGAGTTAACATTCAGGCATGAAGTAAGAGACCCTTTGAAATTAATTAAAGAAAAACTGACAGGACCAAAGTCAGAGATGTCACACTTAGGTTATGTATCAGAGGTAAAGGAGAGATTAAATCGAGTAGATGAGTTAGCTAAGCAGCACCTAAAGTGGGCACAGTATAAAATGAAGCAGGTGGCAGAAGGAAGCTCAGAGACTCAGACTTTTTCCCGAGGGATGGTGTGTTAGTGCTGTTACCAGTGGTAGGAGATCCCTTCAAAGCCAAGTTTAGAGGTGCCTATCAAATTGAGAAAAAGTTGAGTCAGGTGAACTATCTAGTAAAGATGCCAGATATAAAAAAAGGTATCGGGTATGTCATGTGAACAAGTTGAAACTGTATTATACTAGAGAGAAAGAATTGGAAAAACAGGTGTTAGCTACTGCCCCGCATAGTGAGGAATCAAGTCCAGATGGTATAGATTTTGATGAGCCTCAAAATATGTTTTAAAATGAAGTCCTTGAGGAATGGGATATGTTAGTAAATTATCTGCCTCAGGAGCATAGAATGCAGTTGAAAGATTTGTTACTTCAGTATGAGGACATATGTAAGAATCAGATGGGGAGGACTAATGCTATTGTAAATGAAGTATCAGCTTAATCCCTTCAAAGCTGGCCAGGACCAGAAGGAGGTGGAGGCCATGCTCAACAAGGATATCTTTGAACAGAGCCAGAGCAAGTAGAGTTTGCCAATCATCTTAGTTCCCCAAACTGGATGGGACTCAACGATTTTGTGTGGATTATCGGAAGGTCAATGCCATTACAAATTGGACTCATATCCAATACTGAGATTGGAGGACTGTATCGAGAAAGTTGGACAGGTCAGTTACATTGGGCGGCATAGTGGCTTAGTGGTTAGCACTGCTGCTTCATAGCACCAGGAACCCGGTTTCGATTCCCGCCTCAGGCGACTGTTGGTGTGGAGTTTCCACATTCTCCTGCATCTGCGTGGGTTTCCTCCAGGTGCTCTGGTTTCCTCCCACAATCCAAAGATGTGCAGGTCAGGTGAACTGACCATGCTAAATTGCCCATAGTGTTAGGTGCATTAGTCAAGGGTAAATATAGGGTAGAGGAATGGGTCTGGTTGGGTTACTCTCTGGAGGGTCGGTGTGGACTTATTGGGCTGAAGGGCCTGTTTCTGAACTATAGGGAATCTAATCTAATCACCAAGTTGGTTACTGGCAGGTACCTTTATCAGAGATGGTGAAAGAAATTTCTGTGTTTGTAACCCCAAATGGGCTATATCAGTTTAAAGTGATGCCCTTTGGAATGAAGAACGCACCCACCACATTCTAAAGACTCATGAACATAGTTGTGGCTGGGTTAACAAACTGTGCAGTCTATTACGATGATGTAGTAACCTTTAGTAAATCCTGGAAAGATCACATGGTACAGTTGGCAGAGCTCTTTGAACGACTATGAGAAGCAAACCTGGTAATAAACAAAACTGAATTTGCAGAAGCAGAGGTGACGTTTATTGGACATTACATCGATCATGGAAGGGTGACCCCCACGGATTGCAAAGACGAAGGCCATCGAGGAATTTCCATGACCAACCTCAAAGAAAGAGGTGTTAACTGATTTGCTGAAGAACACAGTTTCGGTGGACAGAACAATGTTAGGAGGCATTCGAACATTTGAAAACAATATTAACCACTGCATCTGTTTTAGCTACAACAAGCTTTCCAAAACCTTTTAAAGTTGCCATCAATGCTAGTGACATAGGAGTTGTACTGCTACAGGAAAATGATGATGGGATTGAACTGCCAGTTGGTTACTTTTCGAAGAAACTAACATCCACCAGAGGGAATACTCCACGATCGAAAAAGAACTATTGATTTTGGGACTGGCCTTACAACATTTTAATGTGTGTGTTATGAACAATGTGTTGGAGAGGGTTGTGTACATGGATCACAATCTTCTTACATTCTTTGAATGCTTTAAAGACAAGAATATGTGACTATTTCATTGGAGTCTCATATTACAGACTTTTAATTTACATATTGTACATGTTGCAGGTCATAAGAACGTAATCACAGATGCGTTATCGCAGTTTTAACTGATAAAGTATAGATAAATATAACATTGAATAGATACCAATCTTAAATGAAAGAAGTTAATATGAACTTAGATTAAAGTCATATGTATGTCATGACATTAAGGTTAAGTAATAGAGAAAAATAATGAAGCCATCTTTTCATTATGATGGTTCATTTTTTTCTTAAGGGGGGAGGTGTTATGAAGGTGTAGCAGTGTACTGTACCTTTAACAGAGTTGAAGCGCTAGCAAAGACTGACAAAGCATAGAGAGTCCTGAACAAGGTAACAGTGTAACACTTGGTCGAAACAAATAGCAGCAGATGGGTTGCCATGAAACAAAAACAAATTCAAATTCGGTCAATCAGTTTAAATTATGCCTGAAGATACCAAACTCCAATCAAATTTGAATTTAGTAACCCTCTAAACCTTCCTATTTATGTACCCATCCAGATGAACAAAACGTCGATTCTCCTGCTCCTCGATGCTGCTTGACCTGCTGTGCTTTTCCAGTACTGCACTCTCAACTCAGTCATATTTCTGAAGTTTATTTTACAATATCATAGCTTCCTTAGCCAATTACAATACTCATACTGTTTCTCTACGTGTTTCATTTAGTTTTACCTTATCCTAAATCTCCTAGTGTTCTTAGAGTGATCCTTTCTGGACAATAATTTACAGTTCCACATGTGGAAGCAGGGAGATAGTAAGTTAGTTTTTGTAAGATGCAAATATTTACACAAAATAATCAGAATTACAAAATACCTGACATATAAGGTCCCCTTTCATGACTTCAGCGTTGCTAGTCTCATGCACTCTCTTTTGACTGAGTGGTTGAACAGATGGAAGTGACCTGTTCCGAAGTTGCAGTTAATACTAGTATTCTGGTTGTTTACAAGTAGGAGAAAGTGCGGACTGCAGATGCTGGAGATCAGAGTCGAGAGTGTGGTGCTGGGAAAACACAGCATGTCAGGCAGCATCTGAGGAGCAGGAGAATCGATGTGTTGAGCATAAGCCCTTACAGTGTGCCTTAGTGACTAATCCTTCAAATTGATCACATAACAATTTTTTTCTAACTAAGTCCAAATACTCTGAAGCAAAATTATTTTTCTTATTATTTTTGTCACCATATGATTAAACCGATTTTGACAGTTAACATATATGCCAAAACCAGACATAATCCTGAATAAAAAGGTCAAAAACAACCCAGACAGTTGGCTAATGATTAAACACTATGGGGGTTTATAATCATGCCCCCAAAAAGTCAGCAATATGTGCAGGAATCAGCAAAACTGAAGGCATGCATCCAAAATTACAATGATCTTAGCAAAAATAACTCCATTATGAATGTTAGGCTGAATTTCAAAAACTATGATGCATTTGCTCCTCAGTGATTTTTGTATACGTAATTTGACTGACCGCATTAAGACGTTAATAAAGAATTATGTCATGATGTTGTTATGAATAGAGTTTGTTTTTACAACTCAATGGGCATGTGAAATCTAGCTTTCTTTCAATGGTCTGGAGTGTACAAAAGATGAGCTCTATTAAATTGTCAGAGGTTTATTTCTTTTTCTGAACATTTCAAAGACTCCCCATTTCTATGACTTGGCTCTCGAGGTTTATTCCTTAGTGGGTGAGTGACTATTGAGGATACATTGGTGACATGGAGCATCTGAGGGATGATAGATATTAGATGGCATGGAGGTGCATGGGTGGGTGAGGAATGAGGGTTGGGGTCCTAAGAATAATGTGGAGAGTTGGCCTGATATCTGAGTCATACTGCATGGAAACAGACCTTTTGGTCCAAATAGTACATGTTGACCATGTTCCTAAACCAAACTAGGCCCACTTTCTGGTATTGCACCAATATTCCTCCAAGCCTTTCCTATTCATGTACATATCCAAATGTCTTTTACATGTTACAATGTCATATGACACCAGCTTATAGTCCAACAGGTTTATTTAAAATCACCAACTTTTGGAGCGGGTGAAGTGGGGGGAAGTGCAGAGGCATGGAATATAAAGGTGGAGAGATAATGGCAAGATAGTTCCAGGTAATTAAAAATGTTAACAGGTCAGTACAAATATTCTCTCCCTGGGCACTTCTCTCCACTTCACCTAACAAAGGAGCAGCTTGTAGTGTTTGTCGTGTCATTGATTCAGAAATGATAAACCAATTTCATAGTCATAGTAATTTTAATGAATAAAGGGTTTCAAAGCATGTTAAAGCCAAGATATTTGGAAGAGTTTTTAAAGGTTGGTTAACAAAATAAATTTTGATGATTGTAATGTAAGAGAGAAGGATGGAGAGACTTTTGACTCAGATTTCTGAAGAATAGGGACAAAGCAGTTGAAGTCAAAGGAAGAGTGCGGTTTGAGTGAAGAGGTTTCAGAGATAGGATACAAGGGTATGAAGGAATTTAAATATAAAGGATGAGGATTATAGACGTGAAAGGGGATGAATTCCACAGGCACATCAGTTCTTTACCTGTTTTTCAGATGCGAGATTAGGTAAAATTGGTTTGAAGGCTTTTCGATGTTAAGAGCCTCTTTTACTGCTTTTCACAATCTTCACACAAGTACATTTCCAACAGTAGGTACACAAATTACAACCCACTTGGTTTTTCTCTCAGATTAACTCAGGGCTATGGAAATCCGCTACAATGCCCTAAGTGACCAAGTTATTAATAGGTATATTCAAAGATTTTCAGACTCAAGATCTCTGTTATTTAGTATATTAATCAATAGACATACTGAAAGAGACCTTGAGTTCATATAATTTCATTTGTGTAACAATTAGGTAACATGAAGAGAAGTGACATATCGCAATACAAGGATTAACTGTAACATACCTATTGAAGAAGTAGCTACACTTCAAATGCAGCTCAGCCATTTTTCAAACTAAACAGCTGCGTCCAAGAACTTTTCCATGTCAAAATATTGGAAAACAGGCCAAACATTCTTACAGATGTCTATGATGACTTGATATTTACCTTCAAAGTTTGATTTTTGTGCTTCCGACATTCATTTCCTGAATATAACGGTAGAACTTTTAACCCACTCACCTTGATACACTCACTCCTCCAATGCTATCTTGGATTTGTCTAGGGTGGTGACAGACTGAAATTTGCCAGTCCCTAAGAGTGGAAAGTAAGGTAGGACTGAGAGGAGGTGATAGCATTGGGTTGGTGACATCAAGAATTGCCCTGACTCAAACAGAAATTATTAAGAGAAACTGTGTGTGTCTGGCAGCATCTGTGGAGAGAAAACAGAGTTAACATTTCAAGTCCAGTGATCCTCGTTCAGAACTCAAATTTCTTAATCCCAAGACAAGCACACAGCCCACATAGTTCCCCTTAAGGTGCAGTAGGTTGATAAGATGGTCATGAATTAATCTGCAGCTTAATCACAAGCACTGCAGGAAAATATTGCATATATGTAAAAGCTGATTTGGAAATTTATGAAGGAAAATGCAAATGTGGTTCATCTTGGCATGGTCCATATCTTCATTCCAACTGAGCTAAAAGACAGATGTAATATTATTAGTGCTTATTTTGAATTTATTATTCACCAATTTTCAGTGATATCTTTCCTCGCAGAACTTCATGAAATTTTAAATTTCTGAACATTGGTAATGCGATTATTGGCTAGACTTTAATCTCTGGAATTTTGTTCCTTACACTATTCTCACTACCCCAATTTCTTAATTTAAGTCATTCCTAATATCTACTTCCTTGACCAAACTTTTGGTTATCTGATCTACTGTCTGATTTTTTTGGCTTGGTATCATACTGTTTTATAATGCTCCTCTGCCAGACCTACTGAGGTTTCCCAGTAATTTCTGATTTTATTGTTGTTATAAATACAAGTCATTGTTATTCCTTTGCATTGCCCTGTCTCTGATTATTGTATTTTCTGATAGTGTGGTGAACATACAGTGCAAGGATGTGAAACCCCAGTCTAACATCTGGAGTTTATAATCATTAAACTTTATCTGTTTTTAATTGCTCTCCCACATCTTCCAGACATTGAATGCAATCAGTTGATCATCACTGCCAGGTAGGTTGCTCAGTTGCCATCTACCAAAGCAATTCAAAGACAATTGTCAGGTAATATGTTGATAACTCACTTCCATGTGTTGTTGAAAAAAATAAGATGTTAAGCATCAATTGGAAATAAATACTGTTACATTATTCTAAGAAAGCTATTATTTATTTCTTTTTCTAAGGAAGCTGTTCTAGTTCTAATCAACTTATTTTTGTCAATATTTTTGTTGAAAAGAAAAAGATTTGAGTTTTTTTTACAAAATTACAAAATTAATACAAAATAGTGTATCCACTTTACAATATAATAACTGCAGCATAAAAAATTAAGAAAACTAACTACTAATCTACTCTACAAACTACCAAAACACAATAAGATATAAAAAAGACTATATATATATATATTAAAAAAACCCACAATATTGTACATTACTAACAACAAAAAAAGGTAAAGAAGGCGGCATTGGTGGCTCAGTGGTTAGCACTGCTGCCTCACAGCACCAGGGTCACAGGTTCGATTCTGGCCTCAGGCAACTGTCTGTGTGGAGTTTGCACATTCTCCCCGTGTCCATGTGGTTTTCCTCCGGGTGCTCCGGTTTCCTCCCACGGTCCAATTTTGTGCAGGCCAGGTGAATTGGTCATGCTAAATTGTCCATAATGATAGATGCATCTTTCAGAGGGAAATGGGACTGGGGTGGGTTACTCTTCAGTGGGTCGGTGTGGACTTGTTGGGCCGAAGGGCCTGTTTCCACACTGTCGGGAATCTAATCTAATCTAAAAATAAATAAATACGCATTCAAAATAAAATTATATCAAGTCATAACAAAACCCGTATTTAAACGGGATTCTTCCTCTCAGGGGCCCCCGAACCAACCAACAAACATCATCCTCACGGCTAAACAAAGCCTCTAAACAGTATGGCCAATGCATCTGCATTGGTGTAATTCAAAAAGGGCTGCCATGTTCTACAAAATAATTCCGTTTTTTGGTGCACCATATTCGTAAGGAAGTCCAGGGGAGTATATTCCTTAACTATCCTATGCCAATTCGAAAGTCCTGGGGGACTTTCTGATACCCAACTTACTAAAGTGTTTTCCCAATATCTGCGAATCTTATGGCATGTCCACAAACAATGAGTGAGAGTACCAGCTTCTATTTTACATTTAGAGCACATTGGGGATGCTCCTGCCTTGAACGTTGCAAGCCACTCTGGTGCCAAATGAGCCCCTTGAAGTATTTTCAATTGAATAGCCTGAGTTCTATTACCGTCTGGCATTTTCCCAGATAGCCTCCCAAATCTCTAAGGAGATTTCCATCCCAAATTCTTGTTTCCAGGTTTTATATAATCATTCCATGTCCTTTGATACCTTATTACCTAGCGAGTGGTAGAGAGTACTGACTGAGGGTGCACCCATCAGCCGAAGCACTCTCCCTTCCATATCTGATTTATAAGGATTAGTCATCATTTGTATGAAGTCTCGTACTTGAAAATATCGAAAAAGGTCCTTGCTAGGCAACCCAAACTTCTGATATAACTGTTCGAAGGATATCACGATCTCCCCATCGAACAGATCTCCCAAACAGGAGATTCCTCTGGACTCCCAAATTTTAAATCCAGCATTAGTCAAACCTAGCTGAAATCCCAACGTTCCCACTATAGGAGTAAAAGGGGAGGTTTTTAGTAAATTACCCTCATCCTGTCACATCATCCTCCAAGCTTTGATTGTATTTAATACAATTGGGTTTTTATAATGATCCATAATAACTCTCATCTTACCCATAAATAATAGATTGATGAGGGGGCATTTTGTTTGGGAAGCCTCAATATCCAACCAAATTGATTGTGGACCAGAAGAGACCCACTCAGCCACATATGATAACAGAGAATTCAGTTGGTACTTCCTGAAATCTGGAAAATCTAGACCTTCCCTTATTTGTGGGAGCTACAATTTATCTAATTTAATAAGGGGTCATCTATGATTCCAAATAAAGGAGACAAGCCAACCATAAAGCTTACGCAACGCCTGTCTGGGAACATCAAAGGAAGCATTCTCATGGGGTATAATAGGCAAGATAGAATATTCATCTTGACCAAAGCTAATCTTCCTGGCCAGGATATCAGGAGATCTTCCCAGCATTGGAGGTCCTGCCTTATTTTCTCTAATAATTGCATATAATTAGCTTTCTATAGCTGACCAAATACCGGGGTAATAAAAATACCTAAATAGAGAAAACCTCCCAGTGAACACCGAAAGGGGAAGTGGGATCAATCCGCAAAATTGGATATGCTGGTAAATCCTCCTCGTGGCATGGCCTCTGATTTCATAAAGTTAATTTTGTAATCGGAGAACATACCAAATAAGTTAACCACTTGAATTAAGCGGGGCACAGATATCAGTGGATCATTTAAGAAAAGAAGGACGTTGTCCGCATAAAGAGTATTTCATGCTTACCCCATCCTACCTCCGGGACCGTTATATTAGGGTCAGTTCGGATAGTTACTGCCAGTGGTTCAATCACTAGTGTAAATATTGTGGTGAGAGGGGGCATCCTTGATGACAACCTCTGCCAACACTAAAGCTATCTGATCTTATGCCGTTGGTAATCACCATTGCTTTAGGGTAGTTACATAATACTGCGACCCACTTGGTAAAGACCTCTCCAACGCCAAACCATTCCATAGGATAAAAAAGATATGGCCATTCTACCGAATCGAATGTCTTCTCTGCATCTAGAAAGACGACTAATCCCGGTATTGCTTCCTGCTGGCAGACTTGTACCATGTTTAACACTCTTAATAAACCCCATGTGATCCTATTTATAATAAATGGTAAAACCCTCTCCAGTCTTAATGCCAACATAGAGTCATAGAGATGTACAGCATGGAAACAGACCCTTCGGTCTAACCCATCCATGCCGACAAGATATCCCAACCCAATCTAGTCCCACCTGCCAGCACCCGGCCCATATCCTTCCAAACCCTTCCTATTCATATAGCCATCCAAATGCTTCTTGAATGTTGCAATTAACAGTTTTTAGAGAATTTTCAAGTCCACAGACAATAAAGATATAGGTCTGTACGAAGTACAGTCATCTGGGGCTTTTCCTTTCTTAAGAATGAGAGAGCTACTTGCTTCTCTCAGGGAGGGCGGGAGGCTACCCTGACTATATGAATAATTATACATATTGATATGTGTTCCTGCTAATTTGTCTATGAATTCTTTATAGAACTCGGCCTGGAATTCATCTGGTCCGGGAGCTTTACCACTCTGGAGCTGCCTCACTGCCTTCTGGACTTCCTGCGTTGTCAGGGGGGGGGGGGGGGGGGGGGGTTCAAAAACAACACCTGCTCCGAGGTTAAACCTGAGAGGACCAGATTTTTTTTAAAAAAAGACTCCATCTTCCTTGCTGTATCCTCACAACCCTCTGACTTATACAACTCGAATTAGAACTTTCTTAAAGGCTGCGATGATCTTTTTAGGAATCACAAGTCAAGGTACCAGCACCTTACCTAATAGACGTAATGAATTGGGGTGTCTTTTTCTTTCTGGCAAGGTAGGCTACATACCTGCCCGGCTTATCGCCGTGCTCAAATCATCTCTGCTTCGCAAATAGTATCTCCCTCTTTGCTGTTTGAGTAAGTGCGGTATTCAAAGTAGCCCTGAGGGCTGTAATCCGCTGTAATTTAGTAATGGAGGGCCTGTCAACATACGCTGTCTCAGCTGTCTTCAGGCGAGCCTCAAGCAGATGCTATTGTTCTCCCTTTTGGCTTTTCCGGGTCGCAGAATATGAGATAACCAAGTCGCGTGCATATGCCTTAGCAGTCTCCCACATCACCAATGGGTTACTGGCCGTACCTGAATTGATACCCCAGAAAATTTTAAATTCCTGTGAGAAATATTCTATGAACTTAATATCCTTCAATAGGAAAGGGTCCGTACGCCAATGTCAGGAACCCATCTTGTCAGCACTAGTCTTGACCTCCATAGACATTGCTGCATGGTCAGAAATAGTTATATTGCCTACTTTACAATTCAGAATTCAGAAAGGTCGAGGGGACAAAAACATATCGATTCTGGTGCGGCACTTGTGTGGGTTAGAATAAAAAGTAAAATCTCTAGCCTCAGGATGAAAACATCTCCAAACATCTACCAGTCCCAACTCCCTATTCAGATCAGCCAACTGCCTAGATCTCAGAGATATACCCGCAGAGCTCCTAGGTATCCTGTCCACCTTGGGGTCGATAATACAATTAAAATCTCCCCCTATAATTATGTGACCACCCCAACAGCCATCAACTTGGAGAGCACATCTGTTACAACTTTAAAAGGATGTGTTGGGGGAGGGGGGGGGGGAATATACATTCAAAATCCCGTACTCCTCTCCATATATTAGGGCTTTAAGTAATATATACCGTCCGGACTCATCTTTTATCTGGCTTAGCATTTGAAAGGGAAGATTCTTCCGAATAAGGATAGCCACTCCCCTACTTTTGAACTAAAAGATGAAAAGACCACCTGACCAAATCCTCCCTGTTGCAGCTTCGAATGCTCCTTGTCAAGTAGATGTGTATCCTGTAAAAGGGCTACATCAACTCTCTCTTTTTTAAGACTTGATAATATATTTTTCCTTTTAATTGGCAAGTGGCTCCCCTTGACATTCCAGGTGCACCATTTAAATGAAAGACCAGCCATGATCATTCGAGCAAGTCCGAGGCCCCCCAGGAGGAAGAACCCCATCAAAAGCATTGAGTAGAGACCTTAAACAATTCACATAAATTTAAAAATACAACCTTTAAAACAACTAAATCAAAAAACTAAGAACTATTTCTAAAAAAAAATAAGACATAATTAAAAGGAGACTTTCTCCCTGGTCCACAGGGGACACTCCTACCTTCCAGTAATCCCATCACAACACCTCCTAGCTAGAGCCATACCCTCAGCCCAGACATTACAAAGTAAGATAAACAAATGCCAATATCTTATAATACAAAAATTGGAAGTGGGCAACCAACCTGCCCCCTTCACATTATTACCTAGGCACTCTTAACAAAACAGCAACATAAAATAAAATATATAAAATTACAATCCCAGAAAATATTAAGAAAAAAAGACCTCAGAAACATCAACCAACAACCAGATAAACCAAGCGAGTGATAGATAAGAGTTAAAAGAAAGAACCCCCCTGTGGAAAGATGGAAAAGAGAAAGGAGGAGGGAGGAGGAGAACAAAAGGGGGTAAAATAAAGTGAATGTCCATATAGTTCAAGACCATCAGTCTATTTGAGAGCACCCAAAAATTCTTTTACTTTTTCCGGCGATCTGAAGTTATACACAGACCCTTCATGATTGAAGCGCAGCGTTGCCGGGTATCGCATGGAATATTTAAATCCCTCAGGTGCTTCTTTACCTCATCAAACATCTTCCTCTTGCATACCACAACTGGAGAAAAGTCCTGGAACAGCATTATTTTGGATCCCTTGTATACCATGGCTTGGGGTTCCTTCCCCAAAACTCTGGAGGCCTGCAGCTGGAGTTGCACCAGGACCGGCGGGGGCACTGGTCTGACCCAGGCATGCGCATAGCAACCCGGTGGGCCCGCTCAACCCACACGCAGCCTAACTCAAACTCCAGCTTCAGCGGTTGTGGGAGCCATTGCTCCAAAAAGTCAACAAGCTGGCCTTCCTCCTCCCATTTGGGAATGCCCAGCAACTGAATATTTTTCCGACCTTGATTTTCAAGCTTGTCGATATGCTCTTCTAAGGCCCAGATTCAACATTTCAGAGCCCAGACCTGACCCACGGAAGATTCAGCAGCCATCTCAGAGGACGCGGCTCATTGCTCCGCCCCTCCGACACACTATCCGAGTTTATCAATCTCTCAGTCATGCTTCTACAGCATGACCGAGACTGACTCCTAATTGGACCAGGTCTCTTCAATCGACGTGTCAATCCTCTCTCGGATCTTGACAAACTCTGAGATCAGGTTCGACTACCTTTAGTCATTTTAAAATGTATCAAACTACTAAAGTCTGATGCAGAATGACTGTAACTGCTGGGGAAAAAAAAACTATTTTTAGTAGTTTAAAAACTGAGAGGAGGGTAGGTACCCCACTTTGCCTGGGTCCTGGGCAGAGCTCAGCTGACTTAGACCTACTGGGTTGCCACGATTTTGAATCCCTCTCTCTAATCAACTTTTATTCCTCAACTAACATCTGATAAATGAATTATTCTCATTGATATTTTTAGGACAATGTTGTACACAAATAAGCTCTTACATTTCTGTACAATACAGCACTGATTATGATCTTAAAGCAGTTCATTGGCTGTATAAGATTTTATGACATTGAAGTTAAAGTTGCCATATGAATGTAAGTTACTTGCTTTTCTTTTATTATTTATCTGTTTTGAGAAACAAGCTATTTCACAAAAACTGAATCTAAATTTGTCATTCTTATATACATAACCTGTATTTGTCTGCATAGCTCAACATATAATACAAACTTTGTTTCCTATTTTTATTTTGCATAGTTCAAACATAGGAAAATACACAAGGATGAAGTGTATACTTTCTATAACAAAACATAAAAGTGTTTTATTCAAAGCCCAAACATTTAGAAGTTTATATAAATACAATTTTAAGGGCATTATTTTATTAGCAGCACATTTTTAAATGATTATTTTATCAAGTATTTGCTTAATGATACTACTTATACATACTGTGCAAAACTATGAGCACACAGGTAGCATGTTTTACAGTACTGTAACACATTTTGATTTTCCCCTTAGGTATAGTTTTGAAGATAATTGAATTTATAACAATAAAGAATTGAAATGTATGAAAAAGAAGAAACATTTAGAAAGCTGAAAAACCTCTAAAATGAGAACAGGAAAGACTTGAATGCAGGTCCAACAAGGGCAAAAATAAGTTAATGTTTCAGATGAGATCCTGCATCAAATATCTGATGAAAAGCCAGATCCGAAATGGTAACCTATTATTTATTTAGCTAAAACCCAAGTATTTATGCTTTCAGGGAAGATGGTCTTGCATGCTATTTATATAAATATTTAACCACAACCAAATAGACACATTTCATCACTATTTAACATCAGGGTGTGAATTAAGCCCCCCTTAAAATGTGAAAATTAAATACAACTGTCTCTAGCAATAAGACAGCTACTTCCCACTTTTGAAAATGTATCATATAACTGCCAAAGAGACTGACAACTAAGTTATATATTTGAAAATATAGCCAAGTGGTATCAATACCATTGAATATTTTAGTGTCATACTTGAGAGCATCTTAGCACACACACAGATGACCATGGCAGCCAACAGTACATCATAGAACATGATTTGTTACAAATCAATAACATACACTGCCACCCATTCCTATAGGTGGGAACATTATTATAACATAGATTCTTTTACTATTTCATTGCTATCCAAGAAGTACTCATCATCAGTAGTGGTGTCCGAGTTTGATTCTGAGTAACAAGAAAAGTTTTGTTTGTCAACCACGACTGGTGTACTTTGTTGATGTGGTGAAAGACTGTTTTCTGATACTTTGCTGCCTGTAGATGATGAACTTAAAAGTCTGATTATATCGGTGGGATTTTCCTTAGGCCAGAATAATTTAATGTCTACAGGAAAATATTCATGATTCCTTTCAGTATCATCATTCACCCCCGGATCCTGGTTTATTTCACTTGTAAGTGGATTGAAAACATCCTCATTTCTTGGAGATGAGACCCTGCTGTGAAGGTATCCAGGTTTCCACAATCTGTCCACAACCAAAACTCTTTTCATGTTCTCAAGGTGTGTTTCTTTCCTTTTCTCTTCTTTAGAAACATTTGTTTTGTCTTTATTTCCAATTTCTAAATCATGATTGTCAAAGCTAAACTTATTGCTATGATCTGTAACCCAGTTATTCTGGTCAAATTCATTCTCACCAGAAAATGGGAGATCAGAATAAGATCGATAAAGTCTGTTGGATTTCATTTGATTTGAAAACTGAAGTCTGGTGTTGACTTGCTTCTTTTGAACAGTTGGTTTAAAATTATACGGCCTGTTTGTGGAAAATACATTTTCATGATCTTGGAGGGTGGATTGGTTGCAATTAATATCTTTTAAACTTTTTGTTTTATAGAGATTACCACACCAACTTTGAACGTTCTGAGGATTGGGCCTGAGAGAATATCTCAAGCTGGGGTACGTTTTTGAGAATCTAGCTGTCTTTGCCTGGTATTTATTGTTTAGTTTCGATGGATCATCTTCATCAATACCAGAGGAAGTTGCTCTGTATTGAGAAAAATCACTGTAGGCATTTAATCTATTACGAAAGTTATTAATCTCTGCGAGATGTGAATCAATTTGGCTCTCCTCTGGAGAACACTGCTGAAATGAATTAGAAACTTTTGTATTTTTCATCCACATTCTCAATGCTTGATTCTGAAATATTTCTTCATGGAATGATTTCCTTCCATATTTGAATGTTTTGCTACCTTCATTCACGTTGTCACAGCTTTGTGCCAGGAATTCTGCATTAGTCAGTGAATGATCACATATTACATTTCTGTTGTAATGTACAATATTTTCAGGAGACAGAAGAGCAGGTAACAAATTATGTGATGAAGAAATGTTGTTGTTTAGATGGCTATCAATGTGTTCACAACCTTTATTATATCTTTCAGCCAAAGTAAAATCATCACTTTTCATTGGTTCTCTTGTGATTTTCTTGTGACATGTCATATCTATAAAAGACATTTGATGAATTGGATCCTGTATTGAAGAACTAATGTCAGTTTCTGATTTATAGTGTTTTAAATTAACACTGCATCGTTGATTCAAAGAAATGTCACTATCTGGAAACCAATGCTGAAACTTTGTAGTTTTGGCATCTGTGATGTCTGTATAAGACTGCAGATCAATTGGTTTCTTTGAGAAAGCTTCTCTGTTGTTTTCAGGTTGGCAAAATTCTAGATTCTTGCTATCTCCTGCATCCATTACACCACTTCTGTTTGGAGAATGAGCCGGTGACTTAGGTTCTTTGTTGTTTATGATTTTTGAAGGAGACTGTTGTCCAGCCAATGAGGTCACTAATGAAAACTCATTGTTGGTTTCAGGTTTGTTCTTTTGTAAGTAAGAATTCTTTCTTCTGTTCATTATAAATGCACCACTCATTATGGAATGGGTCGGTGACTTTTCATGATTGCTGAGAGTGATATCAGTAGTGGGCATTTGTTCAGTCACCTTCAGCTGTGATGAGGGTGCACTATTTTTTTTATGAAAACCTTTAAACTTTAATCTGTCATCAGCTTTTTTGTCATCATGTATTTCAGTAAGATGTGATGACACATTTGGTGTGGTATTTTTCTTGGTATTTGTGATCGTGATTGTGGATTGTACGCAACTTAATGAACCTAATGCTGGAATGTTGTTCATTTCGGAAGAGTCTTTTTGTAAATGTTCATTGACTCCAGTATCTGCTGTGACAGTAGCATCATTGAGTGAAAAACCTAATGTCTTACTTTTACTACTGTCTATGATATTTTTGGAAGAGTGATGACTGCTCACTGGATCCAGTGCTGGAAGTACTTGGCTTATCGTAAATTTGTCCTGATTAATGGTATTGACATCCTTAGTGACTGATGAATAACACAGTTGCCTGTCTGCTGTGCATGTAGGAGATTTTTGTTGAGCAACTTTGCCTTCTGCTGAGGTTGTACTTACGGTTTCCTGTTTACACTTTTTCAAGTAGGCAGGACTTTCTCTGTGGGCACTTACAGCAGCACTGTTTAACAAGTAAGTTGCAGGCCCCTGTTTATGACTGCATGGGGTATCTGTAAGGGAAGACTGGCTGTATACTTGATTCAGTGGTGAAGGCATACACTCAGTCTCAAATTTATCTACATCACTAACATTATTAATTTTTCTGTCCACAGTGATGCCATCAATATTTGGGGAGCAGCTCTGTAACATATTGTTTGTGCTTGTGATATTTTGATGAGTCCACTGTCCATTCAATTCTTCCGCTGTGGAAATTGCATTGTCTTTGTCAGGTTGGCATTTTCTGCTACCTGCCATGTCATCTTGGACGAGGGAAAGAGCTTTTGATTCCTCTTGGTTGCTGCTTTGTAAGCTACTTTCGGGGAGCAACTGGCTGGACTCTGCAGAACGTGGTGAGGGTGAACTCTTTGTTTTACGTAAAACATTGAATTTGAACTTAGCAGAAGGTCTTCTACGGCGGTAGATGTCAGTAACCTTTGTTATGCATTGCTGCAATGTATTTTTCTTCACATTTGTAGTGGAGTGATTGGGACTGAAGGGATATAATGGGGCCGTGTCACTGCCTGTTTTAGCTTGCTGCTTTTGGAAATTCTCATCTATTTCTACGTCATCACTCTCCAAAGAATGAGGCAATGGTTTATCTATATTTCTGATTGAATTAGGAGGAGACCTTTGGTCAGTTAATGTATCTTGTAAAACAGTTAGACTACTTTCTTCAGATCGGTAATGTTTGGTATTCTTTATAACCTCTGCATCCAGAGTGCTCTCAGCACTGAGTGGGAAATTGATCAGTGGGTTCATTTTGTTATGTGGTGAATAATTTTGTGACTGATATTTATGCCTTTGTGCAATATCAGTTGAAAGCTCTTGCTCAATCTTGGAATCTGATGTTGAAGATATATGGGGTATTCCTAATTTGTAATGTTGCACATTATCTTTAGTGAATCTTCTATTTAAATTAATGTAATTTTTATCTGGGTACACATTCTGTTGAATATTTCCCTTTCCCGTTGTGATATTCGTTGGAGTCCTCTGGCTGATTAGTCTACCTGCTGAATCCCTACCATGGTTTTCGGATTGGTAATTCTTTGCATTACAGACAGCTCCTGGACCCACAGGGAGGTGATCAAAGAGCAGAGACTGAGAATGTGACTCGTTTGTGTTGTCACATGTGCCATTTACTGGAAACAGTTGATCTCCAAGTGAATCTGGTGTTGAGCGATGACTGTGATTCTTATGCAAATACTCATCATGCCCCCTGTCCATCGTAACATCTCCATTAAGTTGCGATTGAGTCAGTGAATGGCTTTTCTCTAAGAGAGTTACAGGGAAACTCTGACTGGTCAGTGATGAGGGTGCACTGTTAGCTGCAGGTATTGTATTAAAGGTTAATACATTAAAAGATTTATTATCATGAAGTATTTCTGGCACCTGTGATGAATCATTCTGCAAAGCATCTTTCTTGATGTCTGTAACAGACTTCACGGACTGTATGTCATTTAGTGAATATACTGCTGGAATTTTATTAATTTCTGTTAAGTTATTTTGTAAATGTTCTCTAATATCTGTAATGTCAGGAGCATTGTTGAGTGAAATACTTATATTTATGGCCTTATATTTACTGCTATCAGTGGTATTCTTTGAAGTATTGTAACTGGACACTGAATCAAGTGCTGAAGATATATGGCTGCTATTTTGATTAATTGCACTGACAACAGTTGTGACTGGTGAATGACTCAATGGCTCATCCTTGTAGCTGTCTGTTGTAGTTACAGATTTTTGTTGAGGAGTTTTATCTTCTGCTAAATCTGCACTTTTAGGTTCCTCATTGCACTTTTCCAAAAAGTTAGGACTTTCTCTGTGGGCATTGACAACAGCACTGTTTAACGAACAAGTTGCAGGCCTGTGTTCATGCCTGTGTGGACCATCTGTAGGAGAAAACTGGTCAAATTCTTGATCCTGTGGTGAAATTATAGACTCCGTCTCAGATTTATCTACAGCACAAAAATTATTTATTTCACTGACCACAGTAATGTCATCAATATTTGGGGAATGAACATCTAACATATTCTTCTTGCCTTCTGTGATATTTTGCTGGATCCATTGTCCATTTAATTCATCTGCTGTGGAAATTGCATTGTCCTTGTCAGATTGGTGTTCTACTTCTTTGGTACCTGCCATGTCATCTCGGACCAGTGAAATAGCCTTTGATTCCTCTTGGTTGGTACCTGCCATGTCATCTCGGACCAGTGAAATAGCCTTTGATTCCTCTTGGTTGTTACTTTGTAAGCTATTTTTAGGGAACAACTGGCTGGACTCTACACACGATGGTAAGGGTGCACTCTTTGTTTTATGCAAAACATTTAATTTGAACTTAGCAGAAGGTCTCCTATGGTGATAGATGTCAGTAACCTTTGTTATGTAATGTCGCCATGTGTTTTTCTTCACATTTGCAGTAGTGCGATTGGGACTGAACAAATATAACGATGCTGTGTCACTGCCTGGTTTAGCTTGCTGCTTTTGGAACTTCTCATCTATTTCAATGTCACCACTTCCCAAAGAATGAGGTAATGATTTGTCTAAGTTGCTGATTGAATTAGTAGATGATATTTGGTCAGTTAATGTAGCTTGTGAAACAATTGGACTGCTTTCTTCAAATTGACAATGTTCAGTTTTCCTGATAATGTCTACATCCAGAATACTGTCAGCACTGAGTGGGAAGTGGGTGAGGGGGTTGATTTTGTTATGTGCACATGTGGAAGTCTGTTGATCAGTCACTGAAGAGGGCAGTGTAGGTTCAGTGCTGTCCTTTTCTAAATGCTTATTGCCTCCTCCATCCAGAATAACATGCAGACTGTTTTGTGCATAATTCTGTGACTGATATTTATGCCTTTGTGCAATATTTGTTGAAAACACTTGCTCAATCTCAGAGTCTGACATTGAAGACATATGTGGTCTTCCTGATTTGTAATGTTGCACATTATTTTTGGTGACTCCTCTATTTAAATTAATGCAATTATTATCTGGGTACACATTCTGTTGAATATTTTCCTTTCCTGGTCTGATATTTGTTGGAGTTCTCTGGTTGAGTGGTCTACCTGCTGAATCCCAGCCATGGTTCTCTGATTGGTAACTCTCTACATTACAGACAGCTTCTGGACCCACAGGGAGGTGATCAAAGAGCAGAGACTGAGAATGTGACTCATTGGTGTTGTTGTCACATGTGCCATTTGCTGGAAACAGTTGATCACCTAATGAATCTGATGTTGAGAGATGACTGTGGTCCTTCTGTAAATACGGAATACATCCTCTGTCCATCATGATATCTTCTTCAAGCTGGGATTGAGTCAGTGAATGGCTTTTCTGTAAGAGAGTTGTCGGGGAACTCTGACTGGTCACTGGTGCCAGTGACGAGGATGCACTGTTAGCTGCTGGTATTGTTTTAAAGATTATTACATTAAAAGATTTATTTTCATGAAGTATTTCCGGCATCTTTGATGGGTCATTCTGCAAAGCATCTTTCTTAATATCTGTAGTAGTCTTATATTTACTGCTGACATTGATATTCTTAGAAGTATTATAAATGGTGACTGGATCCAGTGCTGGAGTTTGATTAACTGCACTGACAACAGTAATGACTGATGAATGACTCAGTGGCTTGTCCTTGTAGATGTCTGTTGTTGTTATAGATTTTTGTTGAGGAGTTTTATCATCTGCTAAATCTGAACTTTTAGGTTCCTCTTTGCACTTTTCCAAATAGTTAGGACTTTCTCTGTGGGTACTGACAGCAGCACTGTTTAACAAATAAGTTACAGGCCTGTGTTCATGCCTGTGTGAGCTATCTGTATGAGACAAATGGCTGGTTTCTCGATCCAGTGGTGAAATTATAGACTCCGTCTCAGATTTATCTACAGCACAAGATTTATTTATTTTGCTGACCATAGTAATGTCATCAAAATTTGGGGAATGAATTCTGCCTGCTGTGATATCTTGATGTGTCCATTGTCTATTCAACGTGGAACCCGCACAGTATTTATCAGATTGGTTTTCCTCTATATTTCCACAATCTGCCAACAACTTGATGTCGTTTCTGACCAGGGAAAAAGCCTTTGATTTCTTTTGGTTGTGGCTTTGTAAGTTATCTTCCAGGAGCGACTGGCTGGTCTCTGCAGATGATGGTGAGGGTGCACTCTTTGTTTTATGCAACTTTGCAGAAAGTCTCCCATTGTGATAGATGTCAGTAACCTTTGTTACGTAATGCCACAAAGTATTTTTCTTCATATTTGTTGTAGAATGATTGGGACTGAACGAATATAATGGTGCGGTATCACTGCCTGTTTTAGCCTGCTGCTTTTGGAAGTTCTCATTTAATTCCATGTCAGCACGTTTCAAAGAATGAGGTAATGGTTTGTCTAAGTTGCTGATTGAATTAGTAGGTGATCTTTGGTCAGTTAATGTATCTTGCAAAACAATTGGACTGCTTTCTTCAGATTGGTAACGTTCAGTATTCCTGATAACATCTGTATCCAGAGTACTGTCAGCACTGAGTGGAAAGTTGGTGGGGGGGTTGATTTTGTTATGTGCACATGTGGAAGTCTGTTGGCCAGTCACTGAAGAGGGCAGTGTAGGTTCAGTGCTGTCCTTTTCCAAATGCTTATTGCCTCCTCCGTCCAGAATAACATGTAGACTGTTTCGTGCATAATTCTGTGACAGATATTTATGTCTGTGTGCAATATTTGTGGAAAATTGTTGCCCAATCTCTAAATCTATTGTTGAAGATGCATGAGGTGTCTCTGATTTGTTGAATCTTCTTTTTAAATTATCTGGGTACAGATTCTGTCCTGGTGTGATGTTTGTTAGAGTCCTCTGGCCAATCATTCTACTTTGTGAATCCTCACCATGATTTTCTGATTGGTAATTTTCCTCATTTCTGTCACATGATTTCTGATTGTGAGCAATTTCAGTTCCCTCTGACGAATCATTGTGCATTGCAACTTTTTTGATATCTGTAGAAGTGGTTGTGAAATGTAAAACAGTTAACATTTCTGGTGATGGATTTATACTATGGCTTTCAGATTTGTTCTCTTGTAAAATCTGACTGTGTTCTCCATGCACATGGGTGTCATTGCTGAGCAAGGGATGAACCAATTGTTTTTTTTGGTTAATATGAATAATGTTGGACGTTAGCTGCTGACTGGTCTTTTCAGTATGCAAACTGTCAGGACTTTTTCTGTTTCCTGTGGTATGAACCCTGTTTGAAGAATAACATAGTGGTTTGTGTTCATTTAAGAATGTGTTATCTTTAAGCAGAGACTGATTAAAAGCTGTATCCAGTCCAGAAGGGGAACCATCCATCTTAAATTCATAGGCTCGATTGTAATCTCTTGTAATTCCTCTAGTAGTGTCAGCAGTATTTTGTACCCGATTTTGAAATGCCTTTGCTGAATGAGTTTTCAAGTCAACGTCTGCATCTGATATCAAAACAGCTTTGTAGTTTTCAGAGTGTTCATTTTCTGAATTCTTGATAAGATCTGATTTCACCGGCAAATGGATCAATAACTTGTTTGCTTTAAAATGAGTATTTGGAGAAGGTTGGCTAGTTGCTATAATCTGTGGTGGAACTGAAATTTTTTTTTCAGACTGGTAGCTTTCTGTATACTTAATGGCTCCTGGATCCATAATGGTATTATCATGGAGTAGAAAGTGAGTTAATGACTTATCTTGACCAACTGTAAAGTTTGGGAGAGGCATTTGATCACACTGCAAATCTTGTGCAGCAGGTTTATTGCTAGCATCACACTTTGATAAATTTTTATTGCCTCCACTGCTGAAGGAAAATGTAAATGACGTATTTTGGTTCAAATATGGTGTGATAGTTCTAGTGGGCTGTTCTTCATTTGCGGTTTCAGATATGGCTTTCTTAATTGTTTCACTGTTGCTTCCACTTTTTGAGTAATTTGTCGATGACTTGTTTTTGTTGGTAATTGTAGACAGGTATTGCATTACTACAACGGATGGTGATGTGTCTATCGTTTCAGATTTATAATTTTGCACATTATCAGCACCATGTATTTTGGTTGAATTGCTATTCTCTGTGCTATTTGAAAGAGATGTTTTTGAGTTTGTTAAAGAAAGAACAGGCTTTGGATCAGATTTATTCTCTTGACATTTTCTGTCTACAGTTATGTCAGTACACTTGACTGAATCACTGAACAAACGGTATTTGTAGTTGTTAGGTATGGGAAACTTGTAGCTGAACACTTGGTCTGTTGAAAGTGTGGTCACAGCTTCTTGTTTGTCATTTTGTTTAGAGCATCTCTCAAGGTTAAGTGCACTGCTAGTTAATGATAGACTTTGGGAAGCAAATGCTTTGTGCAAATAGTTTGGAGATTCAGTTATAATAATTCCTGTTGCACTACATTCTTCCGATTCATCATTTTGTAATAAATCTTTATTCTTACTTTTTAAGTAGACAGCATCTGTTTTTGAATGATTGCTTGACAAACAGCCATTAATATTTGTTGTCAGAATGTTACCAGCATTGTTCATTGGATGATTTTGAAACACATTTTTAGATTCAATAATAGAAGACTGTGAGTGAGATGCAGGTTTTGGTAATACTGAATTGTCAGCTTCACATTGACCTGTTCCAATTAAAGCACAGGCATTGCATTGTTGTTGAGAAGCTTCAATGTTGTACTCGACAGGTAGTGCTTGTTCTCTCGTGTTTTCACTCAACTCAGAGGAATTTTGTACAGTGTTTGTTTTGCCACTTCTGTGTATTTCTGTAAGGTGATCATAACTTTTACCATCTTTTTCATGTGTGATGTTTCTTTGTAATTCAGTATTACTCAAATCTTCAGTCTCCAAAATCATTTCATGTTTATTCAATGCATCTACAAAATAATTAAGATAAAGCATTAACACATAAGAGTTAGTTTGCTCTGGAAACAGAGCAGAAACCATATACATTTACACAAGGATAGAAAAATTAACTAAGTATACTTTGCAATACTACAAAATAGATTAGTAATGATTCAGGTCTTGGAATAAAACATCTGTTCACCTTCTCTCAGTTAATGAATAATGGTGTCCTGGAAACATCATAAAATTATATTTCGTAATTGTAATTGTAAAATGTTCAATGTGTCAGAATTTAACTATATCATAACTACTATTACTTACCAGCAATGTTATTTGTTTCCAAGTCTTGACTAAGGATGTTAGACTGTATTTGTTTACTCAAGTCACGAAACACATGTATTTTTCTTTCAACATGGGGAACTGCTGCTGCCTTCAACCGTACCTGAGATAAATTAGAATCTCTTAAATAATGCTGTAATTTAAGCTATAAAATGGCAGAATACCCTAAAGACTACATTAACATATAAAAAACACATTTTTACAAGTAACAATATGCATTTAAGTTTCTAGATATTTTCTAATCAATCTATTCAGATATGTTATTCTAAACCTCGAGGAGCAGATGGGACTTGAGCCCACATCTCCTGGCTCCGAGATCGGGACACGAACAATGTATATAGGAGTCTTTATCTAACCTAAACTTTATTCTTTTATTCAAAACTACTGCTAAGTTTCCCTGAGTTTTTAAAATATCTTTATCTCTATAATTATCCCTCTTAGTAAAAGCTTTGGAATCGGAAATTAGGTGTCAATACATTCAATTATGCAAGGTGGGTCCCCTAGGACAGCTGAAAACACTCAACCCAAAATTGAGTAGAACCAATTTCTTGGTTACCTAAAATCAGTTAATATATAAATGAGCTGTGAGGACCTTGTGGTGCAATGATCCATGAGTTCTGGGTTCACAACTTATCTCTACAGAGGTGTGTCACAGCATATCTGAATGGATTGATTAATACTATCTATACAAATGCAAGGCAAAAGGGCTCTTGTAGCACAATGATAGTGTCTTGACTTCAAAGCCAGGAGGCCTGGATTCATGATCCACCTGCTCCAGAGGTATATCATAACATCTTTGTCAGTGGCAAGATATCTGTTTAGTAACCCTCAAAATCTTTGTCCCGAGGAGTTTTGAAACATGTGAGATGGACAAATTAAGCTACTAAGTTAATTCTATAATAGTAGATATTTAAGTTAGGAAAGGCAGAAAGTGAAGGATGAATTACTAGACACACAATGACAGAAAAACACTAAATGTAAACAGGTATCAAGGTTAAGCCCCTGGATTATAATATGGAAATGTGTAAGGTCATTATCTGACCAGAGACAGGGTAGTGTATTCCTCCTAAAGGTTAGGGTGTGAAACTTTAGCATATGCAGAGACTCTCTCTCCACGAGGCCACGAAAGTTTTCTTGCAAGATCATTCCAAACTCACCTCATTAACCATACACCATGTTCCTATAATGTCATGTGTGTCTGACGTTAGCCTGATTTTCCCACTTGTAGGAGGAAGTATGTACCACTGCCAGCACATCCCAGGATTCCTGGTGCAGTAACATATTTAAAAAGGCTGTCGTGCACCCAGATAAATACTGCCAGTCTCGAGCTGCTCTGCGTGATTCATGACATTTGCCCCAGACATAACATGTAAGGGAAAATTGGGACTCCTAGTGGACAGGGATCTAGAGGTCCTGGAGGACATGTAATGCGGGGGGGGGGGGGGGGGGGCGGGGGCGCTGATCTCTGCTCCCAGGACAAAAGATGGCTACAAGGTTGACACTAAGTCAGTGCCAACCATCCAGAAGAATTCCTAGCAATTCAGGGAAGTGTGTCTGTTACTGCGCCCACTGCTGGCCAGGGCTCATGCTTTACCACTGTCATTATTGCATGCAACATTTCCCTCAGTCACTCTGACCCACCCATTCCCCTAAGCATACTGCTCATTGGTTATCTGATGGCATTTTCTTGCAAATTTTATTGAATGTTACAATTTAAATCCTTTTCAGTGTTGTAGAAATGTTTTATATTATCATCAATCTCATTTATTTGCAGGTTTCCATCTTGCCTACAGTATGATACAAATTTTCTCTGCCAACATAGCTAATCTCAATGGGCTCGGCGTTCAATTTCCAGTTCTACCTTGACTCTAGGGAGCTCCATAAAATCTTTTACTGGTTGTTCCTTAACTGAATGTTCCTTGACCTATTGCTCTGTAAGTTGCTGCTCCTTGATCAGAGGTTTCTTGATCTTAACTGACTCTTCCACCACTTGAAGAAAATTCAAAGCCAAATACATATTGCTATTCAGAAGTGAGAACTCTTAATTGTGAATTATGTATTACTTCCCTACCATTTGACATCTCATGTTTCAGCTACCTGTAGCATATTTTTCATCTTCTCCTAGCCCCTGTAGTTGAACTGCTTTCGGCTGTAAACAGTGTTCCTTCAACCATAGTAGACTTACTAATACTATGGTGACAATTGCCTCAGTAATGGGCTTAAAACTGGCAAGATGCCATTGATATAAATATTTTCTCACCAAAAGACTAGGTTGGGAACACTTATTTCCGCTGGAAAGACCTTTGGCTTGTTTCTATTATAATCTGTTTTACCTCATGAACTTTTGTGGAGAGTTGCTATTTCATTTATGTTGGCTGCATTGAGAATCTGTCCATTTGGCACATTTTCTGAAAGTCAGTTATAACAGATAAAGCATACTTTTTTTAAAATAGCTGCACACTGCTTGTGCCTGTGAATTTTCTTGCTTCAGTGTTGACAATGACTGTTTCTTGTTTCTATCTTATTTACTGTACGAGTTTGTCACGTGAGTTTTTAAAAGTTTTGTATAGAATGGATCTTCTGCATTTAGAATTGGTCTATGTTGCTTCTGGACTTCTCCATTTCCACTTAAATAGTCTTCTCAAGCCAAATCTTAATTTGACTGTAATAAAGCTGTCAAAGCTTCATCAACAATTACAATAAAAATAATGTTTTATGAACTCTGACTTTAAATCTCTCGAGTCAATGTTTTTGGCAAATCTGTAGAGATAATTTACAAATAATATGGGGGCTATTGGATGCTGAATTATATTAGATCTGGTCTTTCAAGAATTTTACTTATTCCACAATTGAAGTAAGTGTTACAGGCCTTCCGACTTCATTCAAAGTATATGTTTCATGTTTTACGCATTGGCAAATCATCTATACTCCCAATTTTGTAAAATTAGAACATTTGCTCAGTGTCTAAATTAGAAGCTAATCTACATTTTAAGAAATGTTTTCTCATAGATGTCCAACTATACTCTATTTGGCCTATCTCTGAAATGAGATCTTGACAATATTATTTTTGCTGTCACATCTTTCCAATGCTTTTGATTCTACAGTCTAGCAATGCTGCTAATGTGTGCAGCTCTACTGAAAGCTTTCCCTTTGCTTTTGCAGATGAAATACAGGCTTCCTACAAGCAAAATGGAGCAACCCTATTCCTGTACAAGCAGTTGTTGAAGCAACCAACAGGAGGAAGAAACCTTCTAGGTCATGACCATTTTTCCCTATGCCCATACATGTAAGTGATTGGCTTAGTGCGTTTTGATCATTTTTGATACACAATAACTGTATAAAGAAGACTTTATTAAGTTGTGTGTGTATGTGGAAGGTTCTGCAGTCACCCGGTTGCTACATAAGCATGATACTACGTAGACTCTGTACCCTAAAGTAATAAAGAGCTGTGCTTGAAAAGAATTGTTATGTGACCACAATGGGAAGTTTACCCCAGTTCTTCAGCAGTCACTGAATCAGCTGGGTTTAAGTTTTTCAGTAATTATTTTGGCATGATGTCAAAGATGGATATTTTTCACCTAATTGAAGGGCACTGCTCAATTTATGTTCCCTCACAATAGTCAGTACGGCTTAAGTGATTAACTAGATAATCTTTGCAATGTATGGTCAAGGTCCCATAGGTGCTTTCCCTCTTGCTGGTTTCTTCACCAGCTACTGCAGGCCATGTCTGATAGCTATATCTTTTAACACACAGCCAGCTTAAGTCAGTAGTGGTGATACTGAGCCACTCTAAGTGATGGTCATCCTGTGCTCTTGTCATCCAGATAACATTCAATGTTCTTTCCAACCCATTGTTTTTCCCTATAAGTTATTTTCATACTGGGGAGGTGATATATCAGCTAAGGGTGCTAAGTGGTAATTAGTAAGAGGCTCTTGCCCTTGGTGGACTCGATGCCATGAGAGTTAGTGGGATCAGAACTCAATATTGAGGAATCACCAAGCAATGTCTGGCTGACTATATACCACAATGCCACCACCTCTGCTGAGTCTGCCCTGTTAATGGGTCAGGACATAAGCAGGAAAGGTGATGCCCAAGTCTAGGACTTATCTGTACTGTATGATTCTGAGGGGACTTTTTTTATTTACTCATCAGATGTGGGCATTACTGACTGGCCAGAATTTATTGCCTGTCTTTAGTTGTCCTCAAGATGGTGAACTGCCTACTTGAATCTCTGTAGTCCACCTGTTGTGGGTTGACCCACAATGCTACAAGGGAGAGAATTCCAGGATTGTGACACAGTGACAGTGAAGGAACAGCAATCTAATTCTGAGCCACGATTGTGAATGGAGTGGAGGGGAACTTGCAGGTGGTTGTGTTCCCATATATCTGCTGCCCTTGTCCTTCTAGATTGAAGTGGTCAAGGGTTTAGAAGGTCATGTCTGAGGGTCTTTGGTGAATTTCTGCAGTGAGTCTTGTATATAGTACATGTTGCTGCTGAGTATCAGTGGTAGAAGGAGTGGATGTTTGGGGATGTGATGCCAATCAAGCAGGCTACTTTGTCCTGGATGGTATCAAGCTTCTTGAATGTTATTGGAGTTGCATCCATTCAGACAAGTGGGGAGTATTCAGTCACACTCCTGATTTGTGCCTAGGTGGACAGGTTTTAGGAAGTCAGCAAATGAGTTAGTCACTGTAGTATTCCTAGCTTCTGACCTGCTCTTGTAGCCATTGTTTATGTGGCAAGTCCAGTAGACCTTTTTGTCAAAGATAACCACAAAGATGTTGATAGATGGGGATCCATTGATACCACTGAATGTTAAGGGGCAGTGGTTAGATTATCTCTTATTGGTAATAGTCATAGCCTGGCTTTGTGTGGTACAAATATTACTTGCCACTCGTCAGCACAAGCTTAGATATTGTCCAGATCTTGTTCAAAGTCTGAATACATCAAGTCATTGTTCGAGTCACCTGTGAGACTATTCTCCCAATTTTGGTACAAAAACAAAGGGGAGGATAAATAAGTGAACAGACACTTACATCGATTTAGTTTGAAAAGAGACATAAGAGGCTGAGACATGAGGGGAAGTAACTGAGGCAGCATAAATATTCTGATGTTGGGAAGTAAAAGCAAAGGTCACGAAGTTAAAGTAAAGGTCATAAAGTAAGGCCATATTCACAAAACCAAAATCAGCTATTGCTCCCCTCAAGTCATATTGGGTGTGACAAAGACAAAATAGAATGTTAGAGTAGTAAATAGGGGTATAGCTCAGTAGTAGAGCATTTGACTGCAGATCAAGAGGTCCCTGATTCAAATCCAGGTGTCCCCTACCTTTGGGTGGTACAGCAGCTCAGTGGTTAGCACTGTTGCCTTGCAGTGCCAGGGATCCAGGTTAGATTCTTGCCTTGGGTGAATGTGTGGAGTTTGTACATTCTCCCTGTGTCTGCGTGGGTTTCCTCCGGGTGCTCCGGTTTCCTCCCACAATCCAAAGATGTGCAGGTTAGGTGAATTGACCATGCTAAATTGCCCATAGTGTTCAGGGATGTATAGGTTAGATGTATTAGTCTGGGGTGAATGTATCGGAATGGGTCTAGGTGGGTTACTCTTCAGATGGTCGGTGTGGACTTATTGGGCTGAAGGACCTGTTTCCACACTATAGTCATTCTACATATCTATATTTAAAAGATGCTGATGGGGAGTGACCAAGGCAGTGTGAAACAGGTTAGGGGGCATCACTGTACAACGACCGTTACAACATCAGCAGTTTATGTGGGGAACTTCATGAAACCTGTCACAGCCAGCTGACGTCACCAGTCCTTACTGTGCATTCATAGAAAGGGCAGACATTTTATTAGCCATTTTGGTGTTTGGTCTTCAGTAGCTCTAAAAATGGATTGTGCTTGCTTGAATTAAAGTCCATACTACAAGTTTTGTAGAATTCTTGGGGAAGTTTGAGCGCTGCTTGAAAACAGCCTCAAAACTGTCTTTCACCTTATTTCAGGATTACAGAATTCCACCTCCTCTCAGGAACAGACCAATCCATCAAGACAAGTTGAGAGAGGCGCAAACCTGATGGAGCCAGATTCTGTCTGGGCTCGTTGCCCAAGTTTCATTCATGCCCTTAATTGTTTAGTAACAGGTGGAAATATTAAATTGTGTAGTAATTAATAATATAAAAAAAATCTTTGTACTTTGAGATGCATTGCTTACAATGTAAACAATTGCTCTCATGTTTTTCATGCTCATTTATAAAGTATTAATGAAACCATACCTGAATTTGCTGGAACATGTTTGGAGTTTCCAACTGTAATGGACTATAGTTACTGCATCTATCAAAAATAAGTATTAGAAAGTAAGAACAAACTTGTGTTTATACAATATAATTTACTTCCCAAAGTATTTTGCAATCAATTAATTACTTTCACAGTGTGGTTGCTGTTGTTACGCATGCACAGTCATGTCCACAAACAACAAGTTCAATAAATGACTAATTAGTCTACCTTATTTTTGTTTGTTAAAGAATAAATACAAAGGGCTATGATTCCCAGAGATAACCCCCTAGCTGTTCTTTTAAAAGTGGCATGATGATATCATGTTATACTGGTTTTAGGTTGGAGTTTGTGTAAGAAATGTTCCCTTCAGTGACTCTCCACCCCATTCCTTACCCCAGTTCCCAACACACCCTTTCCATAGCTCTACAGCACACACTTGCTTATTTGCAACCTCTACATCTGCTCCTTTCCCATCTGAATGGCCAATTAAGTTCTGTATCCTCCCTGCTTACTCAACAGTAACTCCTCTGTCTCTATCCTTTACCCACTCTCCACTCACTAGAACCAAGACATACATGCCCAGCCAGAAATTGTTTACCAGAAGATTTTCTCTTTTTAAAATTATGTGTTTTTCAAATGAAATCAAATTTGAAGAAAATAATTTGCTTTTCTTTGACAATTGTAACTTTAATATTTGTTTCTCTCAATTTTAAAATATAAAACTACTGGCCTGTAATATGATAGAGCTTCAGCAATAAGGCCCAGGACTGAATATAGCTCTGTCCCCATTTGTGGGAGAGTCTGAGATGTCAGAAAAGTGGAAGGATTGGCATTAGAGATTGTAGTAGAGTAATGGGCTTAACAGCAGAAGCATACAAAATGATAAAAAGACACATGATTATGTAGAGACTGAGCTGGAAAGCAGCACAAGCTTGAACCAAGTGTGAAGCCAATGAATGTATAGACCAAGCTATACATATAAAAAGAGTTGTTGCTCAAAGTTCCATGACCTCCAACAGCATTACTTTGGGAGACTAATCAGAGTTAAACTCCAAACACAAGAATCTCCTCTCTGGGTGTAGGTTTGCTCGCTGAGCTGGAAGGTTCATTTTCAGACATTGCGTCACCATATGAGGTAACATCTTCAGTGAGCCTCCAGACGAAGCACTGCTGGAATTTCCTGCTCTCTACATTGGGGGTTCCTTGGGTTGGTGATGTCATTTCCTATGGTTATTCCAATATCCATAAACGAAGCTGCATCAGAACATTATTTCAATGAGTCACCACTCACTGCAGCACAGAGGAAAATCACCGATACAGTGTACTCAAAAAGAATGGATACCCAATGAACACAGTCCACAGAATTCTCAGCAACAAAACCAAACAAGCAGACAAAATGCATCCAGAAACCTTAGCCGCTCTCCCCTACATCAAAGACATCTGAGAAATGACTGCCAGACTACTCAGACCCCTTTGGCATCATGGTAGCCCACAAACCCACCAAAACAGCAGCTAATGAACTTGAAAGACTCTATACAGACAACAAGCAAAACTAATGTCATTTACAAAATACCATGCAAGAACTGTAACAAACACTACATTGGACAAACAGGCAAAAAACTAGCCACCAGGATACATGAACATCAACTAGCCACAAATCAATATGACCCTCTCTCACTAGCATCCTTACATACAGATAAAGGTAGGATACCAGTTCGACTGGGACATCATCATTCCTAGGACAAGCGTAGGAGTTTGTATGAGAATTCCTAGTAGCATGGCACTCCAACTGGATCTCTATTAACGAACACATTCACTTGGATCCCATTTACCACCATCTGAGAAAAAGAACAGGGAGTGACATCACCATAGGAAATGACATCACCACAAGAAATGACATCACCAACCCAAGGAAACCCAAAACATATAAATAGAAAGCATTTTAAAGCAATATAAATAGGAAACACCAGTTGTGCCTCATCAGGAGGCTCAGTGAAGATGTTACCGAGTATGGTGACAATACGTCTGAAAAATGAACCTTCCAGCTCAGCGAACAAACGTGCACCCAGACCCTAAACCCGAGCTACAAATCTTCTCAAAACTCGCTCATCTCCACTGTGCAGTTTCTGTTCGTATCTCTGATGCCATATCATGATACAGTCAGCCTGCTCTGTTTCCGTCACAGCCTCAACAAAAGCAGAAGAAGTCACAATTCCATGGTTTTTGAGGTTTCCATAGTTTTCAGGGTGGCAGTGGTTAGCACTGCTGCCTCACAGCACCAGGGATTTGGGTTCGAGTCCAGCCTTGGGACGACTGTCTGTGTAGAGTATGCACATTATCCCAGTGTCTGAGTTGGTTTCCTCTGGGTGCTTCAGTTTCCTCCCAAAATCCATAGATGTGTAAGTTAGGTGCATTAGTCAGGGATAAAATGTAGAGTAATAGGGTACGGGGATAGATCTGGTTGTGACTCTTTGGAGGTTCAGTGTGTAGTTGTTGGGCTGAATGGCCTATTTCCCCACTGTAGGGATCCTCTTAATCAAACGTTAATTTCTGTGGAGCAAACTTTGCTGAGAATCTTTTACAACTGCCAACTCCTAGCTTGGATGCAGGGCCAGATAAAGGCTGGTAGTAGAATATAGACTGTGCCTGGGGAGAAGAACTACTCTATGGAACAGAGCTCTGATTGGAATCAGCAGTGAGGAACAGGTACAGAGAGTGTTAGCAGTGGTGCCATCCAACAGCAGAAAGCATCTGAACAGGAGTAGGCCATTCAACCCATTGTTCAACATGATCATGGCTGATCAAACACTTCAATGCCTTTATAACATTCCAATCTCTACCTTAAATATACTCAGTGACCAAGCTTCCACAGCCCCCTGTGGTACAGTAATCCAAAGGTTCACAACATGGAGTAAAAATTTTTCCTCATCTCTGTCCTACGTGGTATTGTCCTTATTTTTAAATTACATCCCCCAGTTCTCCCCACAAGCAGGGGGAATCATCTTATCCCACACAAGATATCATCTTTAGCATTTTTAAATTTTCAATGAGATCACTTCTCATTCATAGAGTCTTAGAGACGTACAGCATGGAAACAGACCCTTCAGTCCAACTCATCCATGCCAACCAGATATCCCAACCCAATCTAGTCTCACCTGCCAGCACGTGGCTGACATCCCTCCAAACCCTTCCTATTCATATACCCATCCAAATGCCTTTTAAATGTTGCAATTGTACCAGCCTCCACCACTTCCTCTGGCAGCTCATTCCATACATGTACCAAAAGTTGCCCCTTAGGTCTCTTTTATATCTTTCCCCTCTCACGTGGGTGGCACAGTGGCTAGCACTGCTGCCTCACAACACCAGAGACCCAGGTTCAATTCCTGCCTCAGGCAACTGTCCGTGTGGAGTTTGCCCATTCTCCCCGTGTCTGCGTGGGTTTCCTCCGGGTGCTCCAGTCTCCTCCCACAGTCCAAAAATGTGCAGGTTAGGTGAATTGGCCACGCTAAATTGCCCGTAGTGTTAGGTGAAGGGGTAAATGTAGAGGAATGGATCTGGGGGGTGGGTTGCTCTTCGGAGGGTTGGTGTGGACTAGTTGGGCCGAAGGGCCTGTTTCCACACTAATAATCTATGCTCTCTAGTTTTGGACTTCCCCCATCCCAGGGAAAAGACTTTGTCTATTTAGCCTATCCATTCCCCTCACAATTTTATAAACCTAAGGTCACCCCTCAGCCTCCAACATTCTTTGAAACTCTTGGGTATACAAACCCAAATCTCCTCATAGGTCAGTCCCACCATTCCAGAAACAAGTCTGGTGGAACACAAAGATGGGTTACAGCGTTACACTATAAAAGGAGACATAGGAGCAGAATTAGGCCATTTGGCCCATTGAGACTGTGCCATCAATCATTAGAGAAACATTTATCTTCCTGGTTTACGTACTGATTGATCTATTGGACGTTCTAGTAATGCTTAATGTCAGATTTTCAGCACTTATGATTATTTAAGGTTTTGGCACTATTTTAAATAGCAAACACAATGAAAAAGAAATAAACAGTGTATCAATTAAACTTACTTGTTTTGTTCAGATTGAGACTGTATGTCTTGGTTTGCAAATTCAGAGGGCCTGGAAACAGGGTCTAGATTAGCATCTTCCCTGGAATTACCTGAAAAATTTATATGATTGACCTCATTTTTACTCTGTGGACAGTCTTTTGCATGTAGAAATCTCAAGTCACTTAAAGCTGGGAGAGAAATAAGCAAGTGGAAATTGTATTATTGGATCACAAAACAGTCACAATTCATTGCCAATGCAAGGTATAATTTTCATGTAACTGGACAAAATTCTTAAATTATAATTTTCAAAGCTATTATAGCAGTAATTAACATCTGGGTTCTGACGGATGTGGGGAGTAGTAGCTAAATTTGAAGCTATTTAGTACAATGAGGCACCCTCAATGTTAGTTGACAAATGCAACAGACTTAACGTGCTGTTACTGTGACTGACACAGTTGCAGATAAAGACAGCCTTTAGGACTGGGATGGGCAGAAATTTCTTCATTCAGGTGATGTATCTTTGGAATTTTCTTCCTCAGACGACTACAAAATTCAATCAAGTATGTTGAAGCTGGAGATTGCTACATATTAAAAACCCTGACACACTCATCCCGTGAATGAGTAAAATCAGGACACGTGGGAATAATGCAAGAAAATCAAGTTCAGGTCAAACAGCAACCATCATCTCATTGAATGGCAAAGCAGGCTCAAAGGGCTGAATGGTCTATTCCTGCTCCTATTTCTCACACTATTTTGCTAGATAGTGTGATTTGTTGTTGCTGAAAAAGAGATTGTGAAAACAGAAAAAATGAAAACAGCTCAGGAAGGAAAAATGATAAAGCCATGTGGCAATAATAGTTTGTCCAATAAAGTACCTTTTTCAGATTTGCGCCAATTGACAATTTGTTCACATTCTGACTGGGTTGGTAAAATACTCTAAAACCTGAACCTTGACCTTGTTATTGATCATAAAACCAGAACTATGTCACATAGAAGTAAGCGTGTAACTAAGGACTGGATTAATCTGTTACTGCAACAATTAAATTGTTATACGTATAAGTTAACATGTGGCTGCTTAAATAAACAAATAATCTGTTGGTACATAATTATCTAATAAAAACTATTATAGAAATAGATGCTCCAAGCCTCCTTTTTCATGTTTCACATGGCAAAAATTAACATTCAAAATACTAAAAAAACTGCATGACTTTTCCATCCTTAAATATTGAAAGGAGGAGAGTTAATTTATAAGTAATGTCTTCTGTGTCAATAATGTCATTCTGTTGTCAATACTCACCCACTGTTTACCCAGCATTAATGTTAAATGACTAACAACAGGTACATTTTGGAGGTCAAATTATAGGATTTTCCACTTCCTTATTAAATGTATTCAAAAATGCTCATTCTGTATTGTGAATCTTTCAAAGTGATACCATTTTAAACCCGGACTGATGTAAGCCCAAATGACACTGTAGACTCATTGTCCTATTAGGATACACTACAGTTTTAAGTGATTAGTTGGCTTGGGAGAGGACACTGCTGTTGGATCACCTTTTCTGTCACTAAATTTGGAGGATCTTGCAATGGCATCACTGCTGGTGCATCCCTAATGCTTTGGAGGGCAATTGCTATTGTCAGGGATATGAATGACATGTCACATGCATTGTAGTTACCTCCAAATTCAGTAGATAAGAAGTTTTCTCCTAAACCAACTTGTCTAGCATTGAGGTGCTAGACACACAACACCTGCTCTGCTATGCAGGACATGTAGATCGAATGCCTTACACCAGAAACAACTGTCCCTTTTGGAAGTTGATCATAGCAGGGATCTCAGGAGGATGTTGGAAATGCTTTATAGATGCCTTCAAGGTATCACTTGGAGATCAAACATTACTGCAGGAGCAGACCACTGCCCTACCTTTTCCCATAGCCATGCAAATGTTTTCTCTGCATTCCAGATCCTAGCTGTGAGAAACAGGTTTACCTTCGTGTCATGACACATCAGACATAGAAACAGGTTAGGGCATTTATACTCGCAAACCTGTTGCATCATTCAATGAGATCATGCCTGATCTGTGACCAACTCCTTGCATTGCCTTTACTTTATTTTTCTTAACACCTAATGGTTAACAAACACCAATCAATTTCAGTTTAAATCTAACAATCTGGTAGCATCTGTCATTTGCTGAAGAGCTTTCCAAACTTCTACCACATCTTTTGTCTATTGAAGTGTTTCTGAACTTCACCCCTGAAATTGCATCTGGAAATCATTTTCTGGCATCTGTTTTGCATAAATGGGAAATCCTTTTCTCCCCACTTTAACTTTTTCTTGAAGCAAACAACAACGTATGAAAATTGACAATAACTGGCATCACTATAGCAGCTTTCATAACACATGGTTTAAAGAATAACCATAGAGAAACTGGCAATTGATTCCTCTATTGCAGTTTTACCAAAATTTTAAAAATATCCCTTATTTTCAGCTTTGTGAACAAAGTAAATATTCTCAGCTGTATTTCTAATTCTACAAAATAGAAGCTTGGACTTTTTTGGCAAATGTGACAGCTGCTGCATAGTTTGTTTGCTTATGAAAAATGAACTGTAACAGTTAAAAGCAAAATACCACAGATGCTGGAAATCTGAAACATAGAGAAGACTGGAGAAACTCAGCAGGTCTGACAGCATCTGTGGATAGAGAAAAACGCAGTTAACATCGAGTCCATGTGACTCCTCTTCAAAACTATAATAATGCCTTTAAGTATTCTGTCATAAAGAAAATGGATTTTTTTATGAACAATGTTGTTTATTAAGGTTGAAAAGTAATTTAGTTCTCAGTCACTGCCACATATTGAATATGTCACACATTCACATGTTCATGCTAAAGGAAAATCACAAGCTGTTTTAGTCTTTTACTGACCTGTTCTATTTTTCTTCAGATTCCAAATATGGGACCCTTTCAGTATCTGGGTTAAGTCAGTCTGATCTTTAAATTTTGCTCTCCTTATTTCTTCAAACCATTGACCAGTTATACCTTTCAACCACAATTTGTCGGGATTTTTCTTCTTGATTTCCCTGTAAGTGAAATCAGTCATTAGTTGCATGTAATGATAAGATGATTAAACCGGCAGCACAGTGGCTCAGAGGTTAGAACTGCTGCCTCACAGCACCAGGGACTTGAGTTTGAATCCCGCCTCAGGTGACTGTCTGTGTGGAGTTTGCACGTTCTCCCAGTGTCTGCATGGGTTTCCTCCCGGCGCTCCGGTTTCCTCCCACAATCCAAAGATGTGCCGGTTAGGTGAATTGGCCATGCTAAATTGCCCATAGCGTTAGCTGCATTAGTCAGAGGGAAATGGGTCTGGGTGGGTTACTCTTTGGAGGTTCAGTGTGGACTTATTGGGCCAAATGGCCTGTTTCCACACTGTATGGAATTTAATCCAATCAGCCACTTAAACTAAAAATGTTTTTTTTCTTAGAAATCTAAACAATCTTTTTAATCCATGTTTTTGTGGATGCAGGACGTCAGACAGATTAATTCAATTTCACAATTACCTGCACTGACATCCATACAGAAAACAGAAAATTTATATTTTTAAAAAATCATTCCCGGGATGTGGGTGTCACGGCCAGTATTTATTGCCCATTCTTAATCTGAGTGGCTTGTAGAGCCATTTTCAGAGGTCAGTTGAGAGTCAACCACATTGCTCTAGATCTGCAGTCATGTGTAGTTCAGACCAAGTTAGGATTACAGATTTATAAAGGACAGTAGTGAACCAGATAGGTCTTTACAACAATTAACAGTGGCTAAACGTTCAATGTTTTGCTAAGTCTTAATTTCAGATTTTCTTGTTGAATTCAAATTTCACCATCTACCATGGTGGGATTCAAAATCATGATCCAAGAAAATTGGCCTGGGGTTCTGGATTACTAGGCCAGTGACATGACGACTATACCACTATCTCCCCATCAAAATACTTTATTTTTCAAGCGACTGTCAGGCTTTTGTTCCATACAGTAGACTATAAGCAAGATGACATTTGTTTTGGTGGTGAGGAAGGGATGAGAGAGCGAGAGACAGTCATAGTCACAATATCAATAAATCTATAAACAATGTTTTCCATATCAGAATTGAGAGTATTTGCACTGTTATGAATGGACACTTTCCACTTTCTCTTCTCTCCCCCCCCCCCCCCAGCCAAAGCATTTGTACTTAAGAATCTGTACCTAGGTACCTTTGTATCTAATTGGTGCCCTAAGTGGCAACTTGTAAACTCTTGTCACGTATTCAAATCAGTATAGTGAAATAAAGCTAACTCTAAATTCTAATTAATCACTGTCAATTGCAATTGCTTAAACCAGCACATTTATAGTGTGCTATCATATCACAGATTAGCTTAATGAAAGATTCAATGTCTGGCTTTTGAGTTTAATCAAATTAACTTATGTTTACATGTATTATAAACAGTAAGTTTATTAACTATGATTTGTACTTAATGTGTCTTCCATTTCAAAAATGTAACATGTAAACCAGTGAATTGGAATTAATGCTGAAGCAGGGAAATGGATTTCAACACCTTTTTCTGTGCAAAGAGAGATAGAATAATAAATGTCGACAGAATATGTGGAACTTTGGGCCTAGGCAACTCTCATCTACTATGAGTAATAAAAATCTGTGCCAGAAGCTCTCATATCTTTTAGAGTTGGAGGATGCATGATTGGGAGGGCGTTTCCGAGCAGCATTTGCAAAAGGAGATGTATTTCAGAAGTGCTTTGCTTCCACTTTAGTTAGAACAGCTGCATTTCATCATTGGAGATTTTATTTTATTGCTAAATTGGCTTTAGCAACAGGATATAAATTAACATTTCCCTTGGTCTCAGAGCATTCCGGGAGAAAAGCTTGTACTTCATTAAGATGAAATCCTGACCAGAAGGGAAGTTTAATGGTTTATGCACAAAATGACAAATTAGCAAGTTTGAGCCTGTAGATAGAAAGTCAAATCTCAATTTCAGAGACACAGACACAGAGAGGGTTAAAATAAAAAGGAGTTCCCAGAATCAAATGTAAATATACATCTTGTGTTTATTTAGCTCTGCTCCACTGTTTATTCTATTGTGAAGCTAGGAGACTGTACACAGGGCGATATTTCAAAATGCTTCAGCTACCTATGGTAAGATTTGTTAAATGACTAAATGTAGAAATCGCCTTTTTGGTAAATAATTAGCAATATGGGAGCAGGGGAGAAATAAAATCTTTACCTTCAGTAAGGAAATGGTTAATAGGATTTTACCACATTTTTGCTGCCCTTTAAATTTATTTCTGTTTTCAATTTAAAGTTGGGTGGCTGTTTTATACAGGCTGATGAACCTCAAGCATAAAACAGGTACTACTGATGGTAAGAAGGGGTCATACTACCTTATGTACTTTCCCTAAAGCGATGTTGGAAACAGAGGAAGGAATGGATGAAAATCCAGTTTAATGAGTCTTCACCCTTCTTTCTGTCAGTGTGTGGTTAGTGTGTGAAAATTCAAGCAATGTTTGTACAGTAAAAGATAAAGTCTCAGGACTGCTCTCCCATGAGTGAGAGATGACTGATAGTGGTTTAACCTGAGGGTCACCATGCCTCAGGTCAGGGGAGAGGTCAAATAGGGGAGACTTTCATGCTGACCTCAGTCAGTACAGGAAATGAACCCAAATTGTTGGTGTCACTTTGCATTATAAGCCAACAATCCAGCCAACCTTCATCGATTTACATACTGGCCACTGACAATGTCCCTGATAGTTTTGTGGCACACTTGTATCACTTCAAGATTAACAAAAGAGAACAATGCAAGAAAAGGATGATTTCTTACACTGTGCCCCAAATCCTAACTGAGCTTTATGTTTGACCAAATTGGTGCCATTTTCTCAAATGCAAAAATTGTGTTTTTTTTTAAAAGATTCAGTAGGAATAGGGAGTATTACCTACAGAAATTCACAAAATTGATTTCTCTATGTGGCAGAATTGTCATTTGCTCATTTTCCCATCAATTTATCATTGCAGAATTTGTTTTAATTCTTTACATGTAGAAAATAGTTCTCATGGTAATCAATACTCTCGACTCTAAGATTACACAAAGCATACTGTGACCAGATATAAAAAGGCAACTTGGACTAAACATAAAAACAAAGAGACGAAAAGGAGGAGTTGTCACACCCAGTTATTCTAAACAACAAAAGTGAAAAAAATTTCAACTTTTCATTCATTTCTTGAAAACAATTTCCTGAATTTTATGTTTAAAGCTAACAATTTCCCCCCATATATGAAGGATATTAATTTCCAAAAATGACAAATGCAAATTTATTAACATACTAAAGTACAGAATGAAAAGGATTCACATTTCTCTGGCAATCCAACAAAAATTACTTTAATTTATATAGTATTATGAACAGAGTAGAACATCTCAAGGTGTTTTGAAGGAGCTTTGCCAAACAAATTTTGATATTGAGTCACACAAGGTAGTGTGAGAGCGCATGACCAATTTTCCACAGACTATTTAAACTACTACGTCAACATGAATAACATCAGAAGCATAATGTTCCCTAGTTCACCTTGTCCTTATAAAATTAAATTAGTTCAATGCAATGAAATGTTTTTTGAATCACTCCAATGAGATTGCTGTTTCGAGCACTGAACTATTGTAATCCTCAAGGATGCTGCCTGAACTGCTGTGCTCTTCCAGCACCACTAATCCAGAATATTGTAATCCTCATTATGGCTGATGCTGAACTGTGACTTGCCCAGAAAGTTGCTTGTTTTGTCTGCTTTTGTTGGAGAAAAACATGCTAAGAACCACTTTAGTTGGAAGGAAGTCTGCTAAGAACAAGCTGAGTTGGAGGAAGGCCTACTACTGATAAACTTCCCAGCTGATCTCTCCCATTTCTGAGAGAAAATCCTAATCGAGTTCAGGATGAATGCTGATTGTTCTTTTGACAGTGTGATTCGGGGAACATCTCAAAATTATACTTCCTTTGCAGCTTCTGTCTGCAAGACTTCAGAGACAACCATATGGTATTGTAAATTGTATCCACACATACCAGAACAGAGGAACAAACTCCAGAACACTCTCTAGTTTACTATTTTGCCTTCAAGAAAACCCCATTGGTCATTTTCTTTTCTTCTAGAAAGCTAATCACTGTAGAAAGTGTTTTTTTTTTATTTTTTCCTGAAGAGTGCATGTTTATGTATTTTGCAGGAGTGTGTGTTTTGAGGATATTTAGAGGGCTTTGCACATAATTCTATGTTACTAAATGTATGTTAACCAATTATAGCATCTTTATTGCTTCGTTTTGATATTAAGCATTTTTTTTAAAAAAGGAAACCTCATTGTTCAAAGCCTGATATGGATAAAGTATTTGATTGGTCATCTTGATAACTGGAAAAAGTATTTTTATTTTATTTGAAGTACTGGGACTAGAATGACAGTGCACCCCTCCAGCCTTTGCCATAGCTACGACCTGATTATTCTACATTCCCATATTCCCTCTAGTTAGCAAGGGAATGAAAGGTTATAAAAATCTATTTTCAAACATTCAAAGACTTGCTTCCACCACCTGTTGAGGAAGAGAGTTCTGAAGACCCTCAAGCTACTGTGAAAAAGAAATCCCCATCTGTCTTAATTGGATTATCTCTTATTTTTAGACAGTGACACCCAGTTCTAGATTCTCCTAGAAGTGAAAACATCTTTTCAATATCCATCATATCAAGACTCCTCAGAATTGACTTTCAATCACGTTGCCTCTTACTCTTCTAAACTTTAGTGGATACAGGCCTAGCCTGCCCAATCTTTCTTCACAAGGTAACACACTTATTCTGGGTATTAGTCTCGTAAACCTTGGAGCTGCTGCCAACACATGTACATCTTTTATTAAAGAAAGAGACCAATACTATACACTGGTACATGTCCAATGCCAACACCCATGGATGGGGTTTGCAAGCAATTAGTGTCTATGTAGTATGCCCCAAGATGTTGGTGACTGCTATCGAAATGGAGGCAAGTGCGGAGCTGGAGTCATAAGGTAACTGCTCTAACTTTGCAGTTTCTATCCGGTGGGAGAGAGAATAGGAAACTGCAAATAGGTGAGGTGAAATTAGACTAGAAGAGCAAAAGTAGCCCATTCAGGTTTGAGACTGCTTCGCCGTTCAATGAAATCATGGTTGATCTGATAAATTCCACAACTCCACATTTCTGTCTTATCCCTATAACTCATGATTCCCTTACTGATTAAAAATCAGTCTTGAATATACTTAATGGCCCAATCTTTACAGCCCTCCTGTGGTAAAGAGCTCCATAGATTCATTGCCCTGAGAAAATAAATTTCTCCTCGTCTTTGTCTTATTCTGAAATTATGCCTTCTGGACTTTATCACAAGGGAAAACAACCTCAATTAAGGCTGCATAGTGGCTCAGTGCTTAACACTGCTGCATTATTGCACCAGGGACCAGGGTTCAATTCCAGCCTTGCACAATCATGTGTGGAGTTTGCACATTCTCCCCGTGTCTGCATGGCTTCCTCCCACAGTCCAAAGATTTGCAGGATAGGTGAATTGGCCATGCTAAATTGCCCACAGTGTCCAGGAAACATAGGAATAAAAGGGAGGATCGATGTGGGATGGTCTTTGAAGGGTCAGTGTGGACGTGATGGAAGGATTTTTGCCCGAAACGTCGATTTTACTGCTCCCCGGATGCTGCCTGAACTGCTGTGCTCTTCCAGCACCACTAATCCAGAGTGATGGGCTGAATGTCCTTCTTCCACATTGTAGGGATTCTACGAGTACATCTATCTTGTCAAGGCTCCAAAGAATCATGCACACTTCAGGAAGTTTACTTCTCATTCTGCTAAACTTCGATGGGTACATAACAACCAAGAGCAAGAGCAGGCAATTCAGCCCCTCAAACCCAGTACACCATTTGATATGGTCATGGTTGACAGCATCTCAGCCAGTCCAACCTACACAAACTTCCTTATAAGGCAGCACCTCCATAAATCGGGATCAATCTTGTGAAGAAGCTTTGAACTGCCTCCAGTGCTAGTAAATCCACAGTTTGTCTAGTACTTTATATACTTTAAGCAAAGTTTCCCTATTTTTATACTCCATTCCCTTTGAAACAAAGATCAACACAATTTTCTTTCCTTAATACCTGTTAAACTTGTATGATAGTCATAACTAAGGGATAATGCATGCAAATTGACACACAGTCAATACTTGAGTATACTTTCAGAATGTTTGCTTTCAATGTTGAGGATCTCATTACTACCAATTGCACCCAATTTCTCTGCCAACATCCATGATTTTTGAGCTTTGCAGATTCTGCCCATTAGGTTTTGCCCTAACACTAATTGCATTTTCTATCCACTGACTTCATAGTGGGCGGCATGGTGGCACAGTGGTTAGCACTGCTGCCTCACAGTTCCAGAGACCCAGGTTCAATTCCCGCCTTAGGCGACTGTCTGTGTGGAGTTTGCACATTTTCCCAGTGTCTGTGTGGGTTTCCTCCGGTTTCCTCCCACAGTCCAAAAGATGTGCAGGTTAGGCGAATTGGCCATGCTAAATTGCCATTGTGTTAGGTGTAGGGGCATGAATCTGTGTGGGTTGCTGTTCGGAGGGTCGGTGTGGACTTGTTGGGCCGAAGGACCTGTTGCCACATTGTAAGTAATCTAATCCCTCTCCTAGCAACCATCAGAGAATAAACCAGACTATTTGCATCTCTTGGTATCTTATTTGACCATGAATGAACTTCAAACCACAGATTCAAGTGTTCACTAAAGACCACTAGTTTCAAACGCCATAACACCTTCCATCTTCATCCATGGCTCAACTTATTTGTTGCTACCGAAATCTTCATTCATGCTCTTGTTATTTCTGTACTTGACTAATCAAATGCTCTTTTTGCTAGCTTTCCATTTGGAAGCCTCTATAAAAATTTAGACCATCCAAAACTCTTTCTGCTGAATTTCATCCAAATGAGACCTCTTGCAGATTCCCAATTTAATCACTCAATAACCGGCAGTTGTCTGCACTCTAATTTCTAGAACTCTCCATCTAAAATCTTCCTCTCTCCTTTAGCAGTCACATTGGATCAAGATTGACTTACTTTCACTCCAGTTCAGAGTTCGGAAATGGTTAAGTCCATTGCACAATCTGCAGACTCTGTCACTTGGAGGGTAGGTAGTGCTTGAAGGCGTTGGACAGTTGAGTTGTTGACAGGTCTGTGCACTTCTTTGGACACTTCATTTGACGGTGCCTCTGTAGATTTCTGACAAAAAGTCTTGAGGTGTTCGGTATCTTACCAAATGACCCTTCTTAATTTCGGCTAGTCACAAGCCAGAGCTCCAATGAGTCAGTGGAGTATGTCGAGACATCCCTGTAGTATTTTTGTTGAGAATTCATCGTCGTGGTTGAACAGTTGCTGTGGGAGACTGATGTCCCATACACAAACTGACAACTATTTTCAAAATGACTCCACCTTCCTAACTCTCTTCCTTTAAGATAGTCCTTAAAAACCTACCTCTGACCAGACTACTGGTAATCTGTCTTAATATCTCATATTAAACCCACTATATTAATGCAAGTTATTTTAAAAGTAGATTTTTCCCTTTAGTTATTTCACATGGAAGATAAATCCAGAAGGGACCAGTCAGGTAACTGCTCAGATGGCATGTTTACTGCTATTAATTGTTAAGGACCTAGGTCTGTGCTGACACAGAATGCCTTTGATGAAGACAGGCAAGCTGGAAGCTCAAAGAACCCTGGCAGCATCAGGTGGTGGAGAAGTCAACGTTTTGGGTGTAACCCTTCTTCAGGATTCAGGGTGGGTGTAAGGAGAGCTGCAGACAAAGGAGATGGGGATGAGGGATGGAGGGGGTATTGGCAGAGTGGAGAGTTAGGGATAGGTGAACACAGGTAGAGGATATGAAACCTGGTTGGTCAAATGGGAGGAATGAATCAGACTGGTGGCTGGAAGGAAGGGTCGATTAGAGGAATGGGAGGGGGATGGGGTGGGAAAGGAAGTTATTTGAAAAGGCAGGCACGGACAATGACATTCATCAAGACAATGACATCTCTCAAGATGCAGAAAATGGTCCACATTTGAGGTAAAAAGGTTTATTTGGGAAGTCACAAAACACAGAATTTGTTTGAAATGCAGGTCGGCAAGATCAAGGCATTTAAGTGAGTGATCAAAACTCCAATTATTCATCTACCAGCCCTCCAGGATTACCCACATTGCATGTGGCAAATCAGCCGTTCCAAATCCAGCAGAAGGAAATAATTCTGAATCCTGAGGGTCTGTATAAGAAGAGTCCCCAGTATTTACAGAATCCTACGTGCACATGTGAAAAAAAAACTTACCTCAGAGACAGTGACTGAACTGTATTAACTTCTATGGGCAATAATACTGATTGGAGTGGCTTCCATCCTTCCCATGAAGGTCAGCTATCATTGGTTTAGACAACAGAATCCATCCAGTCCACCTTAAAGTATACCACAGAAATCTGCCTATATAATGCAAATGATTGAAGCTTTGCTATTCTTGAAAACACCATAATCACTGCCCATATGTAGAATAAACCATTTTGTCTTTTTAACAGCTGATTATCTACTTTACAAAAGTATAGCAGCTGACTGTTCATGTGAGTTCCATTTACACAGAAACGGATTTTAAAAGTGTAATTTCAGTGAACAAACAGAAATCCTTTAGGAAAAGAAACTTCCATTAGTCTTTAAGAAATGAAGATTCAAATAATGTAGTATTCAGAATGACATTAAAGAAATCTTGTTGAATTCGTCTCATCCCCAGTGTTGATCATAGCAAGCTATGGAGCTCTCTGCTTACCCAGGGGAAATACACCAATAGCCTATTTAAGGACCTCTATTAACAACAGAGCCTGAAACCACCTACAGATCTTCCCACTTGGACTTGAACAGGGTGAAGGTGTTAGTTGACTGAGCCACACCAGCCAACCTCCTGCTTGCCTAAAAACCATCAAAATTGCAGGGAGTTTAACTAGGTGCTGGCACCGTTTCAAATAATGCAAAAAATAAATAATGTCGATTGGTCTTATCAGTCAGTGTGAAAGTTACTAGTAAGGACTCTGAACACCCTGAAGGTAAATACTACACAAGATCAGCAACAAAACATATCAAGAAGGTTCAAGCTTCATTAATTTGTTTGTCATTGTTTCCTACACCACATTTACATGACAATACTTCCACCAACAGTGGTTTGTTTGATGTCAGCACAAACACCAATGGATCAAATGAGACAGCACTACAGTCTCCCACCATTTAAAATGGTGTAATGCAGCACCTGTGAATGCAGCAGTCCTGAGGTAAAGTATAAATAATGAGTCTAGCCATTCAAGTCAACATTTCTGATCTCCACACAAGCAATGCAGCTTGCCAATAACCGGTCTGTATCAACTTTCCCTTTTGTTAAGGACTAAAGGTCAGAAATAAACTTGTGAAGCATTGCTGTCAAGCAACTGAGTACTGGAAGCTTTGGGTATTAAAGAATATAAGACATTGGAGCAAAATTAAGCCATTCAGGCTATCGAATCTGCTCTACCATTCAATGAGACCATGGCTGATCTAATAATCTTCAAATACATAGATCACATCATATATTCTGGAAAGTTATATAATCAAAACACAATGGAAAAGCTATTAAAACAAAATTCATCAATAAATCACATTTGTGTAATGAAGTCAACTTTCATTGTGTTTTTAACTGATGCAACCTGATGGGGAAGGGAAAGGAAAACCAGACAAGGAGCCATTCCACCAGATAACCACCACCACCAATACCAACTAGCTTTAGCAACACAGGCTCCAAATCACAAAATTTGGCAGATATAATCCTCATTTTCTAAGACTGATCTCAAAAGTACTGTGTCAGCTGTATAACACATTGGAATGGTCCTGAAAGGTAAATCTAAGTCATTTTTCTCTCCAGTAAGTGATGTTGGGTGCATGGGTAAACTACAATAGTGTCCAAATAATATGATGGCATGCCATATAATTCCCATTATTCACAACCTAACAACAATGGATAGAAGTTGTTTTGGTATATTTCTTGAATTTGTACCTAGCATATTCCTCATTCTGATACCCACTTTAAGTGGTCATGTATCTTTGTAAATATGTTTTATGAAAACAAAATTCTTGGCATTTACTGTTGTTACGGACTGCCAGAGGAACAGGTTGTGTCTAAACTTCCAATTTTCACTACATCCAGGGAAGTAATTAACATTTTAGCAATTCACCACAGCAATATAGCTAAGATTCAGATCTCCACAAGGGTCAGTCGCCACAAACCTGCAACTGGAGTACAACTGGTCATTCAAATTGTCCAATATGTTCTTTATATTAAGATTGGGAGGTTTTCTAAATTCAAATCACGTAATAGCTACTTTTCAAAGTTGCAGGAACCACAATCTGCAAACAGTGGCTATAGGAAACACTGATGCAGTTTCTTCTATCTTATATTGTCAATGGCTTTGTCTGTAGGAAATAGTGTCTCACTAACTTGAGTTTTTTGAAGTAACAAAGAGGATTGATGAGGGAAGAGCGGTATATGGACTTCAGTAAGGTGTTTGACAAGATTCCTCACGGTAGGCTGGTTAGATCACATGAATACAGTGATAAATAGCCATTTGGATACAGAACTGACTCAAAGGTAGAAGACAGAAGATGGTAGTGGAGGGTTACTTTTCGGACTGGAGGCCTGTGACCGGTGGTGTGCCACAAGGATCGGTGCTGGGTCCTCTACTTTTATATACGTGATTTGGATGTGAACATAAGAGATATGGTTAGTAAGTTTGCAGATGACACCAAAATTGGAGGTGTAGTGGACAGTGAAGGTGATTACCTCAGAATACAATGGGCTGAGGAGTGGCAGATGGTACTTAACTTCGATAAATACAAGTATTGCATTTTGGAAAGGTAAATCAGGGCAGGACGTATACACTTAATGTTAATAATCTGGGGAGCGTTGCTGAACAAAGATACCTTGGAGTGCAGGTTCATAGTTCCTTGAAAGTGGAGTCGCAGGTAAATAGGATAGTGAAGGTGGTGTTTATTATGCTTTCCTTGATTGATCAGAACATTGAGTATTGGAGTTGGGAGGTCATGTTGCGGCTGTACAGGATATTGGTTAGATCACTTTTGGAATATTGTATGCAATTCTGATCTCCTTCCTATTGGAAGGATATTGTGAAACTTGAAAGGGTTCAGAAAAGATTTACAAGGATGTTGCCAGGGTTGGAGTTTGAGCTATCGAGAGTGATTGTTTTCCCTGGAGTGTCGGAGACCGAGGAGTGACCTTATAGAGGTTTATAATATTATGACGGGCATAGATAGGATAAATAGACAAGTGTTTCCCCTGGGGTGGGGGAGTCCAGAAATGAAGGGCATAGGTTTATGGTGAGGAGGGAAAAATTTAAAAGGGACCTAAAGGGCACACAGAAGATTGTGCATATGGAATGAGCTGCCAGAGGAAGTGGAGGAGGCTGGTATAATTGTAATATTTTAAAAAAGCATCTGGATGAGCATATGGGACGAAATTAATTTAGGATATCTCGTCGACATAGACGAGTTGAACGGAAGGGTCTATTACCGCCTCTATAACTCAATGCTGGAGAGCACAGAAGACACGTGACTGAAAGTACACTCTCCAGCGGCTTTCATTCTGGGTGGAGACTCTCCTGGTACACACTGGTTTACCACTGAAAGTATGAGGAGACTAGGACAAGAATTTCGTACTTCACTCGGGCCCAATATCGGTCAGATTGATTAAATTATTCCTATTATTTATACTGCCTGTATTCATGTAACACTTTATCACCTGAGTTAGTTTAGCAGTGCTTCAAAAATAAACATATTTTAAGACTTTGTGATAGTCTCGAAGATTGATGTGACACTCCGGGGCACTACGTTCTAACGTTAGTCAGGGATTTTAGCTCATTCTGCCCTATGCTCCCGGCCCTGTTTTGTAGTTTTAAACAGTTCCATTCTGAGCTGGTTTGTATTTTAGCGGGTACATGTTGGCTCTGGGCGCTTCGTGAACAAGGTGAACAAAAATCACTTTCGAAATGAGAGGGTGGGCATATTACAAATAATCAGTGTATTATAAAGTAGCTATAGCATGCTAAAAAAAAACGCGACCTATTACACACCCACAAGCGTATAACTGTTTATGAGGCAATAACTGTCGTGGTTCCATAGTTCACCACTTCTCGAGTTTCATGATTTGGAGGTGCCTCTCGAGTTTCAGTCAGTCAGCGCTTTCAAATAATGAAACAAAAGTAAGCTCAGACTACATACTTCAATCTGTCATTATTCATCCTCTGAAGCTCCTTATCCCGTTCTAGCACGTCCAGGATCGCACTCACTTCCTCGTTGCTCAGGAAACTTAGATCAACCGAGTGTTTTGAAGCGGAGGTCTTTCGGTAGAACATTGCTGCTGAGGAGAGGTTCGGGAGCACTGTTTCAGGGTCACTCACTCTCACTCACTGAGGAACCACACCTCTCCTCAGCCGCTACCAATCACATTGCTGCATGACGCAGGCAGCCGCCAATCAGCTCAGAGAAAGATGGGGGCTTCGTTCACCTTGATTTGGTGGTGCCGGGTGTCGGACTGGGGTGGACGAAGTTAAAAATCACACACCAGGTTATAGTCCTACAGGTTTCGAAACATTTGTGCTTCCAAATAAACCTGTTGGACTATAACCCGGTGTTGTGTGATTTTTAACTTCATTCACGTTGACCAAGGGGGAACTCTCAAATGTGAAATCCTCGTTGTGTGGACAGAGACAACACGCAACCGTGTAACTGCTAAGTAAACGAGGGAACATTATTGTGTTCCTTTCCGACTGCACATGTACAAGCAAGCAGAACCGATCAGAACTTCACAGCACAGAAAGCCAACAAACTTCTGTCACTGTTTCACCCATACCCACTTTCACCTGACTTCCTCTTCAGCCTAGCAAGATAGACTGCTATTCCTTTCTTCCCAAAGTATTAACTTATTCGACATTTTGTAACACTTTCCAAAATGTAAAGATTGGATTTATTAATTATCTTCCATTTAAGGTTCCTAGTTTTGAACTTCCACTTAATATTTATCAAAAACGTGCCTGCGTCTGACATTATTATATTCAACTCCAAGTTGCTTATGATTTAAAAATCGTAACTTCAACGTTTACTTCGTTTAGTGAGAGCTTTTGGGTAATCAGAATCTTATGAAACAGGGATAAATAGGACTCAAAAACTCCCTACCTTTATAAAAGATGTGTCGATAATATTTCCTCACATTTACCAGCTTTAACTAAACATAATAGTTATTGAGATATCGGATTTTTGGGAGGGGCACTTTGTGAGAAGTAGACATTTATATTGTAATTTGGCAAATGTAACAAGAAACTCTTAGTCACTGTACATATTCCATATGCATATTATTTACATACCTCCTTTGTTTTCTTCAGCGTAAATAAAGGGAGGAACCATGACAGACTTTTGGTAACCTATTTTTAGTTAAAAATATTTCATTCAAGCATTCTCCATTTCTCTCTTAAAATCCTTCTCAACTTCAATGTTAAACTCCCCACTTAGTCAACCTAGTGATGGTTGGCATCTGTACATAGGAGATGTTTCAGGCAGGAATGTTGCCCACTGGATCTCTCCAGTGCATTTTAAATGAAATTCTGATAATCTGTAACTTCAAGATGCTCCAAGAACAATCAATTTTCAATTAGGGAGTTTCTCCTCAGATGACTAAACCCCCGATAACATTTTGAATCTGAAGAATGGACTTGCAGTTTGTATCATTAGAAAATAGTAAACAAGAAATTCGAGTGTCTTCAAGATCTGAGATTTCAGGTTGATATTGTTAAAAAAAAATAGAAGGTACTGGATGAAAGAAAGGTCTATCCAGTTTTTGAAATCTTGGTAGTCACAAAATACACTGACTCATTATTTTTCAGCTTGAACTTGGTGACTGACACCTAAAAACCTTGAGAAAAAACCCTATTCCATATTGTGTTATCAAATAGCAGCTGAAACAACTCAAATTGTTTAGTCACACATGCATACATATTGAGATGTACACTGGACATTGGGATGCCTTTCTAAATTGTTTTACAGGAGAAGGCTGAACACACCATAGACACCAGTTAGTCTAATGACAGAATTTACAACTTTTTGAGCAGACTCCAAGATTGAATGGCCTGATCTTGCTCTTATGTACTTAATTTTGTTTATTTTGAATCAGCTTGACCCTTAAAATCCTCAGAATAACATGACATATGGAGCAAGGGAAGCTTAATCTTAACCCGAAACAGAGCAAACTCCCTGTTTAAAAACCAAAAGAACTGTGGGAATGCTGTAAATCACTTCTGAGGAAAGATCACTCCACCCAAAACATCAGCTCTGATTTCTCTCCACAGATGCTGTCAGACTTGCTGAGCTTTTCTGACAATTTCGGTTTTTGTTTCAAATTCCCTGTTTGTTCCTCCTTGCTCCTCTTTGTAAATTAATGTCGAGTTCTGTTAATTCTAGGCAATGCAATGTCTTTCCATTGTGGAGATCCAATTTCATGATCAAGAACTCCAAGGTTAATTATACCATGTCCTGATGTAGAGTAGAACTCCAACTCCCTCCTTCAGCAAGCCAGCTCCAGGATAAAAAGAAATGCATCTGTGGCACCATTTGTCTCTACCTTGTCATTTCCTATACCAAGTATCCTGTGATTTCTCTCATTTAGATTGTCAATTGGTGGCAACACATGCTTGTGAAATATTGTGGGTAAGTTGTTTTGAGTGTGAAAACATAACTTTCTGTGCAAGAATAAGTTTTGCATCAAAATCCTATACCCATCAGAAAAAACAGTGACACTGCCTTAACATATCTCCCATCGAACAATTTCAATCAGCAGATAACAGGTAGACTAGATTTCCATCCATCATGCAGAAACTAAACACCATCTATTTTCACTCCCCCTTGAAATGGGGTCAGGCATGTAGAGACACTTTTCTGCATGAGCTGAGCCAGCAATGGCGTTAATATTCAAGCTGTGTGCACATCCTTTTCATAGAAGCATCATGATAACACGAAGCTTTTTTTCAGTATGTTCAGGAGGTTTTCAAAATGATGTACCTATTGGCAGAAGCAAACAGTATCTCACTAGCAACCATCAGACACTCCTAACAATAACTATCAACTCAGATAAATCCACTTTGAGAGAGTCAAATAGACAAGATTGGCAGACCTTACTTGAAAAATGCAGATTACGTAAAGAGCAAGTGACGGTAGCTTTAGAGGATCAGTGAGAAACTGGTGGGAAATGAGACCACATTTCAAATGCTGAGAGTAGTTTTGTTTTTCTTATTTGAAGAGGAATGTAAATGCATTAAATGCTGTTCAGAGGTGGTTTACTCAATAGGCAGTTGGAATGAGCAGGTTCTGTTCTAAGGATAAGATGGACAGGCTGGGCTTGTTTTCACTGGAGTTTAGAAAAGTGCAGTTGACTTGATTGAAGTGTATAAGATCCTGAATAGTCTTGAGGAGGAGGAAGTGGAAAGGATGTTTCCTCTGAATAATAAGTCCAGAACTAGGTCATACTGTTTTAAATTTAGGGTTTATCCTTCAGAATAAAATATTTTTCCCCCTCAGAGGGTTGTTCAACTTTGCCACTCCCTGCCTCAGAAGGTGGTGGGGGCGGCGGGGGTGGTCAGTGAACTAAGCAATGCTTTGATGAAGCAATGCATTGATTTTAGAATTATCATTGTTTTCAAATTCTTTAAAGGTTTCAACTCTTCTGACCTCCACAAACTTTGCAGTTCTAGAACCTTGGAAGAACTCTGCTGTCCTCTAATTCTAGCATCTTGCATATTCTGATTTGTTTCACTTTACTACCAGTGGTCATGTCTTCATCTGCCATTTCCTGTTTAAACCGCTCAGCAACTTGACCTCTCTTTGCTCATTCAAGGTACTCATTAAGTTTTGATCACCTGTCTTAATATCATCTTATCTGACTTGGTATGAGATATTGACTGATTACATTCCTGGGATATTGTATTATATTAAACGCAGTATATAAATGCAAGTTGATACTGGTCAATAATATATTCCTCTCGTATGGCAGTTTCTTACGAAAAGGCACACACTAGTGAAAAGTTCTTAATGCAGTCTTAAAAGAATGCTGGGAATTGCTTACAACAGGTTTTCTTGCTAATTAATTGTTTAGAAATTTCAATAATTGTGATTATAACATAACCTAAATCTTATACTGGACCTTTTAAAGAAAAAACACATGCTTGTGAAATTGACTTGAAACTTTGAGTGTGAAAGCAGATAACTTTCTGTGCAAGAATTGTAAGTTAAAACAACTTGGTAGAATTCAGAAAACAGAGGGTAGGGGGAAAAAAAAGTGTCCTGAATCTTAGACCATATAGCAGGACACCCATGTCACCATGTTTTCCTTGCTTTAGCCAGACTTGAAATACTAACATGTTGATAAGGGTCACAGGGAAGGAGTCATAAGACACTGGTCTGGCCTGGACAGAGAGACAGACATGTGTCAAATGACATACAACTGGGAGCTCAATTATAGCAAGGCAATGATTCGGTTTCCATAGATTTGTTGTGACAAGAATGTAAGATAAAGTGTTTTGAGCACTTGAGATGTTGAGGTATTTGACCAGAGGAAGCTTGGGACCATCCCAGCAATGAACCCTTGTGGAAGCACAGGCTGAAAGCAGAGCCATGTTTATATGTGTTGCAATGAGTTTTGAAGCAAATGTTGCTTGGAAAACAGACATTTAATGTAATCACACAGAGATCGCACTTCTACCCAGGAAATGACAGTCCTGCCGATGAAAGATTGGTAACTTGAAATTCAGTAATTTGGAGATTGAACAAACAGCCCTCCCCATAATCCAACCCAAGCTTTGGGTCCGCTACATGGATAACACCTTTGTCATCACAAAACCAAACAATTTAGTGGAAACTACATCATCAACAACGTCCTTACTGGCATGAATTTCACAAGCGAAGAACAACAGGCTCCCCTTCCTAACTGTCACAGTGGAACAGTTAGTGAGGAACTTCAGACCAGCATCTAGAGGAAAGCAACATAGACAGACCAAATTCTTAACCACAGAAGCAATCATCCCAACACCCACAACACACTGCAGCACCCAGGAATTACAAATAGCAGAAGGAAAACATCTATACAGTATTGAAGAACAATAAACATAGTCTGCTGATTCTTAAACAACAAACCCAAACAAGTAGACAATATGCCCAGAAATTTAGCCAAAGGACACTTCAGAGGTGACTACCAGACTACTCTGACCCCTTGGCATCATTGTAGCCCACAAATCTACCAACGCACAAACAGCTACTAATGAACCTAAAAGGACCCTTTACCAACAGCCAGCAAAACAAATGTCATTTTCAAAATACCCTACAAGGACTGTAACAAACACTATCTCAGACAGAAAACTAGCCACCATGAAACACGATCACTAACTAGCCACCAAAAGACATGATCCACTATCACTAGTATCCTTACATACAGACGAAGGAGGACACCACTTTGATTGGGACAACACATCCATCCTAGGATGGGCTAAACAGAGACATGCACAGGAATTCATAGACGAGTGGCATTCAAACCGGAACTCCATCAATAAACACATGGATCTGGACCCCATTTGCCAACCTCAGAAAATGAACCAGAAATGATATCACCCACCGTAACAAACCAAGACACAAATAGAAAGTGGGACAGAACACCAGCGCTTCACCGGAGGCCCACTGATGATGTTATCTAGCATGGTGATGAACTATCTGAAAACAAATCTTCCAATTCAGTGAGTAAACATATAACATAAAAAAAAATTATATTGGCATTAGAGACTGTTCAAAGAGATTCACTGGACTAATCCCTGCTGAAGGTTGAAGGGATTGATTTATTAAGAATGGCTGAACAGTTTAAGCAAGTATTCATTGGCATTTTGAAGATTGACAGATGATCATATTGAAAAATTCAAGATTCTGAGGGAGCTTGACAGGGTAAACATTATGATAATCCCCCCCCCCCACCATCAGTGAAAATAAGTAGACAATTAAAACTAAAATTGTGAAAGAATTTCATCTCCCAGAGAGTAGTGATTGTCTGGAATTCTCGACATCCAGAGGCTGGATTACTGAAAAATAACGAAAGAGGAAATAAACAGATTTTTTGAAATATCGAAGAGTTTAGGACTGCCAGGAGCAGGCGGTTGGGGCACGTCAATCATGGTCGTATAGAATGGGGCAGGCTTGCAGGGCTGGAGGTCCTGCTCCCATTTTAATATTAATGTTCCTAATTGTAAGAGAATAATCATCCTTGACCTTGTCCCACAGCCCAGCATAGAACCACACGCACCCTATGAGCTCCTGTGCTTTGCAACCTTTAGCTCCACACTTTTGTGTGTAATATTCAAAATTTCAGTTGTCAGGTTGAATGTCAACAGAAATCTGTGACTGTCCTGTAAAGGTTTATCCATTTTCTACCCATTTGATCACAAACGAGAGATCAAAAGTTCTCTCATGAAGCAATGAAATATATTTTCCCAATACTCAGGGACATTAAGTTGTTTCTTCATTTCTGGGATAAGCAATATCCGATTAGCATGGAGCTATCCTTTTTTCCAAAGCTTGTGAACATGCATTTTTACTTAAAAGCCTTCAGTATTAAATATAAAACAGTTTTTCCCAAGTTTTCTCTGCAAAAAAATTATCAGATAATCCAGACATATGACATTGGGCTTCACATGATCTAGTTGCTGTCAAGGACCTGTCTCCACGTTTCTTCCACTGAGGCAAAATTTAAGGAAAAAGTAAGTAAGAAAGAGATGGCATTCAACATTTGATCTCTCTGGATTGTGCAACGGAATTTCCATTCTGAACATTGTGGTTCCTGTTAATGAGAATGCTGAGGAATTGTGGTAAAAATGTATCTGCAAAAGGATAGTCTTTAAGTACAATCAATGTTGTTACATAGTTAATTTGATATTCAATTTAAATATGATGAGATTCCACAAGCAGCAATAAAAATCAATCACTGGCTAATTTGTTTTGGTTAATGAGATAGAGACAGAATATTTATAGAAATTTCTGTTCTTTGAACAGTATCATAAGAACCATTACATACATTGATCAGGCAGAGTGGATATCATTCTGAGGGTATGTACTTATCACAGTGAATCATTGCCTTAGTAATGTACTGAGTGTCAGTTTAAATTATGTGCTCTGTTCTTGATGTAATTTGAATTAACAAGTGAGCAACTACATTTAGGCAGCATAGGCCCGCAGAGTTGACCATCCATGACTGCATGTTTATTCCAAGCATCAGTATTTCACTAGTTCTGATTTGACCAGGCTAGATTGAGAATCATGTAGCTCTTTCTAATCTCTAAATTGTTGCTGTCGCTTTCTGCCTTTGATTGTGATCTACCGTACCCAAGCTAAAGTGGAAATTTGACTTTGAGATGGACACTGACAGTGCCCAGTGGTGATGATCAATCTTCTGGTTGTGTTGTTATCTGCAAATGAAATTGAACCATTGAATTTTCACCAGCTACCTTGACTGACAGTGAATATGGAGAAATGTTTGCAGTTTCTATGCTTTGTTTAGCAGTGCTCATGTTTTAGGTACATATAAAATTATTGTGAGGAAACAGATCTGATAAATTTCTGTTTTGGCAGGGGTTCTTATTTCCCATGCAGGTCCTTACTCAATTTTCCTTACTCTGACAGATTCACTACACCCATTTGGAAATAGTTTGCCACTTGTTCAAAGTCTCTCACAGGTGACTGTCTCATGTTGAAATCTTTGATTGTAACGGGGCACAACATCTGCATTATCCACATCGGTACAGGACTGCTGGCAGAGATGTGTTCTAGGGCCCAGTCCATTGAAATCATCGAACAGCACTGGTACCAAGAAGCATCTCTGACTTACCACAGATCTAATGTAGAATCTTTAACACTTGTGGTTCTCCAGTTAGATCTACATTCCTGAGTTTAAATATCCAGTTAGCCTTGAGAATACACCAAGAACATCCATGTCTTGTAGCACCCGTGCAGCATTTATGTTAACCATATCACCTTGACAAATACCACAGTCAGAAGGCAGTGCAATTGGTGCTAAATACGAGACAATAGATAGATATAAAAATGCAATATTTGATGCCGAGACTCATGTTAATACAAAACAACAGAAATGGTCTGTCTCACTGTAAAAGAAATAGGCATACTTCCAGACAATTGTCTAACATCTAAACTTCTCCAGTGTGTCACATCAAACTTAACTGTGGATTTGGATTTGGAATTACACCAGTAGAGACAAAGAAAGGAGCCATTATTTCTCAGTATATAAATTAAGTATTACAAATAGCATGTGACAGTCAGATACTAATAACTCTTTTCTGATATTGAATGTATCTTTTCATATGCTTACTTGTTCAGCTTCAGTCAGTCAGTCATTCTCCACAGTAAGTCTAAGCAAGCATCAATGGACATTATACTATGTGCCTTTTGTCTGACATTCATGATAAATACTCAAATCCAAAGCAGATGAAAAATAAATCTGCACGTTTGGTGTTGCACCATCTAGTGTTGGATGTTAAGCGAGTCCCCCTTACCAGAATAGCACTCACTCAGTTTCATTTTATGTAATTGAATATACATTAATAATATGATATTGGACAGTCTGGAGATATTTACTTTGTGCTTTCATCTTCTCTATCTCATGAAACACCATAAATCTTTTGTTTCCTTAATGAGAGAATGAACAGGATTTTGCATGATGCCACGTTGAGCCCAATCTGCTACTAAATAAATTATGGAATATATTAGTGAAAAGTATGAACATAAACAACTCAAATTTGCAGTGTTGCGAATACAGCATTGATAAAATGATACTTTCACTTATTTTCAATACTTACCTGGCCACACATTGCATTGGTAATCAAATTTTTAAAAGTGTACAGAACAAAAAATTCAAGTCCCAGCAGAAGTCTTAACTAAGTTGAAAGCCTGAGACACTGGAAGAACTATGATCCAATTAATAACACAAGACAGGAACAGATTGCAGTTGCTAAGTTCTATTCAGTTCCAACACATCTGCAGGAAATCAATGGACAATGCCAATGGAGGTTCAACTGGTATTTTATAATTTAACCAGTGTCAGCCTGACATCACACTGCTCTGATTTACTCTCATATTGATCTTGCTTATGTTAAGAGAGATCTGTATGCAAGACGACCAGAGCCCCAAAGTATTTATAAATATTCTTTTACAGTTAATTCAAGCATGTGCTGTTTAAAAAAAAATAAAGACAGCTGCAGAAAAGAAATAGGAGTGTAAATTTAGCAACTGTCCACAAACTACTATAGCAAAGGTGGTCGCATTTATCACATCAGGGTGACTTAAAACAGGGAAAGGCTTGACAAGCAGGGAAAACAAATGGGCTGAGTATCTTTCCCTTTTGCCACCTTTTCCAGGTACATCTGTATTATCCTCCAGGAATAAAGAACTAAAAAAAAGTATTTAAAACTGACTGCCACACTAATAGTGTGTGTTATTGGTTAGACATCCTAGTCCGTTGGTTAGAGTGCTGTGAAAGTCAGTTTTGAGGACAGCCATTTAAAAGATAAATCACAGACTTGTTATAGCACAGAAGGATTTGGCCCACTGTACTGGTTCTATTCCTTAATGCCTATCTCTTGCATTTTTCCCATATTTCTGCATAGCCCTCTACTGCAGGTGGAACCAAGGTGAAAAACTCACTGAGCTGCCAGATAGGTCAAAAAGCATCAAGACAAATATAATTTAAAATTAACTTACAAAACCGAGAATCTCAAGATTGACTGCTCAACATCAACACAACAGTGCCATCTACTAATGTGTACATTGCTTTACTGTTTCTTATCATGTTTAATTATTTAAAAACATACCCTTTACTAATTCACAAAACCCAGTTAAATTGGCCCTTTTTAAAACAAGGATAAAGTGAGGACTGCAGATGCTGGAGATCAGAGTCAAAATGTGTGGAGCTGGAAAAGCACAGCAGGTCAGGCTGCATCTGAAGAGGAGAGTCACTTTTCAGGCTCAAGCCCTTCATCAGGAATGTGGTGGGGAGGGGGAAACAGAGATAAATTGGGGGGTGCGGTAGGGCTGGGAGGAAGGTAGATTTTTCAAACAAGTTCATTTGTGTGTGGAGGAAAGGAATCCAAATGGGAAGGGATCTTCTGAAATTAAGCTTGTTTTGACCAATTGAGGAGGTGAGCAAATAACCAAGGGAATCCTATTCACTCCTTCTCACCTCAGAGCTTACTGATTTTTGTAATGTGTCTGGCACCTCTAAAAATTTGGGGAATTTCAGCAAAGTCTGGGGCTCAACATTTAGTGTAATGCAACCTAAGATTTCACTTTTAAAACTTATCTGTCAATAAGCTGGGATGACTTCCCATCAAATTATTACATACTTCTGATTGTTTGAGATAATGGTGGTGATGCCTCACTCAAAAAGTCCAAGACGTTTTGGCAACATGCCTTTTAATGTGCATTTGTAGCCTGGACCTTTGAATTTAATTATGTTTAAAGCTGAGAGTTGTGGCAGACTAAATTGGAATTTCTTTTGCTTTACAGCAAAAGAACAAGGTGAAATGTTTCACTCCCTGTGACGGTCACTGTGCTGATATTCACACTTCAGAAAACCCAATATGAAATTGGCAGACTTCCTTTCCAGAAGGACATTTGTGAACAAGAGGGGTACTTACAACATACTAAAATGAAGTAAAACAAAACTGCAGATGCTGGAAATCTGAAACAAAAACATAAATTGCTGGAGAAACTCAGCAGAACAGGTAGCATCTGTGAAGAGAAAGCAGAATTAACACTATCTCTAGTAGCTTTGTCGTATCAGAGACTAACTTTATATTTCAGACCTATTAGCTGCATTTGAATTCTATCAACCACTGCTATGGGATTTGCATCCCAGAAAAGTGAATCTGGGCCCTGAATTACTAGTCCACTGACATTGTCACAATGCCCATGTCACAATACTCCTGGAAAGTGCCTTGGGACATATTATGTTTTTCATAATACAAATATAAATAGAAGTTGTTGATAATTTTGATCTTACTTTTTAATTGGCTCTAATTGACTGCTAGTGTCTGCTACCTTTAAGTAAATTACAGCAGCACAACAGGGCACACATAATATCACAGGAACTCCTGTGCAATTTTGCTCTCAATAACATCAGTTGACGGCTGGTTGTCAATCTTTTGTAGTAATAGAAGACTGACAGACCAGATAAAATGATGTTAGCTGGGCCAAACACATTACAGAAACTCCACATCGTAATTTGTTAGCATCAGTCAGAATATATTAGTCTCATTCTGACATACTGAAGCAATAGATTTAGATTTATACAACTGGCAGTAAATTATGGCACTACGTGTCAGATTTTGCAATGATCCCCACATGGATGAAAAATAATGCACAAAATTGTCTAAAGTCCATTGTTATCCTTTGGTTGCAATTCACAATTATTGAAGCATGTTCAGATGTCGCCAAAATAATAATGGGGAGGCCTGGAGGAAAGAGTTATTTGATTTTCTTCCTTCCTGACAGTGACAAGGAGATGACTATACTTATGCCTTTCTCATTTATTTCCATGGCAGCAGGTGGCCTTCATCGATTCAGAAGGTAGGTACATTTGATCCATTACCTTGTTCATTGATATTATGCCACATAGTCCTGTAAAACAGGTTTCCCTAAAGCACTGCTTATACTTGCAAGTGTTATACAGCCTCAAAAAAAATTGAGCCTTGAACTTCTAACCAGCAGATCAAAATGTAGTGGCCACCATAATCACCGAATCCATTTATTTGAATTCTCAGTTACAAATGAGTGAATTCAACATTTTTATGACTAACTGTCAATAACCATTCTATGGTTTAGTTGCATCAAGTCAGTAATTTTGCTATGTTATTGATTAAGAAATGAAAATCAATGTTGTTCAATAGAAATTGCTGACTAGTCATAGCAGTCCGGCAGTAAAGTTACATCACATGGCATCTGAAGGAAATAGCCAATTGATACAAAATTGGCTTGAAGGTAGGAGACAGAGGATGGTAGCAAAGGGTTACTTATCAGACTGGAGGCCTGTGATCAGTGGCTTGCTGTAAGAATTGGTGCTGGGCCCACTGTTTTTCGTCATTTATATAAGTGATTTAGATGTGAACATAGGAGGTAAAATAAATTTACAGATGACGCCAAAACAGGTGGTGTAGTGGACAGTGAAGGAGGTTATCTCAGAGCACAAAAGAGACCTTGAACAGATGAGCCAATAGGCTGAGGAGTGGCAGATTGAGTTTAAATTTAGATGAATGTGGGGTGTTACATTTTACTAACGTAAACCAGGGCAGGACTTATACAGTTAATGGCAGGGTCTTGAGCACTGTTGCCTAACAAAAGGACCTAGGGGTGCATGTTCATAGTTCCTTGAAGGTGGAATCACAGGTAGACAGGGTGGTGAAGGAAGCCTTGGGCACACTTGCCTTCATTTGTCAGAATATTGAGTATAGGAGTTAAGATGTCATATTGCAACCGTGCAGGACATTGGTGATAGCACTTTTAGAATACTGCATACAATTCTGGTCACCCTTTTATAGGAAGGATGTTGTTAAACTTGAAAGGGTACAGAAAATATTTACAAGGATGTTATTGGGACTGGAGGGTTTGAATTATAGGGAGAGGCTAAAAAAGGCTGAGGCTATTTTCCCTGGAGCGTCAGAACCGGAGGGATGGTCTTATACAGGTTTCTAAAATCATTAGTAGCATGGATGGAGTGAATAGACAAGGTCTCTTTACTAGAGTGGAGAGTCAAAAATAAGAGGGCATAGGTTTAAGGTGACAGGGGGAAGATTTAAAAAGGACCTGAATCTAGATGCGTCACTTTGTGCGCATCTAGATTCACACAGAGAGTGGTGCATATATGGAATGAGCTGTGGGAGGAAGTAGTGGAGGTGTGTTCAGTTACAGCATTTAAAAGCATTTGGATGGAAAAGGTTTAGAGGGAAATGGACCAAATGCTGGCAGACTGGTTCAGATTGGGATGCCTGGTCAGCGTAGCCAAGTTAGACGTACTATATGACTCAATTGCTCTAGTCACAGTTGTGCTATAGCAATATACTTTCAGTCACTTTAATTTTTGTAGAAACTGTCTTAGACACAATATAGGTAAACTATTTTCCACATGTATTTCTTTAACAACCTTTCACTATTTGGTGCAAAACTTTGCATCTCTGTGTCACGACCATTTGAAATTGTGGCATATATCTATCAGACACAATGCATCTTAGTGCACCTCCAGATTCAAACAACCCGTTCTTTTCCATTTAAAAGGAAGTTTAGGTCTGTGTGGCCTTTGCCTTGAGGAGCTGTTCCTTATTGGATAGGCTTGTTCTGATGGGCTAGAATAGTGATTCTTATTGGTCAAGCTGGCCATGACGACAATTCACCTCCACACACTGCTGCTGGTGTTGAGTTCTGACATAAGTTGTGTGTTCAAACGGCATGTAATAATAAACAATGAGGAAGTAATGCACTCTAATTTGTCTTTTGCTATCTAGTTTACTAATAAACTGAAGAGGTTAAAGTACACACACACACACACCCATCGACGGGAAGCGGAATCTGAGTTAAATTCGCAACTTTAACAATAGTGTCTATCATTCATTAGAGTGGAGAGTGTGGTACCGGAAAGCACAGCAGGCTCAGGCAGCATCGGATGAGCAGGAGCCAAAAGCCCTTCATCACGACCTGCCTGATCTGCTGTGCTTTTCCAGCAACACACACAACTCTGATATCCAGCATCTGCAGTCCTCACTTTCGCCTCTGTCATGCATTAGTTTACTCTTAATTTGTGCGCATCTAGATTTTCAATTTGTTACATTGAGCTTGTCGTTGATGAATCTTATAGGATTGCTTTCGTCCTCATCAACTTTTAACCACTAAACTTCAAGAAAGTCCAGAGTTGAATGACATAAATGAGGCTACAAAGACACCTTAGCATCTTGGCAATGCCCCAGATCACCATTCGGTCGGTTTTGTTTTGGTGTTCCTACATTGGCATTCGCTTGAGTTAGAGGCGAACCGCGGGGAGTCCTCTCCGACGTTAGGAGGGAATGCCATTGGACAGAACAGAGCAGGTTTCTGAACGGATAATTTCCCCATTATAGTCATTCTACGAGATGAGTTTAAATAACACTGGATGCAGACTTAATGGAAGTGTATTTAATGTAAAACTTGAACTTTAAAAAAAAAACTGGCCCCGCCTTGTAAAAACATCCAAAACTGGTTCTTACAGGTTTTAAAAATGTTGCTGTGCAACCTTGTCTTTTAATTCGCGAGAAAAAAAAATCACAATAAGTTTGCAGCTGTAAACCCGTGTTATAATGCATTTCGAAAACCTAAATTGAATTGGTTGAGTACGGTTTAGAATAAAGATAACGTCTTGAATTAAAATAGTCTGTCATTAATTGACTCACTATCACTCCCTTTTGCCTCCACAGTGCAGGTTCTGTTTACTCTCCAACGTGCCAGCTTCAGACTTCCAAACTGTGCTTTTGGTCAGAAAGATTCGGGGAATCTTCATTTTCCATGGTTACCGAATTCCCCAAATACTAGTCGACTTAAACTTCGAAAACGTACCAGCATTACACTCGTCTCTCGATATTTGCGTCTGTTTGGGAGGAAAGCAGGTGTAAACTTTGCTCCTTGGAACTAGGAGGAGCAGTGCCACTCCCAACGATTAAGGAGGGGGCTCATCAAACTGATTCATTTGTATTGACACCTCCTCCAGTAACTCCAGAATTCTCAAACTCTCCCAAATGCAACTCGTCAAAACACGTCAAAGCTAGAAACTTTCAAAGCTGGGTGTAGTGATATTAGGTAATGCTCTATTGATGTTTCCCTAATTTGGCATCATATTTCTGAAGAGTTTTCGGCAACATTAAAAGAACAATAGATGAATTATGCGAAGCCATATAATTTGCAGGTATTGAGCTCAGTTTAGCAAGAATAACAAAAACCACTCCCCAATTCTGAAGGAACCTGCATACCTCGGGCCAACTAAACAAGCTGTTGTCACAAAATGAAACATTTCACCTCAGACTGCCGCTGGAAAGAATGAAACCACCCAACCTGTGGAGCAATGAATCCTGAATGTTGCAGCTACCAGACTGGGCTTTGTGGCAATGTGGTGAGAGAACCAGCACCAGGTATTTTTATTTATTTTATTAAACAATTACAAAACTGTTTACAAAAAAAAAGTTAACATTTACGGCTGTATACAGCAGCAATTATACAAGGGAGAGGAGCAGCAAAGCCAAGCCCCAAACCCTACAGTTCAACCAGTTTACAGGGAGATGAGGACAAACCTCAAATCCCAGTTTCACATATGACAAGACAGCGACAATGACATTTGTACATAAAAAGCCAATCCAGTTACATAAAAAACAGTGCATACAATACAGACCCAGCAAGCCCCTGTCCCTCCCACCTTCCGACCACTCTAAGGCAGCCCGCCCCTACGCACCTTCTGGCTCTCGGTCCACCCCAGGCCCCTTCCAGTTCTCGGTCTGCCCTGACACACCTTTCGACCACCTCTAGGACAGCCCGCCCCAGTACCCACCCGGGGTGACAGCGGTCAGGACAGCCTACCCGCCTTCTGGCAAGCACCAAGTATTACCTTTTCTGACCTTGTTCTCCCCAATATGTGTTATGGCTATGTCTGCATGACGTCATTACTAGGAATAACAACCACACTGTTCTTCAGCCAAAAAAGTCTCATTCTCACACATCTCTTATATCTTGTGGTTAATCCACTGTGCAGAGTGGGATAGAATTTTTTAAATCACCAGGAATTCAAAACTGGGCATTTATAAGACATTATGTGTCATTGGGAACAGCGCAGTTGAAAATCACCACAATATGTAAACTGATTAAAAACCAAAAGAACTGAGGATGCTGAAAAACAGAAACAAAATCAGAAATTGCTAGAAGAGCTCAGCAAGTCTGGCAGCATCTGTGGAGGGAAATCAGAATTAACCAGGTTCTGAGGAAAGGTCACTGGATCCGAAACTTTGATTTTGCTCCACAGATGCTGCCAGACCTACTGAGCTTTTCCAGCAATTTCTGGTTTTGTTGTAATCTGTATGCTGATGGCCCTTTATATAAACTTCACATTTCTATGCACCCTCAAGCCAGATGACAGCCAACTAACTGTTTTGTTATGGATTGTATTTCTATTAATCCTCATCATTAAAATATAAAATTCAAACTTTTCTGGATTTGGTTCTTTGCTCCAAGTTGTAACAAGTATCACATTCTCCTTTTGCTTTCCCTCCCTATCAAAATACCATTTGAACATATTCACATGACACACTGTGATTTTCCTTCTTTCTGATATTGTTGTCAAATAATTCACCTCATTCAATTTTCCTTTTGAGTTGATAAGGCTCACTAAAGTTTGCTGGTAGTAATACTACCACTTTACCTCCTCTAGCAAAACTATGAATTTTTGATTTCTTGCCTGTTTCCTGTTTCATCACATGCTGTGCTACTTTCAAATGCTGACTAGCCAACTCACCCACTCTATTTAATCTTTCCCTAAAATTTGACACATAATCTAAATATGTGCTCTCTGAATTCTGACTTACCAATTTTTCCTTAATTAATTTCAGTGGTCCTGTCACCTCAAGCCCCAAAACTAATTCAAATGAACTGAGTTTAGTTGATTAGTTTGCATTATTCCTAATTGCAAAAAGTACAAATGGAATTCCTTTATTCCAATCCTTTAGATAGTCCTGAATATAAGGCTTCAACATGGTCTTTAAAGTTTGATGCCACTGTTCTAAAGCTCCTTGTGATTTAGGATAGAACACCATAGATTTGGATTGCTTTGTTCCTAAGATATCCATTATTTTCTTGGATAATTTTGATTTAAAATTTGATCAGTTATTTGATTGTATTTCTGTGGGTAGTCCATATCTAGAAAGCAAATTTTGAGTAACTCTTCTATAGTCCTTTTAGCTATGATATTGTGTAATGGAATGTCCTCAGAAATCCTAGTAGACACATCCATTATGGTTTCCAAATACTGATTCCTACTTTTTGTTTTAGGGAGGGGTCCTATGTAATTAATTATGACTCTTGTAAAAAGTTTCCCAAATGCTGGAATAGATATTAATGGTGCTGGTTTATCACTGCCTGAAGTTTTCCAATTACTGAACTGTGTGACATGTCTGGCAAATTTCAACCACTTCTCAATGCAGTCCAGGCCAATAAAAATGTTTTTGTATTTTGGTGTGAGTTTTCCTTATTCCTAAATGATCTCCTACTGGTAATTCATGTGCTACCTGCATCGCCTCCTTTCTATAACCCACCAGTTATACAACTTGATGAATTTCTGTCCTTTTTTCATCTTCTTGAAGATGTAATGGTCTCCATTTCCTCATCAAGACTTCATTTTTAAGATTCTGGGATATGCTCAAATTCTTCTTCCGTATATGCTTTTTTGATAAAACTCTTTAGTTTTTCATCTTTTTGTTGCAATTCAACTAAACTCTCTAACTAAAAATATCCATTTTGTCCTCCATCTGTTCTTGTTTTTCTCAACCATTTGATCAAACATGGTCTCTGATAATTGAACTTGAACTCCCTTATTTTTATTCTTCGATTTGTCCTCCTGTTTCAACCAGTGGCTTTGTGACCTTGTTACCCCACAGTCAGGAAAAATCCCAAGATATTCTTCCTGTAACATCTGATTTTCCACTGGCTTTTTAACTACAATAGATACTGCTCCCACCTGTGATCCAACTATATTATACCTGAGGATAAACTGTGTCTCTGGAACAGAGTATTTCTCTGTTATTCCTGGCACCATTGCACTCCTTTTCACTAGACTCTCCAACCTTAATTTATATAGTGGAAGTCTACTCTTCTCATGACTAATTCCACATATTACCATCTTTTCTGTCGATGCTCCTTCCAAAGTAAACATCTCCTCATCTCTCACCATTAAGGATTGACTTGCTTCTGTATCTCTTAAAACTTTAATTTCTTTATCTACTTCACTTGGTACACACAAGTAAACCTTACCCACGCAAGTAAAAACTTGAAAGACTCTCCTATTAACCAATCCCTGACTAGGCTAGAGTTTCTTTTTCAGTTTTGTTTTAGATTGCACTGTGATCTCCTTTACCACTTTAATAAGCTCCACTGGCTTATCTTGTTTTACCACATTCATTTTCCCTGTGCTTTTTTTAAACTACCAACACTGTTATTTCAAGTGTCCTACTTTATTGCAGTGAAAACACCTGAGAGTTTTTACGTCTATTCCCCACCTCCCCCCCATGGGTTACTTATTAAATGTGGGATAAACTATCTTTACAATCTTCAGTTAGATCTCCTTTCCCTTTACTATCTGAGGATTTCAATTTCTATCTCTCACAGATTGAAATTAATGTTGGAAGCCAAACTTTAATTTATGAAGTAATCATAATCATCTGCCCTTTCTTTTGCTAATCTTGCAATTCTAAATCTTTGAGTCCATCATCTCCCAGACCGTCCATAACCTCATCACCTCAGGGGACCTCCCATCCACCGCCTCCAACCTCATAGTCCCACAACCCCGCACCGCCCGCTTCTACCTCCTGCCCAAAATCCACAAACCTGACTGCCCCGGACGACCCATCGTCTCAGCCTGCTCCTGCCCCACCGAACTCATCTCCGCATACCTTGACACCGTCCTGTCCCCCTTAGTCCAAGAACTCCCCACCTACGTTCGGGACACCACC
>NC_057715.1:74642706-74763695 GCF_004010195.1 Chiloscyllium plagiosum
ACAGCACAGCAGGTCAGGCAGCATCTAGGGAACAGAAGATTCGACGTTTCGGGCACATGCCCTTCTTCAGGAATGAGCAGAGAGTGTTCAGCCCAAGTCCCTCCTCCCTACCTTTTATCTTCTCCTGCTGAACACTCTCTGCTCATTCCTGAAGAAGGGCATGTGCCCGAAACGTCGAATCTTCTGTTCCCTAGATGCTGCCTGACCTGCTGTGCTGTTCCAGCAATAAAGTTTCAATTCTAAATCTTTGCTCTTCCACATGAGTTCACACTAGTCCAGGAAGTGAATTTTTGAACTCCTCCAAAATAACAGTCTCTCTAAGAGTTTCATATGTCTGATCTATTTTCAATGGCCTTATCCACCTATCAAAATTGTTTTACAGTCATAGAGATGTATAGCACAGAAACAGACCCTTCAGTCCAACTCGCCCATGCTGACCAGATATTCCAACCTAATCTAGACCCACTTGCCAATACCCAGCCCATATCCCTCCAAACCCTTGATATTCATATACCCATCCAAATGCCTCTTAAATGTTGCAATTGTACCAGCCTCCACCACTTCCTCTGGCACCTCATTCCATAAACATACCACTCTGAGTGAAAAAGTTGCCCCTTAGGTCTCTTTTATACATTCCCCCTCCCACCCTAAATCATTGTCCTCTAGTTCTGGACTCCCCCACCCCAAGGAAAAGACTTTGTCTATTTATCCTATCCATGCCCCTCATGATTTTATAAACTTCTATAAGGTCACCCCTCAGCCTCTGACGCTCCAGGGAAAACAGCCCCAGCCGATTCAACCTCTCCCTATATCTCAAATCCTTCAACCCTAGTAACATCCTTGTAAATCTTTTCTGAACTATTTCAAGTTTTATAACATCCTTCTGATAGGAAGGAGACCAGAATTGCATGCAATATTCCAACAATGGCCTAACCAATGTCCCGTACAGCTGAAATATGACCTCCCAACTCCTGTACTCAAAACTCTGACCAAAAAAGGAAAGCATACCAAATGCCTTCTTTAGTATCCTATCCACCTGAGACTCTACTTTCAAGGAGCTATGAACCTGCACTCCAACTTTTGTTTGATCTTTTCAAATTCTATGTATGTTTGACCGGGTTCCCTCCTTAGGTTCCTAAAATGTTGTCTGTAGGCTTCTGGCACCAATTCATATGCACTTAAGATGGCTTTTTACACCTCATTATACTCCCCAGATACCTCCTCTGCCTATCAACTTTGTTTGAATCAACAAAACCCACAAGGTCACTAGCCATTTTATTTGTTTAGCCACTTTCTCAAATAAGATTAAAAAGGCTTCTCTATCCTTCTCATCAAATGTTGGCAGCATTTGGACATATATAAACAGATTACCACCAGACTTTTGGCTACAATGGGTTTACTCTTCATCACTGTCCCCATCACTGCTCCTACTTTTGACTTTCATCATTTTAAGCTCACTTTCCTTTCTCATTTCCAACTTCTGAAGTTCAAAAACTCTCTCACTCCCTTTTTTCTGCTAGGCCCTTCCTTTCTTTTTTCTTTTTCATCTGCTTTTAGTTGTTATTCAGACTGTTTCATTTCCTTTTCATTTTCAAGTTGCTTCATTTGCAATTGAATTTTAGTATTTCCAGTGATTCTGATTGCATTCTTGGCATTTGTAAATACAGAATTGTTGCTGCATTTATCTACCCTTTCTTCACAGAGACAGCAACACCAACTTCTACTTGGTTGCCAATTCTGAAAGTTTTGCCTTGCTCACTTTCTATAAAATTCTCTAGGTGACTTCTTCCACCAGAAGGAATTCTTAGTGACTGGAAGAGCAACTACTACAGAAAGCACACTCTGTTTAAAACAACTGAATACAGTTCCTGAGATTTTGATCCCAAAACCCCCCAATTTGTTACAGACCAGATCAAATCTCCTTCAAATATATCAAGGAAATAGCCTATACCCTAACTTTTTCTTATATAAAGGCAAGTGTAAGATGTGTTCCAGATGTAATTTGATTGGTTGCACTACATGGCTTTAAGCAAAGCACACTTTATCCTTACTCTATAGTTAAAAATGTAACCAAAAGAAAGAAGAATTGATATAACTTTTTCTATTGGAAAACTTAACAGAATAATAGATTATTTAATCACTAAACTGTTTTAATATAGTAACATCCCATAAACACACACTTAGCAAAGGCAAAGTGATTAAAATATATTGTCTCACATGTAAGTGTCTCCAGTCCAGGAGGAAAAAATATCAAGAGAAAAATCTGGCAGAGATAGAGAGAGAGAGAGAGAGAGAGAGAAAACTCAAGTGTTTCGCAGCAAGAGAGAGGGAGAGAGACAGAGAGACACAGCTGCCTTAGCCAATTTCAAAAACCATCAGTAACTGCTGTTTCAATTGTTCCAACTTTTAAAAAAAACTTAAGGCCTCACAAGCTGTTTACTTTATTTGCTTGGTAAAGGCCACTCATCACCTCTGTCTCAACCTCTCTTCATAAAAAAAGGATAAAGTACACCTTTTAAAGCCATAGTATCATCATAGTTTCAACAAGGAGTGCAGAAGACTGTGCTCTGAACAGCACCAATTCAATCTAAAAACAGCTGGTGAGTTACAGCTCATGATTTTGAGCTATGTTCATGCTGAACAACAAATAGAATAAGTAACAGACAATCCTACAATTAATAGATTAAGTCAAAGCTTTGCAATCTTGACACCTCCAGTTGTGAACGGTGGTAAACATTTGAGTAACATACGGTAGCCCAAATTGTAAGTAATAAAAAACAAGGTGAACCATTTTCAGCTGAAAATGCTGAGTGGATGTTGCTTCTCTAATTCACCCTGGACTCTCCACATTTATGCAGCTTTCAGCCAATGTAATTCACTACAAGTGATCATTTTTCCTGTCATGCGTTGAGGGCATTACTGGGAGGGCCAACATTTATTGGCCATTCCTGATTGCTCTTGAGAAGGTGATGGTGAGCCACAATCTTGAAGCATTACAAATTATGTGGTGTAGGTAGAGCCACAGTGCTGTTCGGAGAGGAGGGCCAGGATTTTGACCCAGAAACAGTGAAAGAATGATGAAGTAGTTCCAAGTCATGGTGTAAAGACAAAATTATAGGTGGTGGTATTCCCAGGCAACTGTTGCCCCTCTCTTTGAGGTGGTATAGCTCACATATTTATAGTGTTATCAAAGGATTTTAGCAAGTTGCTGCATGTGCATAATTATGTATATCTCACACTGCTGACATTGAGCATCTGTAAAGGAGGGAGAGAATGTTTTAGATGGCGGATGTGGTGCCAACCAAATGGGCTGCTTTGTTTTAATTTGTAGCAAGCTTCTAGAGTGTAGTTGAACTTGCACCCATCCAGACAAGTGAAGAGTATTCCATCATACACCTGACTTGTGTCTTGTAAATGACAGACAGGCATGTGAGGTGGAGGGAACAGGAAGTATGTTTTTCACTTGTTCAGTTAGTTTCTGGACAATGAAAACCCCTACGATGTTGATGTTGGTTATTAGGTGATTCTAATGCTACTTGGCACAATCATTGTTGGGTCTTTGTGTGATGTAAATGTTACTTATCAGCCCATACCTGGTTGTTCTCTAGGTCTTGCAGACTTTGAATGTATATTGCTGTAATATCTGAGGAGTTGTGAATGGTAGTGAACACTGTGTAATCATTAGCAAATATCCCCATTTCTGACCTTATGATGGAGGAAAGGTCATTGATAAAGCTGTTGAAGATGACTTGGCCCAGGTCACAATCTTGAGGAATTTCTGCAGAGATGTCATATTTTCTTGTGGCTAATGCTGGATCACTTCTTTACATTTAAGAAATTTACATTTTCTTCAAGCCAGTAAGTTGTGAACCTTGTCTATCTTTCTGGATGGCAGCTTGAATGATTTAAAAAACTACATACAATTAGAAAGGAAAGAAAAGAACTTGTGTACATATATGCATTTCCTTTCATCTCATTAGGACCATTTCAAAGCAAATCATACTGAAAACATTATTTTTGAAATATGGTCACGATTGACATAGAACATAGTCAAGAGTGTGTTACTGGAAAAGCACAACAGGCCAGGCAGCATCTGAGAAGCAGGAAAATGGACGTTTCGGGCCAGAGCCCTTTATCAGGAGTGAGGCTGGGAGCCTTGGGGGTGGAGAGATAAATGGGGAGAAGGTAGCGGAGAGTGCAATAGGTAGATGGAGGTGGGGGTAAAGGTGATAGGTCTGATAGGTGGGAAGGAAGATTGACAGGTGGGTCAGATCATGAGGACAGTGCTGAGCTGGAAGGTTGGAACTGGAGTAAGGTGGGGGAGGGGAAACAAGGAAACTGGTAGAGTCCACACTGATGCCCTGGGGTTGAAGGGTCCCGAGGCGGAAGATAAGCCGTTCTTTCTCCAGGTGTCAGTTGGTGAGGTGGCAATGGACAAGGCCCAAGATCTGCATGTCCTCGGCAAAGTGGGGGTGGTGGGGAGTTGAAATGTTTGGACAAGAGGTGGTGAGGTTGATTGGTGCTGGTATCCCGGAGATGTTCTCTAAAGCACTCCTCAAGAAGGCGTAGAGTCTCCCCAGTGTAGAGGAGACCGCATTGGGAGCAACAGATACAATATAACAGAACAATGTGAGATAATGCACAAGGGAGGGCTAACATAGCAAGTATTACACTATGAATGAAAAGACCCTGGAAAGTACTGAAGATCATCTTGGTGTGCATATCTACAGATCTCTGAAGGTAGATGGACAGGTACAGGAGGATGTTAAGAATACACATAGGATACTTATCTTTATTGGCTGAGGTATAGAATACAAGAGCAAGGAGATTATGCTGGAATTGTGCAAAATGCTGGTAAATCCACAATTGGAATACTACACAAAGTTCTAATCACCAACGTACAGCAAGGAGGCACTACAGCAGGTGCAAAGGAGATTTGTAAGGTCTGAGCTCTGAGGAAAGATTGATAGACTGGGCTTGTTTTCCTTGGTGCAACAAAGATTGAGAGGGGATCTGACAGAGGTGCATTAGATTATGAGGATCATAAATAGGCTGCATAGGATTACACCTTTTCCATTTGTAGAAAGGTCAATAACCAGGGCCATACATTTAAAATAGATAAAGAAATCCAGGAGGAGAGATGAGGAAAACCTTTTCACTTAGGGTGTGGTGAGAGTCCAGAACGTACTGCTGAAATGGTGGTACAGCATTTTTGCAATATTTAGATATTCACTTGCATTGCCATAGCTTCCAGGGCTATGCCCAAATATAATGACTGTCATCATTTTTCAAAGCATAATTATTGACTGGCATGGACTTGATATGTTGAATGAACTCTTTCTGCACTAAATGTCTATGAGTCCATGTGATAATGGGTAATTTGCACACAGAATGATCCTATAAACAACATTGAGACAACAAACTAGTTAATCCACTTTTTATTGTATTGCTTGAGGGTTAAACATAGGCAAGTAGACTGTAAAAATGCTTACTTTGCAATGAAATACTTTGTGTCCACTTGAACAGGCAGATGAAGATTTAGTTCATTTGAAAGACTGAAACATAATAATTCCACAGTATTTAGATGTGTTAGAATTTCCATAATTGTGTTAGAAGTAGTGATGTCCTGAATTTGAGGGGAAAAAACACATTTTTGGAACTTGGCAGCCTTTAGTCGATAGCAATGTAATAACATGGAATGCAAAATAGCAACATTTGGCTAGCCTCCAATAGATCAATATACCTCTTGTAAAACTCTGGTTACAGAGCCTGGTTGTAAATTTGCATCTAAAATTTTAGTTGGTGAGCAATTTTACAACAGAATCAGTTATAAGTCGGTTCACTGTGTTACCTTTCTCTGTGTTGTATGCTGAATGAAGTAATAGGTCTCTTGAAAGTAAATTTAAAATACTGTAAACAGAGCTTTCCGAAATTGAGGAGATAATCCTTTTAAAATCTCATTTAATTGAATTATTCCATAAATCAGAGAGTAGGAATTTAACATAAATTTGATAATCACTTTAAACTGCCTAGATTGTATGGAACCCTGGCAGCTTAATGACAGTGAGGTGACATTGAAGCGATTTTCTAGCTCTTTATTGAAGTTAATACCATTGTGTAGTGTCAGGGAAAGAGATGTTGTTAAATGAGTGCCTATTTTGAAGTACATTTTATGTAACCAATGTCATTAAAACTTTGCAATTGACACTTCATAAAAAAGAATGTAGCTAGCATTTAAATCACTCACATTACAATTGCTTATTAATTTGAATACTAGATTTTTAAAACAGTTGATTTATGTTCCCAGATCACAAATGTTACATCAATTCCTCTTTATGTGTTTTTCCTCCAGAAATTCATCTCAGACTGGAATAATCGAACATAGAACAGTACAGCACAGGACAGGCCCTTTGGCCGACCTTGACTGTGGCGACCATGATGCTATTTGAAACTAATCCTTTCTGGCTGCATATGGTTTGTATCTTAAGAAGCATGCAGACAGACACATGAACAGGCAGAGAATAGACATTCTGTGCCTGTTCATGTGTCTGTCTAAATGCTTCTTAAACATTGCAATTGTATCTGTTTTCTACCAACTCCCTTGGCAACATATTCCAGTACCTACCACCCTCTGTGTAAAAAGCATGCCTCATACATCTCCTTTAAACTTTCCCATCTCACCTTAAACACATGTGACATTTCTACCCTGGAAAAAAGTCTAATTATCCACCCTGTCCAGGTCTCTTACAATTTTACATACTTCTGTCAGGTCACCCCTCAGCCTCCGATGCTCTAGCAAAAACAATCCAAGTTTGTCTAACCTCTCCTTGTAGCTAATACAGTCCAATACAGGCAACATCCTGGTAAACCTCTTTGCACCTTCTCCAAAGACTTCACAGTATGTTGACCAGAGCTGCACACAATGCTCCAAATGTGGCCTAAATAAAGTTTTATATAGCTGCAACAACGTTTATACTCAGTACCTTGGCCAATGAAGGCAAGCATGCCGTACACTTTCTTTACCCCCTCAGGGAGCTGTGGACTCACGCCCCAAGATTCCTCTGCATGTCAATGCTCTTAAGGGTCCTGCTATTTACTATATACTTTCCTCTTGCATTTGACCTCCCTAAATGCTTCATCTCACTTGTCTGGATTAAATTCAATCTGCCATTTCTCCCCATAGCTTTCCAACTCATCTATTTTCTGCTGACAAACTTCCTCATTATCCACAGCTCTAGGAATTTTCATGTCATCAGAACTTACTAATCAGACACCTACATTTTCATCCAAACAACAGCCTGGTCATCCCAGCACTGATCATTGAGGAACACCATTGTTCACAGATCTCCAGTCAGAAAAACACCCCTTCACTACTACACTGTCTTCTATGACCAAATCAATTATTTTTCCAACTGACCAACTCACTGTGGACCTCATGTTACTTATTCCTCTGGCCCAGGCTACCATGACAGACCTTTTCAACTGCTTTAGTCCACAAAGATAACATCTACTGCCATACCCTCATCAAACATCTTCATCACTTTCTCAATGACTCTATAAATTTGTGAGACTAGGCCTCCCCTGCACAAATCCATGCTGACTATCCATAATAAGTCCATTCTTTTCCAAATACGAGTAAATCCCATCCCTAAAAATCTTCTCCGGTAATTTCTTTACCACTAATGTAAGGTTCACCAACCTATAATTTCCTAGGTTACCCTGACTGCCTATCATAAACAAAGGAACAACATTGGCTGTTCTCCAATCTCCTGGGACCTTGCCTGTGGCTAAAGAGGATACAAAGATCTCTGTCCGTGTCTTAGCACTTTTCTGCCTTGCCTACTTGAGTATCATGGGATAGATCTCATCAGACCCTGGGGACATATCTCCCTTAACATTTTTCAAGACACCAAATGCCGCATCCTCCTTATGCCCCATGATTTCAACCCTTCCTTAATCCATCCATCATCTGTGTCATTCCACTTGGTGAATACCAATGTGAACTCATTAAGGACCTCACCTACCTCCTCTGGCTTTATGCATAAATTTCTTTAGCTACCCTAGACAGTAAAAAACAGAAGGGTTAAAAAAGAAACCGAGAAATGGAAAGGAAGAAACAGATGGGAAAAACAGAGATTGAGAATCATAGTCGGAGAAACAAAGACTGAGAAATAGAGGAGGTGAAACAGAGAGGAAGAAAGCAACACTGGGAAATAAAAGGGGGAGAATCAGAGGGGGCAAGAAAGAGGTTGAGAAACAGAGGGGGAGAAACAGACACTGAGAAAAAGAGGTTGAGAAATAGAACCTGAGACTCAGCAGGGGAGGAAAAAAGCACTGACACACAAAGTCATAGTCAGAGTGATACAGTGCAGAAAAAACCCTTCAGCTCATTGAATCTGTATTGACATTAACTCCCACTAAAGGCGCGCTGATCCCAATTTCCTGCACTTGTTCCATTCCCTTCAATGTTAGGGTATTTAAAGTGCTCATTCAGCCTCCATTACCTTTCCAGGCAATGCATTCCACACTCCCACCACCCTCTGAGTGCAAATTGTTTTCTCAAATCCCCATTTAATCTTCTGTCCTTTCCTGTAAAACTATGCGCTCTCATGATTGACCTCTCAACCAAGTTGATAGCTGCTTAGATTAGATTAGATTACATGACAGTGTGGAAACAGGCCCTTCGGCCCAACAAGTCCACGCCGATCCGCCGAAGCGCAACCCACCCATACCCCTACATTTACCCCTTACCTAACACTACGGGCAATTTAGCATGGCCAATTCACCTGACCTGCACACCTTTGGACTGTGGGAGGAAACCGGAGCACCCGGAGGAAACCCATGCAGACGGGGAGAACGTGCAAACTCCACACAGACAGTTGACTGAGGCGGGAATTGAACCCGGGTCTCCGGCGCTTTGAGGCAGCAGTGCTAACCACCGTGCCGCCCATAAACTGCTCTCTACTTACCCTGCCCATACCCCTCATAATTTTATACACATCAATTATATCTCCCCTCAGCCTTCTCTGCTCTAAAGAAAACAAACCAAACCTATTTAGTCTTTCCTTCCAGTTCAATTTCTCCATTCCAAGCAACGTCCTAGTGTACCCTCTCTGTACTCCCTCTAGTGCCATCATATCCTTCCTGGAGAGATACAACTAGGACTGCACACAGTATTCCAGCTGTGGCCTAACCAATGCTTTGTACAACTCCAATATTATCTCCTTGCTCTCATACTCAATGCCATGATTGATAAAAGCAGGTGTCCATATGCTTTCTTAACTATCCTATTCATGTGCTCTGCCGACTTCAGAGATCTGTGAATAATTACCCCAAGATCCTCTGTTCCTCAGTGTCCTACCATTCATTAAATACTCCATTTCCTTGTTTCTTCTTCCAAAGTGCATATTTTGCACTTAGGAGGCTTAAACAGCATCTGCCACTGCTTTGTCCATCTATAACTTCCTGTATCCTACAACCATCTTCTTTACTACTAACCACCTTACTAGCCTTGGTGTCATCTGCAAACTTGCTTAACTTTCTCCTCGCATTTTCATTTATGCATTTTATATATATATTATATAAGTACTGATCCTTGCATCACTGGACGCTGGCCTCCGGTCACTTGAACAGCCTTCTACAACTATCCCTTGAGGCTCATTACCGAGCCAGTTTCTTATCCATCTTGCTGAGGTTCCCTGAATTCCATGTGCTTTAACCTTCTCAATCAGTCTCCCATGTGGTATCTTGTCAAAACCTTTGCTAAAATCTATATAAACTACATCAACTGGAGTCCCTCATCCACACACAAAGTTCTAATAAATTTGTTAGGCATGACCTCCCACTGAAAAAGCTATGTTGACTATCCCTAATTAACCTATACTTTTCTAAGCAGATATTAATTCTCTCCTTCAGATAGTTCTCCAATAGTTTCTCTACCATTGATGTGAGACTCATAGATCTGTAATTTCCTGGTTCATCCCTACCACCATGCTTGAAAAGTGGAATCACATTAACTGTCCTCCAGTCCTCTGTCACAGGAAGAATTAAAAATTTGCATCAGGTCTCCTGCAATTTCCCGCCTCACCTCCCCAATCAGTGTGAGATGCAATTCATCTGGTGATGGGCAAGGCCAAGAATGTGGGATTTACGTGGTGCCCTCAACTAGTATGAGAATTGAACCTGTGCTGTTGATGTCATTCTGTATTCCAAACAAGACATTTAGCCCATTGAACTAACTGACCCCCCCAGAGGAATATAGCCAGCTTAAGGGAATGGGCAAAAATATGGCAGATGAAGTATAATGTGGGGAAATGTGAGGCAATGCACTTTGGCAGCAAGATCAGAGGACATAAATATTATTTACATGGAGAAGAACTGCAGAAAACTACTGGAGTATTTGGGAGTCATCGCCAATGAATCACAAAAAGCTACCATTTGTGCTCAGAAGTTAATAGGACAGGCAAATTTAATGTTGCCCTTTATTTGCCACTACCCCTAAAGAAGGGCCTGTGGCCACCTACCTCTGGCCTCAACAACTTGCTCACTGCCACCACTCACCTTCTCTATGTTGCTCCAATCACAAGCTGTATCTTTCCTGTGTTTGCTGATGACAGGTTTACTATTTTTAATAAATCGCCTTCCTGGTTTCTGCATTAGCTGACACTGTTCATAGTTCTCTCCCTTCTAGAGATAGAGGTACTGTACCTCTCTTTCAAATCTGCCATTATTATCCCATGCCTCAACAAACCAACCCGCGACACCCATGATCCTAACAAATAACTGTCTCATCTCCAATCTGTCTTTTCACTCCTTCAATATGTCACCTTCCAAATCTGTGCCCATTTCTTCCTTGAAATCTCTTTGAAACTTTCAAATCAGTCTTTCGCCTCCCCACAATATAAAATGGCTCTAAATCAAAGTCACAAAGACATCCTGTATGGCTGTGACAAAGACAAATTATCCTTCTTTGTTGTTATCAACCTAGTGCAGCCTTAGACATTTTAGATTAGATTCTCTACAGTGTGGAAACAAGCCCTTCAGCCCAACAAGTCCACACCGCCCCTCCGAAGGGAAACCCACCCAAACCCATTTCCCTACCACTTTATTGACCATTCTGTCCTCCCCATCTCTGCCAACATTCAATTGCGAGTGTCAGTAGAACAGAGAGACGTAGAGGTTCAGGTACATAATTCTATGAAATTTGTGTCACAGATAGACAGGGTAATTAAGAAGGCATTTAGCATGTTTGCGTTCATTGCTAAGACCTTTGATTCTCTGAGTTGGGACGTTGCAATGTTGAAATTGTACAGGACATTGGTGAGGCTCCTTCTGGAATACTATGTGCAGTTCTGATCACTTTGTTATAGGAAAGATAGGATTAAATTGGAGAGAGTTCAGAAAAGATTTACCAGGATATTGCCAGGAATGGAAGGTTTGAGAAATAAAAATAAACTGGAAAGGCTGGGACATTTTCCACTGGAGCGTAGGAGGTGGAAGAGTGACCTTATTGAGTCATAGAGATGTACAGCACGGAATCAGACCCTTCGGTCCAACTCATCCATGTCAACCAGATATCCCAACCCGATCTAGTCCCATTTGCCAGCACTTCGCCCATTTCCTTTTAAACTCTTCCTATTTATATACCCATCCAGATGCATTTTAAATGTTGCAATTGTACCAGCCTCCAACACTTCCTCTGGCAGCTCATTCCATCCACGTACCATCCTCTGTGAGAAAATTTGCCCATTAAGTCCCTTTTATATCTTTCCCTTCTCACCCTAAACCTATGTCCTCTAGTTCTGGACTCCCCCACCCCAGGGAAAAGGCTTTATCTATTTATCGTAAAATCATGATAAGGTGAATAAGGGGCATAGGTGAGTTGAATAGCAAGAGTCTTTTATCCAGGGTGGGGGAATTCAAACCAAGGGGGCACATTTTTAAGGTGAGAGGAGAAAGATTTGAAAAGAACATGATTGGCTATGATTTTGCACAGATAATGGCTCATGCATGGAATGAACTGTCAGAGAAAGTGGTGGATGCGGGTTCAGTTACAATGTTTAAAAAACATTTGCATAAATTCATGGATGGGAAAGGTTCGGAGGGAAATGGGTCAAGCACAGTCAGGTGGGACTAGTTCAGTTTGGTAACATAGTCGGCATGGACTGTGGACCGAAGGGTCGGTTTCCAAGCTATCCGACTCTCTACCTGTTCCCATTCTCCTCTGTCTGATTGCAGTCAGGGAGTAATTTGCAATATCTTCTGTCCAGAAATTCTGATGAATAAATCAGGTTGCTATGACAAGTTCCAGATAGCCCTTCGCTGCTGGTTGAGCTGATGCTGCATGTTAGGTCACTGACGAGTTAAGAGCTACAATAAAGTATGCTGGGAATTTTGGTTAAGTTAGTTTAAACTCTGAAATTGGTTAAAACTGCATCCAGGATACTTTGTAACCTGTTCTGTAAGCTGTGACTTGCAGTTTCCTGTGTTGACCAAATGTCATGGTGGTTGGCTAGACAGATTGGCACCATATTACCTTGTATGGAGCATGGAATGTGGCTGTTTAATATTTGGGAGTAAAACTCCATTGGCTGGGATTGAACAGTGTGATGAGGGTCTGGTCAATTGGCTGAGTGCCAGAGGAGTTTCTGAGTAGTGAATCAGACTTTTTAGAGAAAGTTAGTAGAACAAAGGATTTAGCAGGAGAATTTCGCGAGACCAGCATTTGCAAAGCACACACATGAAAATTGGAAGGCGATTATTATACCTATTGTGTTATTCCAGCCATTCGGTTTGTCTCCAGCACGACCTTATTTGTAATGTTTTATAATTATTTCTCTGCCCCAATTTATCGGATTATAGGTCTGCCCTTCACTTACTATTCAGCTATTGACACTTTACTCACACCGTCTGACACTTTTGATCACCTGCAGAGATTTATTATTCAGTCTATCCTGTATGCTTTTCTACACTTCACCTGATGAAGGGACAATGCTCTGAAAGCTTGTGATCTCAACTAAACCTGTTAGACTATAATCTGGTGTTTTGTGACTTCTGAACATTCGAGAAGACAAAGATCCACGAGGCAAGATCTATGTCGGCCACATCACTTGAATTGGGGTAATACTTGTTTCAAACCAAACTTACAAAGTTAGAGTTAAATTTAAGTGAATTAAGTTGAAATAAAGTGAAATTAAATAAAGCGAGTTGAAGTTGGGTGAAGTAAGAAATAAGTTGCAACAAATATATGGTTTAAATTGAGTATGATAGGGTTTGCTTTGAGTATTATTACCTAAAGAGTTAATAAAAGAAAGGCTTAAATTTGGAGTCAGTTCCCTGCCTTTTGTCTGTCACACTAAGGAAGAGTACTTGGGTAAAAGGTTTGAGTACATCTTTTGGGCAACACAGGAAACTGCAAGTCAAGTCTTACAGAACAGGTCACAACATGTCCTAGCTGCAATTTTAACCAGAGTTTGAAGTAGCTTGACCAAAATTCCCAGCATACTCGATTGTAGCTCTTAATCAGCCTGTAGCCACCTCTGCTGCTAGCCACCTGACCACAATTTCCTGTGATTTTTTGTGGAAGAAGTTGACAGCACTGGCTGTACACAGGCTGAGCATGGAGACTGTCCTGTCAGCTTACGTCAGTGATGTGCTCCTCAGAGTCATGAAACTTATTCTCCCAAAGAGACCAGTTCGATATCACAGCAACCTATGCCAGGATCAACTGGGCAAAGTTGTCTGTTCTCCCAGTGGATCAGCCTTGGCTGGTTTCCTTGCCAGAGGAGCTCAGGTCTTTTTACTAGAGCACGACCATTACCTGGGAATCCATTTTAGGTCTGCCAAAGACACCTGGTCAATGTACTGGCAACCAAGGTTACCATTTACACCATGGTCCTGGACAAGAATGCTGAGTGCTGTCTTGTAGAGGTCAAGGGCAAAAACCAACTGGTAACTGCTTGTGGAACCACTTGGTCAATTTCTTCACCATCAAACTACAGAAAGGGCTCATCGATTTCTTCTGAACTGAATGGATTCTCTTCGGAAGGCAGTCAATGCTTTCACACCAGGCAGTGACTTTCTGCTTTTGAGCCATGTAAGGATACATGTAAACTGAGCGTCCTCCTAAACAATGTTCTCTCTAAGCCCCACATGGACATGCAGCCTCTGGAAAGCTGTGTATGTACTGATTTTGGTTTCAGAAGCTGTTGCCATTTATGTATATCAGACATTCGTGCACTGGCAGGAATAAGGAGAGGAATATTGCTCCTAAATGGGGTGCATTGGTGAGGTAGTTCCTTCACCAAATGTACAACATTTAAGAGGCATTTGGATAGGTATATGAATAGGAAGGGTTTGGAGGGATATGGGCTGGGTGCTGGCAGGTGGGATTAGATTGGGTTGGGATATCTGGTCGGCATGGACGGGTTGGACCAAAGGGTCTGTTTTCATGCTGTACATCTCTATGACTACTATATAGCTTGACTAATGAGGCCATTAAAGCTTCAGGCAGTGTGTGGTCACATAGGGTCATAGAAATGTACAGCATGGAAATAGACCCTTCGGTCCAACTCATTGATGCAGACCAGATATCCTAACTAAACTAATTCAATTTGCGAACACTTGGCCCATATCCCTCCAAATCTTTCCTATTCTTACACCCAACCGGCTGCCCTTTAAATGTTGTACCAGCCTCCACCACTTCCTCTGGCAGCTCATTCCATACACGCACCACCCTCTGTATGAAAACGTTGCCCCTTAGGTCCCTTTTAAATTTTTCCCCTCTCACCCTAAACCCATGCCCTCTATTTCTGGACTCCCGCACCCCAGGGAAAATACTTTGTCTATTTACCCTATCCATGCCCTTCATGATTTTATAAACCTCTATAAAGTCACCCCTCAGCCAGGAAAACAGCCCCAACCTATTCAGCCTTTCCCTGTAGCTCAAATCCTCCAACCCTGGCAATATCCTTGTAAACCTTTTCTGAACTCTTTCAAGTTTCACAACATCCTTCTGATAGGAGGACGACCAGAATTGCACACAATATTCCAACAGTGGCCTAACCAATGTCCTGTACAGCCACAACACGACCTCCCAACTTCTGTACTCAATGCACTGACCGATAAAGGCAAGCATACCAAATGTCTTCTTCGCTATCCTATCTACCTTATCTACCTGTGACTCCACTTTCAAGGAACTATGAACCTGCACTCCAAGGTCTCTTTGTTCAGCAGCACTCCCTGGGATCTTACCATTAAGTGTATAAGTCCTGGGGGAAAGGTAAGGGAGGTTTCTCAGTCTCGTGTATTCACAGCTATTTCAAATGAAGGACATTTGTGGCATATAAGCAGTGTCTCTACCTCTAAACCAGAAAGTTTTGACTCAAGTTCCAACTGCTGTAGGCATGTGTTGTAACATACCTGAACAGATTAACTAAATAAATAAAAACTGTAGAATTTATGAGGAGAGGAGCAAACATGAGTCTTTTCAAGGAATATAGAGGAGAGCAGAACTATGCTGTTAAGAGATTCAGCCATGATCATATGGAACGGTGGAATAGGCTGTATGGACTGAATGGTCTACTTTTGCTCCCATTTTCTGAGTATTTTGCCATTTGTTGACACCACTGAAGAGGGAGCATGCAATGTGCTTCGGAACATATAAGGCCTGCCTTGACTCTTTAGGACATTACTTCATCGGTACTAGCACCTGAATTTGATGAGTTAAGTTTACTATTAAAGATTCTTGTAACAGTGTATTTGTAATGCCCCATTTTAATGAGTAATTATTTATTTTTTTAATTGGCAACTTTTTAAAATTCTAATCTAAGAAGAGCTGCATTTTGCAATGCATTGCCATTAATTGTACGGAAAATGTGATTGTAACTGCGCAATCCGATCCTTTTATTATTTTATTCTTTAACATTAGGTTTAATTTTAAGAATTGCCCATAACTACACCATGAAATATGATTTCTTGTTTTAGTTGTATTTTAATCACAATTTGGTATGATGACTTTTAAATAAGCAATTTATGCCCCAAATATTCATTTGGTTGTGAATAGTGAGATTGGGCTGAGGGAATGGTCAGATGTTGTTGAGTTGGTTAGGAGGTAATTGTTTGGTAAACAGATTGAGGTGAATAGTCAGGTTGGATTGGTGCTCAGTTGATTGTGGGGTATGGATTGGACTGAGGTGTTTGTCACATGGTCAGGAATGATTGAGTGGTCAGGGTAATTAGGTTTCCTGCCCAAAATGTCGATTTTCCTGCTCCTCCAATGCTGCCTGACCTGCTGTGCTTTTCCAGCACCACTCTAATCTTGAATATAATCTCAGCATCTGCAGTACCCACTTCTGCCAGGGTAATTAGGTCAGGCTGGGGATTGTTTTGGATGGTCAGGGGATGATTCATTTGGATTGGGGGTATCAGATAAGTGGTCAGGGCTAGTCATAGAATTGTTACAATACATGGGAAGGCCATTTGGCCCATTATGCCCATACTGGCCTTCCTAAGGAACAATTCATGTACAACCTCCTTCTTCAGATAATTAGAATGTTTAGAAGATTTAAATTAGGAATAAATATAAAATATGCTTTCACCAACTTACCTCTATTTTCCATTTCTATAAAAATCATATTAAAAATTATATTAAATATTACATTTTAACACTGTAAGAAATACTTCTTTAAAATTGAATGATTCCATAGTTTGGAATGGTTTAAGCATAATACTTAGACCATACACTAGGGGTAATGTCCTGAATTAGTGTTGTTGGCAAGGAAACACTAAATTTTTGATGTGATGTGCTGACAAGCAGGATTCCAAACCAAACATATGAATATTGTCTCTCGGGACTATAGACTTAAACCAAGTTACTTTTACACTGAAAGAAAAATACTTCAATAAACATGAAAGGGGCAAATTTAAGCCCAATTTTGAAATGATAGCTAAGGATCTAGCCCTTTCTGAAGTGTATGAACACAAGAAGAAAGGTTCACTTCTCTGAATTTTGAAAGATTAATTATTTCTCTTAATTTTATAGATTTCTTGCACATGGTCAGTAGCATATTTGTCTGAGAGATCGGAAACCCAAACAGGGATGTTTGCAGAATGCTTTCATTCATGATTAGAGGAAAGAGAAATGGGAAGGAATCATCCTTTTTAATAATTATTTTATAGAATTAGGTTTATAGAAGAGTCCCAGGGATGGGCTGCCAATTTATTATTTGTTCAAGGAACGTACCATTTTATCATCAAATTCCATGTGACCTGGAAACAATAAGGGAGTGATAAATGAACAGAAACAAGCTTTTACTTGCATTATTTTACTTTTGCAACTCCCATTCCCATGGTAAAAATCAAAACTCTGACCAACAGCACCTCCTGAAGGAAAAATATGGAGTTAATTGTTTGCCTTTTCGCTCCAATTTATTTTATTGCAGGAAAACTTCTAATTGTCCAATTCATATGCCAGATTGGAGGTTGTCTAGATATAGTAGACCCAATTCACTGAAAGACTATGCATCATCCAATTCAATAATCCACTCTTCCCCCACCAAATGATTTTGCATTTGTCTTCCCTTCTGATTTATTTCCATCTGGTGTTAATGCTTTCACCATGCTAATTTAATTTGGTGCATGCTCAGTGAAACCTCCATCACAACTTGCTTAGTTGAAGGTCAAAAATCACATGACACGAAGTCATAGTCCAAAAGGTTTAGTTGAAATTACAATCTTTTGGTGAGCTGCCCCTTTGTCAGGTAAAGTGAAGAGAAGCACTCAGGCACAGTATTTATAATCAGAGAGATCAAAGATCATACAAATTTTGTGAGTGGAATGTTGACAGGCTGAATAATAAGTCTTTGCAGGTGATCAAGACTGTCCGATAGCGGGAGTGAAGTGTCAACAGCTGAATAACAGGTGAAGGGACGACCTATAATCCGATTAATTGAGGCAGAGGGCTAATTATAAAAATTAAAATTAGGTGGTGTTAGAGCCAAACCAAATGGCTGGAATAATATGGTAGGTATAGGAGTTGCATTCCGAGGGTTTAACCAAAGTAACAAGTAATCCAGAACTGTACAAACTAATTAAGGTAGAAAGATCATAACAAGTTGTCAAAGTACAAGGTAGATTATGCAGGCAAGGATGCCCCAAAGCATGGTATATTGGTGAGACCATGCAGATACTCTGACATTAGAGGAATGGACATTACGCAACAATCACCAGACAGGAGTGTTCACTCCCACTCGAGGTACACTTCAGCAACCAAGGACTTTCAGCCTTTGAGCTTCGGGTAAGCTTCCTCCAAGGCAGCCTTTGAGATACACAACAATGCAGAATCACTGAGCAGAAACTGATGGCCAAGTCCTATATTTATGAAGACAGCCTCGACTGTGATCTTGGGTTCCTGCTGTGCTAATGTGACCCCACCACACTGTTCTGTATCTGTAAAATCTTCTTTACCATCCTGTTTTTTTATAGATATTTTTATTGAAAATTTAACATGTCTTTACAAGTTTACAAAAGAAAACTAAAAGAAAACCCAACTATAAACATTGATATATAGTTAAATCTTAAATAAATTATAACTAAAATCTATCAAACAAGAAAAAAGAAATGCCAAGAGAAAAAAAAGACAAAACTCAACTAACTACTCATCTACCCATCCTGTTTTGACACCATCACCTTGATAAATTGTTACGATTTCTCTACCTTAATTATTTTATACAGTTATTTTGTTACTTTGGTTAGATCATGTTATTCCAGTTATTCGGTTTGTCTACAGCACCACCTAATTTTTAAAATTTTGTAATTGTCTCCCTGCCTCAATTAATCAGATAGGTTATCCTTTCACCTCCTGTTCACTTATTGATACTTTACTCACACCGTCTGACACTCTTGATCATCTGAAGAGACTTATTATTTGGCCTGTCGACACTCCATTCACAAAATTTGTATGATCTTTTGCTCTCTCTCATTATAAATTCTGTGTCTGAGTGCTTCTCTTCACTTTACCTGACAAAGGGGCAGCACTCTGAAAGCTTGTGATTTTAAGTAAACTTGTTGGACTATAACCTGGTGTCGTGTGACTTCTCACCTTGTCCATTCCAGTCGAACACCAGCACCTCCACATCCTCAGTTCAAAGTGACACTCTGCCTTTACTTAATATTGACACTCACTTTAGCCATTCTTGTCAGATAACGTTAACGGTCTGACATTTCTGTCCTTGGCCTATTGCAATGTTCTAATGAAATATGTACACATAAACACACAAATCAAGAGCATGAGTAGGTCACTTGAACCTTTAAGCATACTCTGCCATTCAAATAAGATCATGGCTGCTTTGATTTTAAAATCAACTCCCTATTCCTGCCTGCCTGCCCCGATAACCTTTCATCCCCTTTGCATATCAAAGATCAATTGACTTCTGTCTTCAAAGTTTTGCTCCACTGGTTTTGGAGGAAGAGCGTTCAAAAGATGCATGACTATCTGAGAGAAAAAACAACTTTCATTTATCTTTGTCTTAAATGGGCACCCACCCCTAATTTTTAAAAAGTTCCTCAGTTCTAGATTCTCACAGTAGAAGAAGAATACTTTCCACATGGACCCTGTCAAATCCCCTCAGGTTCTTGTTAGTTTAAAACAATTCACCTCTTACTCTTCTAAACTCTCATAAATACAAGCCCAATCCACGTATTAATCTAGTAAACCTTCTCCCAACTAAGCGTAGCACAAGCTTGAGCTTGTACTTCAGCTTCCAATGAGATGCATTACAGACTTTTGGTCTCAACAAGAAGTTCAATAACTTCAGATCATGAATTTTATCCACTATTTTGATTTTTTTTAAATCAAGTGCCATTTGTACCTTTCATAATTTTTGCTTTAATTCAGAACTATTCATTATTCTGCCATCCGTGTGTAGTCTGGACCAATGCTTCGGAACACAACAATCATCAGCTTAGAGAAACCTGTGCCCCTTTGGAACCCTCTCCCACCTACTTCTGCCGTGTATTTACTACCCTTTCCAACCTTTTGCTTTCTGATGCTGAATGTTCTGTACTCAGCAAAAATCTTACTTTTATCCCCCCAGTGCCCCCTTGTCGATGAATTTCGGACATGACATGACGTTAAACTTTTCTTCCATCACTTTCGCTCCTTGCCTATTTCTTCGGTTAAGGGTCCTCTCCCCTTCCCACATAAGTCTTCACCTGCCTCCAAAACTCTCCCTCCACCTGGATCCCTCCCAATGGCCTTTTACCTGCACTCCACCTCTTCATCAGTACTGTCAACACGACATTGGTTGGAGATAATTGTCTGCGCCCCATTACCCATTCCAACCTATCTCCATCTGAACTGATGGCACTCAGAACCAACCCTGACTTTGTTATTAAGCCTGCTGACAAGGGTGGTTCTGTTGTTGTCTAGTGGATTGACCTCTACATTGCAGAGGCTGAGCTCCAGCTCTCAGGTATCTCCTCCTATCTCCCCTCTGGATCATGACCCCACCATGGAACATCAAGCCAGTGTCCATAGTGGTCACTAACCTCATTTAATCTGGTGATCTTCTCCAATAAGAATAATAGGGTAGTTATGGTAGGAGATTTTTAACTTTCCAAACATCGGCTGGGACTGCCATACTGTAAAAGGTTTAGATGGAGAGGAATTTCTTAAGTGTGTACAAGACAATTTTCTGATTCAGTATGTGGATGTACCTACTAGAGAAGGTGCAAAACTTGACCTACTCTTGGGAAATAAGGCGGGGCAGGTGACTGAGGTGTCAGTAGGGGAGCACTTTGGAGCCAGCGATCATAATTCTATTCGTTTTAAAATAGTGATGGAAAGGGATAGACCAGATCTAAAAGTTGAAGTTCTAAATTGGAGAAAGGTCAATTTTGACAGTATTAAGCAAGAACTTTTGAAAGCTGATTGGAGGCAGATGTTTGCAGGTAAAGGGACGGCTGGAAAATGGGAAGCCTTCAGAAATGAGATAACAAGAATCCAGAGAAAGTATATTCCTGTCAGGGTGAAAGGGAAGGCTGGTAGGTATAGGGAATGCTGGATGACTAAAGAAATTGAGGGTTTGGTTAAGAAAAAGAAGGAAGCATATGTCAGATATAGACAGGATAGATCGAGTGAATCATTAGAAGAGTATAAAGAAAGTAGGAGTAGGGGAATGGCAAAGTAATAACCTAGTGGTATTTTAGCTGTTAGTCTAGCGACCCAGGCGATGCTCATGTGGCCTGAGTTCGAATACTGCCCCAGCAAATGGTGGAATTCAAATCCAATAAATGTTTGGAATTAAGAGTCTAATTATGATCATGAAACAGTTGCTGATTGTGTGGGAAACCCATCTTGTTCGCAGATGCCCTTTCGGGAAGGAAACTGTCATTCATTCCTGCTCTGGCCTACTTGTACCTCCAGACCCACAGCAATGTGTTTGACTCTTAACTACCCTCCTGTCAATAAATGATGACTCTATCCAGCGACACACTAATCCCATTGAACATTTAAAAAAAAATATTTGTGGAGTCCTCTTTTTTCGTCAGTTGTTACATAGTTCAACTCCATTTCTAACTGGCTGTGGCAGGACTGCAGAGCTTCGATCTGATCTGTTTGCTTTGTAATCATTTCGTCCTCTCTATCAGATGTTAGTCCTGCTGTTTGCAATGTAAGTGAGCAGTCAAGTGTGATAGCTTGAAATGGGTTGTCATCAGTTTTAGGTACACACGGCGCTGACCCTGGTATGTTCGCCTACAGTCGTGACTGAAACATCAATCAGCTTAATGGGAATAATGGACTGAGGAATTATCCTGGGAAAAAAGTTACAGATTGTGACTCAGTACAATTCTCCTTCTGTCCAACTGTGATCTACACTATTACATGAATTCCCGGGTTTGAGCTGCAGTTTCTGCAATGCAATTCTGATGTCTGTTGCCCAATTCATACCGAGACACATTGACCCGTACCCCGTGAGCTACTCTGGTTTCTGCTGTGGTAGCACTTCCATTTTCATATTCTCATTCCTCTGAGCGTTTGATTATTGTGTCACACCTCTTACTTGTCATGTTTTTCAATACTCCAAAACATATTCCGTGAGGTAGCACTATGGCTCATTGTTTAGTGCTGCTGCCTCACAGCGCTATGGACCCAAGTTTGATTCCATCCTCCAGCGACCGTCTTTGTAGAACTTGCGCATTCTCCCTCTGGGATTCTTCTGAGTGCTTTGATTCCCCCCCCAAAACCATAAATTTCCAGGTTAGGTGCATTAGTCAGGGGTAAATATAGGATAAGAAAATGGGTATGCTTGGTTTACTCTTCAGAGGATCGGTGTGGACTTGTTGGGCTGAAGGGCCTGCTTCCACACTGTAGCGATTCTAATTCTAACATTCATCTGAACGTTTTCCCTTGCAGTTATGCCATTTTCGGTGTTTGAATTGAAGGTGCTTCACTCTGTTCTCTCCATGGTTTCTAATAAGAACTCTGTAGTGTCAATGATTCCAGACTTATGTAGTTTCTGAACCAAGATGTTTTGCATCTTTTGTTATTTTTCACTTCCCAGTGTACGGCAATCCAAGTGGGTCAAGACATTTCAGCAGCTTTGACATATACCTTTGAACATGTTCAAAACCAGAATTTTTTGGAGAAACTCAGCAGGTCTGTCAGCATCTGTGGAGGCAGAGAAACAGAGATAGTGTTTCAAGTCCAGCGTGGCCCTTGTTCAGAACTGAAAAGGACTGCTTAATGCCTTGGCAAAAGTGGACGAGGGATGATAGGAAACAGAGCATGTGGAGACGCAATGGCACAGAGTGATGGGCTTTACATTGTGGTGAAAGAGAAACAGATATAAATTTGGTGTAAATTAAAGTGTGGATGGCAGAAATGGGTTGTCTCTATTGAGTGCAGGATAAAAAAAGACACAGGCGAGATCATTGGGAGGCCGGGAAGTAGAATATATGAAAAATGGAGAACAGCCTCTTACTTGGAGTCAGGCTGTGAATTTGGAATTGTGTATTAACTCCTACAGGCTGTGACACATCAAAGTGTAAAGTTAGGTGTTACTCGAGCTTGGGTAGTGTTTCACTGGAACTTTGCAGCAGCTCAGGACCGAAATTTTAGGATGAGCGCAAGGTTGCTTATTGAAATGAGAAGCAATGAGAGGCTCAGGGTTATTCCTACAGACAGAGTGAAAGTGGTCCCTGCTTCTACCACCTTCCTAAAATCCACAAACAGGATTGCCCAGACAGGCTCATTGTTTCTGCCTGCTCCTTCCTCACCTTTTCCCACCACAACTCAATATTCTTTTTCCCTTGTCCAGTCCCTTCCCACTTACATCTGTGATTATTCTGATGCTTTGCATCAGTTTGAAAATTTCCAGTTTGTGGGCTCCAGTTATCTCCTTTCTCCCATGGAGCATGCAATCCCTTTACACGTTCATCCCCTATCAGGATGATCTCAGCGGTCTCTGTTTCTTATTGCATCCCTTCCACCACCACCTTCCTCTGCCTGGCTGAACTTATTCTTACTTTGAACAAGTCCTCTCACATTATTCAGGTTAAAAGGGGCAGCCATTGGTACCTGCATGGGCCTCGGGTATACCTGTGGGGTACACGGAATATTCCTTATTCCAGTCCTTTTCCAGCTCCCAATCACAACTCTTTCTCTGGTAATTCAATGACATCATCAGTGCTGCTTCCCTCTCACATTCAGAATTGGAAAGGTTTACTTTCACCTGCTCTCACTTTCACCTGGTCTCTTTCTGACTCCTGACTCCCCTTCCTCAACATTTGGTTTCCATCTCTGGGGATAGACTGGCCACCAATATCCACTACAAACCCAATGACTCCCAGTTACATGGACTATAAATCTTCACATCCTGCTTCCTATAAAGAGTATATTGTATTCTCCCAGTTTCTCTTTCATCCGTCGCATCTGTTTAAATGATGCCAACTTTGACAAGGGAACTTCTAAAATGGCCATCTTTTTCCCCAACCAAGGATTCCCCACCACCATGGTTGACAGGGCCCTCAGCCAGGTCAGACCCATCTCCTGCATTTCAGCCCTAAACCCCTCCCTTCCCCCCAACAGTGATCAGGTTCCCCTGCTCTTCACTTACCATCCCATCAGCATCCACATCCAAAGGATGATTAGCTGCCATTTCCACCACCTCCAATAGGATGCCACCACCAGACACATATTTCGTTCCAGTCTCTTGTCACCCTTCTGTAGGGACGGTTCCCTCCAGGACACCTTGGTCCACTCCTTGTCTACCTCCACCATCTCCCCATGGCACATTCCAACACAATCCCAGAAGGTACAACTCCTGTCCTTTTATTTCCTCCCTCTTCAGTATCCAAGGTCCCAAACACACCTTCCAAGTGAAGCAGCAATTTATCTGTACTTCACTCCATCTAGTCTACTGCATTTGCAGCTCACAATTTGGTCTGCTGCACAGAGACAAAATACAGACTGGACAGCCACTGTCCAGAACATCTACCTTGTCTATAAAAATGATCTTGAGCTTCTAGTTGCCTGCCACTTCAACACTCCAGTGTATTCACTGGCCAAAATCCCTACTGCAGCGCTCCAGTGCAAGCTGGAAGAACAGTATCTCATTTTCTGTTTGGGGACCCGCCAGCCTTCGGAATTCTATTCAGTTCAATAATTTTAGGGCCTGAACACTTTCTTCCATGTCCTTACTTCAACCCCCACACACCAGGCCTTGTCATTACATAGGCTGCTACCGCATAGAACACATTGTCAGCCATTAGTAGCAATCGATTCTCCCAGGCTGACCTTTAATCTTTCCTTTGTCTGCCTGACCCTTGTCCCTACCTCTTTAGGCTCCACCTTTACCTACCATTTACTCCTTGCCCTGCCTCCACCCAACCTTTGGCATAGATGCCAACCTTTACCTAGCTACAATCAGATCCAAAGAAGGGTCACTAGATCCGAAATATTAACTTTGCTTTCCCTCCACAGATGCTGCCAGACCTGCTGAGCTTTTTCCAATCAATTTGTTTTTGTTTCCAATACCATCCATGGTTTCTTGATTTCCTAAATGGCTACGGGACGCTGCCAAAGCTGCTCCTGAGGCTGCAACACCAAGGAGGAAGCACACTAAAGCAGTCCCCGCTGCCTCTGACTGGACCCAGAATGTCATCTCTGACAAAGCTGCCTTATTGCTGCCACTATTCTAGCTGGCATCATAGCTAGGAGACTGTCCCAATTCTCGAGGAGTGGGGCCCATCTCAACCTCCAAGAACAGACCGATCATCCAAATCAGCTCCCAAGAAGCTAGAGATCATTCAGTCTGCCACCATTGCAGTTGCCACGGTCACAAGGAATGGACTGGATCCATCACCCACAACCTCTCTTCACCACCACAGCCACAGAATGAAGTTAGACTACATTTGTTTTGTAAATATATTTATTAGCAAATTTTTTTAACTTTACAAACATATAAAATTATTGAAAAATACAATCAATAACAAATAACGGTATAATAAACACAAATTACAATACAACTGCTGTCTACAAACTACTAACGTATCCTATAATACAAAACAAACCCTAACACTGTGCAAAGCAACACCAATGAATAAGTAAATAATAGATAAAAAAAGTCAAAGAAAACAAAAAAAAACACAAAATACAAACCAGCTATGCTTGGCACAAAACTCCCAAACAAAAGAACGGGAGCATTATATACATACCCATATTAACTCAAGAGCTCCCCCCTCCAGGGCTCGACAAGCCTAACCGTCCTGGTTAAGCAAATGCCGTAGTTAAGACAGCTGACAAATCTATATCCAAATAACTCAAGTAGGGCTGCCATGTCTTATAAAAATTGTCTGTTGTGTGGTGCACCATGTTTGTAAAAAAAATCCAAGGGAATGTGCTCCATAATTAATTTCTGCCATCCCAGCAAGCCTGGCTGCTCAGACACCCAATTCATCAGAATATTCTTCCGTGCACAGTATGCAAGAATATTAAATAGTTTCTTGCCATGAGTGTCTAAAGATGGTAAATTTGGTAGACCTTAGAAGAGAGATATTGGGTCTACTTTAACTTCAAGATTACATTTTTAATAGTCTAATCTTTCCTGAGTAATTATTTACTTAATTTCATCAAAACTTTATGAATTCTCTAATTTAAATGGAGACTTTCAGAGGGTTCCACGCATAAGGGAATTGTCCAGCAGAATCTCCACTTTTCCAGACAGGTCCTTCAGTGTCTGCTACAATGAGGATTCCACGGTGCCCTGATGCCTAACCACCATCTACCCTAGAATAATGACGTCTGGCCATCGGAAAATCTGGGTCATTGTTTTTGCAATGATACAGCAGCAGAAGCACTGCTGTGAGCTGCTCCCATTTCGAGCTCATCTGGACCTGACTGGCTGACTCTTACAGGATACACTTGAACAAGTTAGCATTGAGAGAGAGGAGAATTAGCAGACTTAGTAGATAAAATTTTCCAGGCCCAGTTGAGATGTATCCCAGATTGCTGTGGAAGGCAAGGGAAGAGATTGCAGGGGCTCTAATATTAATTTTCAAATCCTCTCTGGTCACAGGAGGGATGCCAGAGGACTGAAGTTTAGCTAAAGAGGTACCTTTTTTTTAAAAAGGGTGATAGGGATAAACCAGGAAAATTCAGGTCAGTGAGTCTACCATAAATGGGAGGGAAACTATTGAGAAAATGTTTGAGGGATATAATTAGTCAACTTAGAGAGGCAAGAATTAATTAATCAAGAAATTCGGTATGGCTTTGTAAGGGAGAGAACATGTCAAATAAGTTTGATTGAATTTTTCAAGGAGGTGGCTAGATGTGTAGATGGTAGTGGCAGTTGGTGTAGTCTACATGTATTTCAGTCAGGCTTTTTACAAGGCCTTACATGGCAGACTGGTAAAGAAACTAAGAGCTTATGGGACCAAAAGCAATTTTGAAAAATTGGATTGAAAACTGGCTTATTGGCAGCACGTAGACAGTAATGGTTGAATTTTTTTTTGTCTGTGTCCAGTGAAATACCACAGGGTTCAGTGCTGAGTCCCTTGCTGTTTGTTGTGTACATTCAGCACCTGTCATGATCAGTAAGTTTACAGGTCTCACAAAAATTGGTGGGGTAATTTGTGAGGATGAGAATGCTACAGACAGGTTGGTCACTGGCAAATAGAATTTAATCCTAAAATGTCAGGTGATCTATTTTGGAAGTACTAGCAATGAAGTATGCAAGGTAATACGTGTTGAATGGGAGGACCGAAGAAGTACAGAGGATCAAAGAGACTTTAGTTTGCGTGTCTACAGACTGTTGAAGGTAACAGGACAGATTGATAAGGTGGTTAAGAAGGCATATAGAATACTTGCTTTTATTTGTGAAGGCAATGAATTCAAGAGCAAGGAGGGTATGATGAAGCTGTATATAATGTTAGTTGGGCCACAGTTGGAGGACTGTATGCAGTTCTGGATGCCACACTTTCTAAAGAATGAGAGGTACAGAGGAGATTCATCAGCATGTTCCCTGTACTGGACAAATTCATCTAGATTGGGTTGATTTCCTTGAAGGGAAGGCGGGGGGGAAGAGATGTAACTGCAGTGTAGAAAATTCTGAGAGAGAAACTTTTCCCCCTAGGAGAGGGGCCAATAATCACAGGACTCTGTTTTAAAGTAAGGAACACAAGTTGAGGAGAATTTTGAGGAATTTGCATTTCACCTAAAGGGTTGTGGATATCTGGAACTCACGATCTAAAAGGGTCATAGAAAAAGGAAGTCTCAAAACATTTAAGTATTTAGATTAACATTAGAAATGCCATAGCGCACAAGGTTGTGGCCTATTGCTGGAAAATGGGATTAGAAGGGATTTGATGATTGGCGTAGACACAATGCACCAAAGGGCCTCTTTCTGTGCTATAAAATATGTGACTGTACAACATACCTTGGAGAGTTATCTGAGTTATGTTAATTCAACACTATCTGTAATTCTAAACCAATATTTTCCTATTCACATTTCCATAATCGTAAAAGTTGTGTTTAGCTTTTTAATTTTCTCTCGACTTTAAACAAGTTAACGTTTTCAATGGTGTCAATCTAGCAATTTGTTATTGATTGTCACTGTCTCATTAACACAGCTATATTTAACACATTATTAATTATTCTTCATCTACTTGCTCACCTCCTTTGCCCTTGTCCTGACCCTCTCCACAACGTCATCAGGAAGCGCCCGCCGCGTGACGTCATTGCCGTGCGTCGGGCGAGGTCGTGCTCGCTCCAGGCATGGTGTTTACGGGAAAAGCGAGTGAGTTGTCCGCCGCCTCCTCCGAAAGGAGCGAATTAATTAAAAACTATGAGAAGTGGAAAAAGAAATATCAACGGAAGAAGACGAGGTTAAAGCAGGAGAGGAAGCTGCGAAAACCCGAATGGCAGGTGGAGAGGGAGGTGATCGCCAGGCTGGTGCAGCGCTATCCCGAGGTAGGAGCGGAGCCCGGGGAGTCGGAAATGGGGGGCGGGCGCGGATTGTAGTGGGACAGTGGGCTGTCGGTGTGAGGTGGAGTCGTAGCTAGGGATGGGAGAGAGTTATGAAGTGGGAAAATGGGAAGTGGTGATATGGTGGGGAAGTCAGGGACGGCCAGACCCAGAGAGTCGTGATTCGATGCGCACACATGGTTAAGCCATTATATAAATCTGGTGCTCGTGGAAACAGGACTGGATAGCTTGTCAAAACCACCAGATCAATGATAGAAATAAAGTTAATAACATTGAGTGAATAAGATCATAAGATGTAGGAGCAGAGATAGTACAGACTCAATGGGCAGAATGGCCTATCATTCAACAAGCTGATGGTGAGAGACTTAAACTGATCACAAGGGCATGTGCCTTTTGTAATAAGGCCTAAATGACATAATGGGCTACAAAATGAAGCAGAACAGAATAGTAGACAAAAATACATCCCTCCTGATGTGGTCAATGCATTTTACACACTGTTCAAACAGAAGGTTAGTGAAATGGTGTCACCTGCCCTGACAGCTTCAGTCGTACCTGTTTCGTCAGTCACTGCTGCGGATGTCAGATTGACCTTCTTAAAAATGAACCCATGGAAAGTGACTGGCCCAGATGGAATCCCTGGCCGTGCAGTCAGATTTTGTGCGGGCTAGTTGGCGGGAGTATTTGTTGACATCTTTCACTTCTTCTTGCTACGATCTAAACTCTCCACCTGCTTCAAGAAGTCTACCATCATCCTGATACCAAAGAAAACACATGCAACGTTCCCCAATGACTACTGCCCGATGGCTCCGACCTCCATAAACACGAAGTGCTTCGAGCGGTTAGTTGTGGCTCATATCAACTCCAGCCTCCCAGCCTGCCTTGATCCCTTGTGATTTGTCTACTGGCACAACAGATCTATGACTGATGCCAACTTCCTAGCCCTGCACTCACCCCTGGAACATCTGGGTAATAAGGATACCTATGTCAGACTTCTAATTATTGATGACAACGCCATCATCAGCATCGTAATTCCAACAAAAATAATCTCCAGACTCCTAGGTTGCTACTCTGCCCTTTGTAACTGGATTCTCAACTTTCTGACCCACAAATCACAATCACTGAAGATAGGTAACAGCATCTCCTCCATAACAATTCTCAACACCAGCGTCCTACAGTACTCCATGTACACTCATAACTCTGTTGCCAAATTTCATCCGAACTCTATTTACAAGTTCGCAGACGACACCACAAAGGGCTTGGTGATGTGGTGCAACAATAATAATCTCTCCCTCAATGTCAACAAAACTAAAGAGCTGATTTTCGACTTCAGGAAGCAAGGAGGAGGGCACACCCCTATCTATATCAATGGAGCTGAGGTGGAGATGGTCGAGAGTTCCTCAGGAATGTTTTTGTGTGTGGAAGTCTGTGTCCAAGTGGATCTTTGGGACAGGTGCTAGTTGAACTCAGGTCTCCTGGATCAAAGGTAGGGACTCGCTGCTATGCCCTAAGTGCCTTCCCTGTTCACCATGTTTACTTAATGTAGGGCATAGCAAAACTATTCGTCTTTATAAAGTATATCCTGATAAAATCATTGTTGATTGTTTATTGTGCAAACTTGTGGCTGGGCCAAAGACTGACATCTTTCATCCTTGAATGTACACAGTCTGCTTCAGATTACTCTGGAAGGTTTCTCAAAAATAAGCAGTCGCATGCTGCTAGTTTTGCCTGTGCTCAGCCCACCTGTGTTTTTTCAAAATTCAGATTATAATGTCCAACATTAAATGTGATTCTGCTGTTAGATAGTGTTAACAATTACTCCAGAAAACAGTTTACGACTATCAGTCAGGCTTGTAATTTGATTTTTGTTTGTGCAAGAAACTACATTTATTCTCTTGCGCAGCTCTATTCTTTGTAGGCAAAAAGTATAGTGTACTATTTTCACTGAGGAAAGGGCTATGAAGAGCACCTTCCCTTGCAGAACCCTGAAGAACCAGAGCTGACTTGTCTGATTTGAACTCAGTCTTTTAGTTAAGACACTTTACAGTTACTACTTCACGCCAACCATTGTTCAACAAATCAGTACTGTGTTCTCATACAGTGTAAATTTATTTTATTTCTAAGTTGATTTTCTTGCTCTTGAGACCTCATGAGCGTTAAATGAAAAGATTGACTTCCTGTCTCTTTTTAGCAATGTTTAAGTTCTTTATTGCCAAGAAATTATCAGTAAAACTTTATTTAATAATCAAAGTCATTAATAAATATTGTGAAAATCTGGCATTTGTGCAAATTTTTGTGGTATATAGTATCTTGCCACCCGAGTAATTATTCTTTGTCCCAACATTTGTCTCCTTTTGCAGAGTAGTTTCACCTTCCAGTTCCAGCCCTTTTGTTGCTTATAGCCCCTTGTGTCCAAGCTATGAAATGCCTCTGAAACTGTGTGCAAATGTCATCCTTCACCTGTGTAACATTTAATTTAGGGGGCAATTTTTTTACCTGCTGATATCCTGACACTCCAGAAGTAATTAGTTAAGTGAAATATTTTAGGGGAAGTGGTGGAGCCATAATACTTTCACTGGACGAGCAATCTTGAACTCCAGACTGTCACTGTTGGGGTGTGCGTTCGAATCCCACCATACCAGATGGTGAAATTGGAATAAGATAAAAATCTGGAATTAAAAACTGGCCCAATCATCACAGTAATGTTGATTGACATAAAAACCCATTTATAATAATATTGTATAGGGAAGCAAATCTGCCATCTGTACCTGGCAAGCCTACAAGTGACAGCTGACCTATAGCAATATGCTCCACTTTTAGCTGCCCTCTGACATACAAAACATTGTTAAGGATGGGACTGATTTCTTTTCCAAAAGGATAGTAACCAATTGGGTTTTTGTGACAAGCAAAGATTGCATGGCCTGCTCCTGCTTTTTGTGTTTCTATGTTAAAGGAAACAGAGGCAAAAACATTAGATTACTTATTGTGGAAATAGGCCCTTCGGCCCAACAAGTCCACACCGACCCGCCGAAGCGCAACCCACCCAGACCCATTCCCCTACATTTACCCCTGCACCTAACACTATGGGCAATTTAGCATGGCCAATTCACCTGACCTGCACATTTTTGGACTGTGGGAGGAAACTGGAGCACCCAGAGGAAACCCACGCAGACACTGGGAGAATGTGCAAACTCCACACAGTCAGTCGCCTGAGGCGGGAATTGAACCCGGGTCTCTGGCGCTGTGAGGCAGCAGTGCTAACCACCGTACCCCCCCCCCCTCCCAGGGACCAGTATGGGAAATATTAAATTTTGACAATGGTATGTAACTGATAGGATTAGGTTGCTCTGTTTTTTTGTTTTGCCTCGATATGGCCCAGGAGTAGTTTTGTGGTCTGTTTTTTTTTTTCACCAGTGGGAATTGAGATTATTTGAATTCGCATTCTCAAGATTATCAGTCCATGTCACTGGATTAGTTGTTTTAACAAGTAAACTCTCAAAACAGCTGAACTGCAGCATATTAATGTTATTTAACATGAGCTGTGGTCAAGAAGTGCACAGATTTAAAAAACTGAATTGCGATTGGCAAGTCTCCTTTCATTCTTGGTGTTTGGGATATAGTAGGAAGCAATTTAATTTTAAGTGAAGTAGAAGGGGAGACATTCAGAATTGGACCACATGGAATTCGGTTGCTCTCTCTTTACCTCCTGAGTTATATAACATTGTCAAAGTTTGACATTTCCCATCCAGTTCCTGGTTATACTAATGTTTTTGCCTCTGTTTCCTTTAACATAGAAACACAAAAAGCAGGAAAAGGCCACACAACCTTTGCTTGTTCTACTATTCAATATGATCATTGGCTGATCATCTGACTCAGTCCGCTATTCCTGCTTTTTCTTCATATCTTTTTGATTCCTTTAGCGCTAGAACTATATGTAACATCTCCTTGAAAACATTCAATATTTTGGCCTGAGAATTCAACAGGCTCACCCCTTTGTGAAGAAATTCCTCATTGCTGACCAGGAACATCCTGCATTTACCATGTCTGGTCCTGTTCCAATTTGGTAGGTTTCTGAGGTTGAGACACTCCTGCCATCATTGTTATAAACTCCAATGAATATAATTGATAATATATTCAGAATCTCTTCAATTTTTAATCCTGCCATCCTGGGAAACAGACTGTAAACCTCTGTTGCACTCCCTCTATTTGCCAGACTTCCTTCCTCAGATAAGGAGACTAAAACTGCACACACTGCTCCAGGTATGATTTCACCAAGATCCTGTACAATTGCAGCAAGACATTTCCTGCTCCTGTACGCAAATCTTCTTCTTACGAAGGACAACACATCATTTGCCGTTATTGCTGCCTGCTACACCAGCATGTTTTCTTTCAGCAACCTGTGTGCAAGATTGGTGCACTTAGGTCTTATCTATGTTATGCTTCATCTGACATGCATTTTTCCAGTCACTAAATTTGTCCAAATCACTTGTCCAAATGAAGCAATTTTGCATCCTCCTCTCAGCTCACCCTCCAATCCAGCGTTGTGTTGTTTTCAAACTGGAGATATTAATGTTTAGTTCCCTCATCTAAATCATTAATATATATTGTGAAGAGATCCCTAAGGTAGGCCACTGGTTACTTGCTGCCACTCTGTACCTGTTTATTCCTACTCTTTGTTTCCCATCTGCCAACGAGTTCTTTTTTCCATGTCAGTACTCTACTCCCATGCAAGTCTCTTAGAAGGTCTTATCAAAAGCCTTCTGAAAGTCCAAATAAATCACATTCACTTGCTCTTCAATATCAACTCTATTAGTGACATCCTGGAAAATAAACTTCAATAGATTCTTCAAGCATAATTTCCCGTTTGTAAATTCATGCTGGCTCTGATCCTGTTACTGTTTTCCAGATGCTCTGCTGTTAAATCTTTTCTAATGGACTGTAGCATTTTCCCCACTAACAATGTCAGGCTAACTGGTCTATAATTTGCTGTATTCTCTCTACCCATTTAAAATAGTGTGACTACATAAGGTACCCTCCAATCTGTAAGAACTGCTCCGGAGTCTCAAAGAATCTTGAAAAATGTCTACCAATTGTTATGAAGTGGAGGTCAAACCCCTCTGGTAATTAAAAACCAAATCTCCAGAAAAGCTTACCTCATCTCGTAATCTATTAAAATGTGCATGAGTGAAAGAGAACTCTTAATTTCCTCTTAAAGAAAAATAATTTATTTTTCTAAATCTCATAATGAACATAAACAAGACTATTAACAAACTGAACACTGTCTTAACTAATTACTATCTGACCTTAACTCTATAAAAATGCTGTGCCAATAAAAATGACTAAACATTACATTAACTTTAATTTCAAGTACACTCTGTCTTCTCCGCTATCTTCAGTCTCCCATCTGCTGATCTCTCTGGTTCATTGTCTTTAATGTTACTGTGAGTATTTTTACAGGAAAAGGTACCTTTTTGATAGAGAGTGCCTTCTTATGGCTTTGCGAATAAGATATTAGATGAGCAGTTAGCTCTACAGCAGTTGCTGTGATGAAATTTTCAAAATGCCCTGGTTTTATACCCCCCAACATTGTACCCTCTCATTGGTGTTGTCAGTATAGTGAATTCAAACTCAGTTGAGTTTTAGTATCCTGGGCATAATTTAAATTAATTGGTTTCCTTAGTAAACATTGATTTACTTCCCCTCTTTCCAATACACCCTGTTTTCATTAGAGCCGGTATATCTTTGGGATGTTGTATGTGCCCTCCTTTGTGAAAACAGAACCAAAGTATGTATTTAATTGGTCTGACATCCCTCTGATCCTCATTATACTTCTCCTGTTTCTGACTGTAAGGGACCTAATTTTAGCTTCACTACTAGTTCTGTTCAGATACCTTTGGAATGTTTATAGTAGTTTGTAAGTTCCCTGTAAGCTTACTCTTTTATTCTGTTTTCTGCTCTGAATCAATTCTTTTCCACCTTTGCTTGAATCTGAACTTCCAGTCTTTAATGTCTGCTCCTTTGGACTGTCTAATATAGTTGTGAGCACATATTATATCCCCTGAAGAATTTCAGTTACCATGAGCAGAGCAGGAATCAGTTCTGTGCTCCACTCCTTTAAGAAAATTTTACACACATTTCCTGTGGCTAAAAGGTGTGCTCTTCCTGATTTCTAGGTATGCTGGACATTTAGCACCCTCTTAACAGCAGCCCTTTGCCTTCCTCGTTCAGAAATGATGCAAGTGCAATAGGCTGGAGAAAAATGACTTGCTGAGGTGGTTTGAGAGGCAATATTGGGACTATTTAGTATGCAATATGTATCCAAAATGAAACAAGTTGAAGAGCACTAATCGACCTTCTGGTTTCACTGACTAATAATACAAACTCTTCCGTGCATAATGTGCAATAAAGCACCTAGGAAAAAGAATATTAGTGCATTCTGTTGTTATTCCTGAATCAAAATGTTCATGATACTCTGAAAAAACAATTTATATTCATGAATAGTTCACAGTTCATGGATTAAGCATTTGTGCATGTAGAATAAGCAAGGAGGAATTTCTGATTTTGCTCAGCGATAGTGTTAAATGAATGTCTAATGCATTGTTAAATTTTATTTAATTGTTGGGAATTCAATTTGAAATAGAGATTCTTCAAATGTGTGAATGAACCAGGATTATCTTTGGACATTCTGGTTTGATTGCACTTTGTTTTCATTGATTCCATAAGCCAGATCCTTTCGAGTGAATCCTGCTCTTGGTGATGCAGACCTTCTTTCTGATATGGGTCTCTGTGAAAGTGGACTTGTAATGGGAGACATCTGTAGTTTTGCTGGAATCAGAATTCCGGTATTTCATACCTGCCCTTATGATGGGAAAAGAGGTTCCTTTATGAATTTCCTGTTTGCATTTTTGCCCTGACTTGGAGGAGCCTACTCATAAAATTTTTGCTGGCTAAAGAAATGCCATCTGAATGCAACTTCATTGAGTTTTGTACCTTGTCAAGTACTGACAGTCAGTCTGTCCAGCATGATCTCCTTACTCATTTTGAGCCCTTCCAGTCACCATAGTCTGGATACTGTCCCCCTCTTTTGTAAATATAGATGGAAAATATTTAATAATTAATTCCTCAGCAGTGTCCTAAATACGCTTTTTTTTGTCCCTCATTGGCCGATTCAGGCAGCGTATTTTTATAGTTATTTTTGTTTTAATTTTGGATGAGAATTGCCTTCCTTTGTTGAGAAGCCCAGTTCATATTAGTCTCAATCCCCATAAATTGAAGGGTGTGAAACACCCATGTTGCATGAAATGTCTGTTAATGGCTTTGTCCTCATTCCTCCTTTTAGTGGCACTGATGTGTACGTTCGTCACATGTACAGGAAATCTAGTCCTTTTTTAATTATTTCCTATTTTCTCCGATGAATTACATAGACTACATTGTTTTGTAATCTTTTGATTAATGAAGTTTTTCCTAATGTTAATATTTTTGTACAAGTTTTAAGATTTTTAAGTGTTCACCTTTTCCAGATTGTTTGGCTCAACAATTTTTCTGGATTGTAGAATCTAGTTACTGAATTGTAACTTCGTCTGGTCCATTAGGCTGGAAAAGTTATTAAATATATTTAACACAGCAACCTTATTTCTGTTTGATATATGTACACACTCACTGCTTATTATAAAATGTATGACTTTTAAGAGGTATGGTTAGTGAGTTAACCTCCTCTATGAAGTGTTATGCACTTTTTATTTAATGAGGTCCTTCTGTGTTAGATTAGATTAGATTAGATTACGGAATTTTACGGAATCTGTGTTACGGAATTTTAACTTGTGTCTCATTAAAACATATGTTCATGTGAGGAGGTGCAGTAGCTTGGAGAAAAATCACCTGAAGTGTGTATTGTATGTGAATTTAAACCATTCTTTATCTGATGGTTAGCTTGTATTGTAGAAATGATATATTGTTACACAGTTAGATCTTTGACATACTTGTCAGCACTCACTTTAAGCAAATATGTTGAGGGAAAAGAAACTTTCTAAATTAACCGAGCAACGCTGAACAGTTGAATGAACAATGATTTATTTGCATCAAAAACCACCTCAAGCCAATAAATGTTGGCATTTTAGCGACTTTTTTTTATTAACACTAATGTGTCAAGAATTTTGACATTTCCATTTTCTTAATTGGGCTTGGAAATAGACCATATTCTTCATCCACCTGTTGTTGCATTGCTTGGTGGCAATCATCTATATCTGGAAGGTGACAAGATGGGGCGGAATCCTTGATATATTCCTAAGTTTTTGACTATATTTTGCATGAAAATCTCCTTTCTGTTATGTTCCTTGCCTTATTTGACATTGTTTTTATAAAACAGAAACCAAAGAAAAAAATAAACAAATTGTGACTATTTAAAAGTATCTTGGTCCATGATTTTTTATCTTTGGTATTCTGATTTATCGCATGTCTTGTATATTCAACAATTGAGTTTAGAAAACCCAGATAATCTTTTTATGACAAGGTTTGATAATGGAAGAGAATGTTTCCACTTCTGGATCTGTTCAAAGTAAAGGCCCATAAATTTAAGATAGTTACTAATAAATCCTGTAAGGAATTCAGGTGGTTATTAGCCAGCAGAAAGAATGGTGAAGCAGTGTGAATCAGTTGTGTTTAAATCTGTGTTTTGACTTTCAGATAAATGCCAAGGAGGTGGTCAAATTTTCAGATCTTCCATTATCCAAAAAAACCATTAAAGGTAAGTGGAATTCTACCTTTTCTCTATGCTTTCTTCATTTGATCTGTCAATTTTTCTTCCTTTATATCCTTCCTTTTTTTTTGTACAAGACTTTTAAAACAAAACACTTTTTTTAATCATGTGGCCATAACAGTTCCCCAGGCACAATTTGAAGAAATTCAGGAGTGTTGTCCAGGTGTTCAGGCCAATAATTATCTTTTAGTTAACATCATGAAAACCAATCGTTTCATCATTATCACATTGCTCTTTTTTGGAGCTGTCTGGGCTTAAATTGGCTGCCACATTACATCAATGATCTCATTTCTCAAGTACTTTGGATGTAAAGTGTTTTGTTGATTGTCAAAGTAATGCCATTAAGTAATGCAGTGATTGCTGACACCAACAACTGTGGGCAACTATACATGTGTGCCCATTGAGGAATACACTGAGTCCCAGGCACTGACATCATTATGTGCATCTTTTGTGTGATGTCATGATTAGATGCATTATTATGCATGTGCAGGAAAATGCATGTGAATTTGACGTGGTCCTTAGTGGTGGGGAACTCCTGAGAACCCATGATCATGAGGCACTGTCCTATTCTCACTCACTTCTGTGCTCCCCCAACTCCAAAAGACTATGTAACCAAGAATGTAACATTTACATTCTTAAGAGTTATTGGCTTAATGAATACCTGTAATATCATCATCCAACTTTCAAGAACATAATTCTGAATCCATGTATGCCTCTGGTGACATAGTTAACAGAAGGAAGAGGAGAAAGAAATTGTGTTACAAATACAGCAAGCAATTGAGAAGGAAATGGCTTGTTGGTCTTCATTGCAAAAGGGTTGGGAGTGCAAGAATAAGGAATTCTTGCTACAATTATGCAGGGCTTTGGTGAGACCTGATCTGAAATACTGAATTAAATTTTGGTCTCTGTATTTCAGGAAGGGTGTTCTTGTATTCGAGGTGGTACCTTGATGGTGCACTGGATTAATTGCGTAAGATTGTACAATGATGAGGGTCTGAATAAATTTTATATGTATTGCTGGAGTTTAGAAAAATGAGGCAACAGCTCATTGAAACATTTCAAGATTTTGAAGAATTGTGAATAGGTTGGACACTGAGGGATTGCTCTCCTGCCAGAAGAATGTGGACATGGTCTTTGGAAAATATCATTTTACTTGGGAAACGTTTTATTCACTTGTTGTAATGGACCATGGTTCTCTGAAATCTCTACCCAAAAGCCTGTGGATGCTGCATCATTGATCACATTTAAGGCAGAATGGATAGGATTTTTTTGTGCCTTAGACTTCAGGGATGTGGGGATTAAGCAGCAAAATGGAGCTCAGGCTAATGTTCAGCTATGATGGAGTACAGTCTCCCCTCCTACTAGAATTGTGGGTTGCAGTGGTTCAAGAAGGCAGCTCACCAACATTTTTTCAGGGCAGTTAGAAATGAGAGGTAAATGCTGGCCTTGCCAGCAATACCCGCATCTCACATACATTTCAAAAAGATGTAGTAGAGCTGGCTTGAGAAACTGTATGATCTACTCCTGCTACTAAATATCTATACATTAAGTTCTTATGTATACTAGTAACAGGCAATCTATCGAATTTAAAGTCGTTCAGTTGGCATCCACTATAATATTAGTAGGGTCACGTTTATCGCATGTCTTAGGTTTGTCGGATCAGTCTTCAAATGACTATACATTTCCTGAAAGCATTGTTAATATTCTGTATAGGCAGCTCATCAGTACATGTGTATTATGTGGGTAATTTACTTTGGAAACCTGTGATTACTAATGCATTTGGAAAGGGTTCTTTCAACCAAAAATAGTTTTGAACCTCTGACCTAATTGTTTGAGGAATGTGAGGCTGTTTAGTTTCAGCTTAACAATAATGTTTTAAATTCAGCTAATCCAGTAAACTAAATGGAAGCTTTAGATTTTACTTATTACTTCAGAAGTCAATTGAAAATTGTTTCATTTTACTCTTACTATGTAGCTGAATCTGCAGTTGTTAGTTGAATGCAGGAATAAATAGCTGAAGTTCTGTTTTGAAGCTCTTGCTTCCATATAATCCTTACTGTAGGAAATGTTTCCTGTTTCATATAGTACTTGTTTAGTATTTTGTGGTGTTATTGACTACTTTTTTAAACAGACAATGAAGTTTTTGTTGGCAAAGCAGAATTTAGGAGACATGGTTAGTAAGTTTGTGGATGACACCAAAATTGGTGGTATAGTGGACAGTGAAGAAGGTTAGCAATGAATGCACAGAGATTTGATCGATTTGACCAATGGACTGAGGAGTGGCAGATGGAGTTTAATTGTAAGGTATTGCAATTTGGTTTAAAAAAAGGGCAGGATTTATGAAGTTGATGGTAGGACCCCGAGTAGTGTTGTTGGACAGACAGACATAGGGGTTCAGGTACATTGTTCTTTGAAAGTTGCATCACAGGTAGACAGGGTGATTAAGAAGATGTTTAGCATGCTTGTCTCATTTGCTCACACCATTGAATATAGTAGTTGGGACGTCATGTTGAAGTTGTACAGAACATTGGTGAGGCTACTTTTGGAGTACTATGTACAGTTCTGGTAGCCCTGCTATAAGAAGGATATCACCTAATTGGAGAGCGTGCATAAAAGATGTACCAGGATGTTGCTGGGACTGGAGGGTTTGAGTTATAAGGAGAGGCTGCATAGGCTGGGACTTTTTTCACTGGAGTGTAGGAGGATGAGGGGTAACCTTACAGAGGTTTATAAAATCAAGAGGGGTATAATTAGGGTGGGAGGGGCATTCAAAACTAGATGGCATATTTTTAAGGAGAAAAATTTATAAAGGACTTGAAGGCCATCTTTTTCACACAGAAGATTGTTTGTATGCGAATACACTTCCAGAGGAAGTGGTAGATGCAGGTACAGGTATAACATTTAAAAGACATTTGGATGGGTACATGAATAGAAAAGGTTTAGAGGATATGGTCCAAATGCAGGCACGTGGGATGAGTTTAGTTTAAACTCGGTTGTCATGGTTGAGTTGAACCGAAGGGTCTGTTTCTGTGCTGTATGATGATATAACTCTGAGATGGTGACTGTCCCTCCAAGCCAAAACAGCCACCATGCACTCTGAAAAGCAGCACCTCCTCAGCTTTTCAAGGCAGTGCAGTCATGCTAATACTGTGTTTGTATTTTCCATATGGTGTTTTGTGCATATACTCAAATAAGCATTGTTTTGGGTGAAGAATGTATTGCAGTGTTAACTTCTTTTCAGCCTACAGGATTATTTCAGCATGCATCTCATCTTGCGTGGAATATAGCTGTAGCGAAATACTGAAATATAAATATTCAAAAGTTGCTTGATACTCCATATTGCAAGATTTATGTTTTGTTAGCCTTTTACTTCTATTCAGTTCTGATTGAGTAGAATTATGGAGAGAAGTAAAGCACCTGACAGTATAATCTGTGCTTAAATTAAACAGCAGATTTGGCTTAATCTGTTCTGGAAATTTGTAAAAGTTGTATTCTCTTTGTAGGTTTGTTGCAGGCTCAATATCGTATGCCCACAGAAATACAGAAGCAAACAATTGGACTAGCGTTACAAGGCAAAGATATTCTTGGTGCTGCAAAGACTGGATCTGGGAAGACGTTGGCATTTATTATTCCTGTAAGTGACTGGGATTAATGGGGCATGGTTTCTAATAATGAAAAACTGATTTGGCAGACCAAGCAAATATGAATGACGTATGAAATAACATGCAAGTTTGTTTGGCTCGAAGGGCAGAATGGCCTAATCCTGCACCTATTGTCTATTGTAATTAGAGTTGTTAAATTTTCTGTTCGTGTGCATTTTTGATGAGCAGTTGTAATGCAATTTAACAAGCTTGAATAAGCAGTTTCAGTTACAATTCTGGAAATGTACATTTTGTAGAAATATAAATGACTAAGTGCTTACATTCAATATGGGTGGAATGTTCTGTTTGAACATCTTTCTAATTTCCCTCTGCCCTCCAACACATGTCACCTGAAGACAATGCTGTGCCATGACTCCCTGTGTGTTTCTCACAGAATATTGACTTTATAATTGGCTCTGAGTTAACATAGTGTCATAGAGATGTTAACGATAATAAGGACAGTGAAACTGTCAGAATTCACACCATTATTCCATTCAATTTGACATTTCTGACATCCATGCAACTGCAGAATAAGGGAGAATTGCAGCAGTTGTTATCAGTAATTCTGTGCTTTTCCAAAGGGTGTGTTGTTCAGATTTCCCCAGAATTCAATCAGTGGAGGACCAATTGAATTGTCAAGAGTTCCACTCTTGGACCATTTCGCTGCTTTTAAAAGCAACTTTTGAAAATTACGTCTTGTAGAATAAAATGTAAATAGTTTTTTTATTGTCATACTAACTTCATAATTATCAGTAAACACCTGAGCCTGAGATACTAATTTTACATTGATGGAATGTCAAATTTCTCCAGAATTTTAAAACATAAATCCACATTTAAAGTATTTATTTCAACACTTGTTTATTTTTCAATTAACACACAAGTTAAAATAATGTCTTTCTTTGTCTGAAATCTAAAAGTAAAATGATATCTGTTAAGAGCTCTTAATTTCCTGGTTTTCTCTATGAACATTTCCATGTGATTGATTTGTTAAATGCTTGCTGATTTCATTGCTGCTATACAGGGAAAGATTCCCTCAGCCTATCACCAAATTTAAACTGCCACTGGGAAAAGCATAAAGTTGGTAAATAACAACAGAAATTGATAGTTTTTTCTGGTGCTTTTCTTAAAGGTGAGCATCGTTGCTTTACTACTGACTATAAAATTTGGGTACTTGGTTTGTGTGAAAAATAGACCATTTTTATTTCTCTACCCAGCCGTATATCTAGAAATCTGAGTTAAGGACAGCCGCGTTGTCTATTCCCATTTTATGAAAATATCTTTATTGATGATGTGTGATTGGGAACAGCCTGACACAGTATCATGTTCTTGTGAATTTGTACCCTTGTTATTGTAATGCAAGTTGGTAACCAAATGTAAGAGTTGGACATCCCTGAGTAATGAATAGCTGAGGCTTATGTTGCATACCAGTCTATTTATTCAATAATTGGATGGACCTGTGACAGGATTCTTGATTATTGGACTGTTATTGAGTCTGCTGTTCAGATACACTTTTTTTTTCGAAGTGTTACATTTCTTTGGTTTATGGTACATTATATTTTTTGGAATGTAAATCTGCTTATTTAATCTATGCCATAGTTGTGATGTGCATTACTTGTACAATAACTTGATATCCAGTTTTGTTTTGCTGGTTACCAAGAAATTATATATATGGTGATTCAGATGTCCAGCATTTGAGTTTAATATTTGGGTAATTTGCTTCAAAGGAAAGTTGCTCGTAAAAGATTAGCAATCTAAAAGGTTTGTACCACTCATTAGACAAGCTGATTTTGTTGACCTTATGCTAATAGCAGTTTGTCTGCCACTCTATAGATATTGGAATGTCTTTATCGTCAACAATGGACATCAGAAGATGGATTGGGCATTCTCGTCATATCCCCTACAAGAGAACTTGCATATCAGACCTTTGAGGTCCTACGCAAAGTGGGGAAAAATCATGAATTTTCAGCTGGGCTAGTAATAGGAGGAAAGGTAGGCAATAAGAATGTACTTCTAGAACTATTTTGCTTGGAGTTAAAGTATAAGGCTACACAAAGGGTAAAATATTAAAATTACATTGGTTGAGTGTATAGTTTAGTTATTTCCTCAATAATGTTCAGCTCTTGACTTGTCAAATAATCACCAATGTTGTCAAGGAACTGTACAATGTTCAGATTATTCCACAATGTTGTCATGAGTATTAAATATTGCCTCATTTAGAAGTTGCCTGATTATACGCAGAATTTGCAATTTTTATCAGACTGTAGATTTTTCAAGTTTATTTAGAAACATCGAAAGAATTTGTTAATAGCAAAAGAAATCCTATGTTTACAAATAAACATGTTTAAATTGTCATCTAATTAGATGTGTTAGTGCAGAATTTGTTGTCAAAGCAATGAGAGCATAATGACAATGTTGTTACTTATGCGTAAATAGTACAACGACGACAGGCTATTGTGTGTTTGAATGCTAATATCTGAAATGCTGTGTCTTTTTTTTGGGAAAATGGTACTTCATTTCTCATAGTTGATCTGAATGCATTGAGCGATGAGCAAGATGGAGTGCTTTAGGGCTAAACTAAATGTGTTTCCATTTATATTACCTTAAAATTTTTATGTTTGAATTGTACCTCTCATTTTTCTTACAAAGAAAGTTGTCAGAATTTTAAAAACTTTGTGGCTGAAGCCATAATCTGCTTTTGTCGTCTTCCTGTCAAAGTGGGTGACCTGTCATTTTCCCATCTTGTCTTCCATCTGCCAAATTTTTGCCCACTCACTTAGCCTGTCCATATCCATTTGTGGACCATTGTGTCTTCCGCACACTTGCTTGTCAATCTTTTTTTTTATTGTTAGCGAATTTGGCTATAATAAACCTTGTCTCTTCATCCACGTCATCAACATAGATTGTAAATAGTTGAGATCCTGACTGTGTGACCTGCATTGAAGTTGCCAAATTTTTACTGAAGCATGTAATTGGTCAGCTATGTCTGTAATGATGTAAGAGATCACATAATGAAGAACCTCTAATGCCATGTGGTAGACAGACTCAGCAGACAGAATGGAAATTGTTCACAGAATGTTGAATAAAGAGTAATCTTTAAAAGGCTATAGACTCCAATAACCTCTCTTCAGTAATGTAGAGCACTCAATGACTCTCTAACAAGATAACATATGAAATTGAGTGAAGGACCCAGCAACTGTACAGGGCAGTGGGAGGACTATAATCCAGCAGTAAGACAGAGCACTGCAAAAATCAAGAGCAGCCCGGTGACTGAGAAGCAGACCTCAGCACAATAATTGTCAACAAAGCAATATGGAAAGTCATCTCCATTGAGAGGAATCCATGGAACAGTCTCTCAGCTATCAGAATCTTTCAACCATTAGCAAAGAAGGTAGTGAAAGAGAAATCACCATTTACGATGAGATCATCAAAGCTTTACATACCTGTTTAGAGGCTACAACAAAATATGATTGCATAGGGAGAAAAATGTAATTATTGGAATCAAAAACCTGGAGAGAACATGGATTCATTTATCAGTCACCGATATTTTTCCATAGGTAACTGAATATGGGACCTTTAAAAGATGATTTGATTAGAGATTGAACTGTGGCCAAAATTTTGTAAGAAACTCTATCAAATGTCTTGCAACTCAGGGAACATTTGATTTTAGAAAAAGTAGTGCAATTAGCAGGAAAATCTGAATTTTATTTTTATTTGAGGCAATGGAGAGGCTTCATAGAGAAAAGACATTCAAGGGAGTACATTGTGTCAGGCACAAAAGTGAAAATGCACCAAAGCTGAGGCCAGGAAAGTGTGTGTGGCTAATGCCATTAAGCTGTTTTGTAGCTATGTCTCGAAGAGCATTAGAATGGAGATAGACCTGCAGAAAATATGGTGTACCCTTCTGACAAACTGACCATTTTAAAACAGCTTGTTGTAATAAATCTACTTTGATCCCAAAACAGAAGGAAAATCCCATAAGAATAAGTGATATTCAAAAAAGTGAAGTGTCAGACAGCAATGAAATAGCGCATTTCCCGGAGACAGAAAAGAGAGGTGTTGAAGGCATAGAGGCACATTGTAACAAAACAGAATTTAAACTTGACACTGGAGCAGGTTGTCAGTTCTCTTTGATGCAATAGAATGGCTGAATCAAAAAAAAGGAGTCCAGCCGTCCACCATTCAATTCCCAGAAGTGGCAGGAATCCAAGTAAAAGGACTGTTGTCTAGAAGACTACAGTATCAAAAGTGAGCAGTCAGTAAGACATTACAAGTGGTTCAAAATCACAATGTATTTGGAGCTGAATTCCCAAAGTTGCCCATTAACTTAGAGAAGTTAACTGCAACTCACAAAAAGCACTGGAAACAGAGAACAGGCTAATCTGCCTCTTTTCATCTAGAAAAGTCCTGTATCCAGTTTTGAAAATTAAGGCGATGCTTTAGCAAGGAGCGATTTCACCAGTGGTCAAACAAGCAAATTGGCATGGTATCAGATTAAAACTCACTAAGAATTTGTGTGGATCTTGGGCAATAAAGTAAAGCGTAGAGAGAGATATGCACCCAATGGAATTAATTGGATACAAAGCTAGCGAAGGACGCCATTTTCAGCAAACCTGAAACTAACAGTGGTTTCTGACAGCTTCCATGGCACCCAGAAACCTTCCTGCTTATGATATCCATCTCACTATTTGGAAGATGTCAGTTTAATAGTTTGCCTTCCAGCTTTACTTCTACACCTGAGCTTATAAAGGACAATGATAGACATCTTGGAGGGATTCAATAGGGCTTTCTGCTATTCTAATGCATGTCTCAAGTATAACTGAACAACATAACAAAAAGCTAAGAAATGTACTGGAAACTTTTTTTCCCCATTAATTTGAATGAAAAATGTGAATTCTCAGCCATATTGGGACATGGTTGTAAGTTTGCTTATTGAACTGGAAGGTTTGTTTTCAGAAGTTTGTCAACATGCTAGGTAACATCAGTGAGCTTCCAGTGAAGTGCTAGTGTTATGTCCTGCTTTCTATTTATGTTTCTTGGTCTCTTAAGATGGGTGACATCATTTCTGTTGCTTTTTCTCAGAGATTGGCAAACTGGGTCCATATGTTTATTGGTTTGAATGCCAGGCCTCTAGGAATTCCTGTGAGTGTCTCTGTTTAGTCTGTCCTATGATGGATGTGTTGCCCAGTCGAAGTGGTGGCTGTCTTTGTCTATATGTAAGAATATTAGTGTTAGTGGGTTGTCTTTTGGTGTTTGTGTATCCTGGTGGCTAGTGTTCTGCCTATCTGTCTGATGTAGTGTTAGTTACAGTTCTTGGAGGTTATTTTGTAATTGACGTTCGTTTTGCTGGTTGTTGGTATAGGGTTCTTTTAGGTCCATCAGTAGCTGTGTCAGTGCATTGGTAGATTTATGGGCTGTCATGATGTCAAACGATCAGAGTAGTCTAGTAGTCATTTCAGATGTCTTTTGATGTATGGTTGTGTGGCTAGATTAGATTAGATTACATTAGATTATATTACAGTGTGGAAACAGGCCCTTCGGCCCAACAAGTCCACACCGACCCGCCGAAGCGCAACCCACCCATACCCCTACATTTACCCCTTACCTAACACTACGGGCAATTTAGCATGGCCAATTCACCTGGCCTGCACATCTTTGTTTCTGGGCACTTTGTGTCTACTTGTTTGGATTTGTTGTTTAGGAATTGGTGGACTGTGTTTATTGCGTATCCGTTCTCCTTGCAGTGTAGGTATGTTTCTTCTCTTGCTTGTAGTTCCTGGGTGCTGCTGTGTGTTGTGGTCCTTTTAAATAATGTCCTAATGCAGCTCCGTTTGTGGGTGTTGGGATGGTTGCTTCTATAGTTAAGTATAATGAATGTGTGTTGGTTTCCTGTGGACACTGGTCTGCAGTTCTGCATTAACTGTTGGTTCCACTGTGACAGCTAAGAAAGAGAATCTGTTGTTCTCTTTTGGGAATTTTATGCCAGTAAGAATATTGTTGATGTTGTAGGTTTCCTCTAATTTGTTCCATTTTGCGGTGACAAAGGTGTCACGCACATAGCAGACCCAAAGTTTGGGTTAGATTGTGGGGAAGGCTGTTCGTTCGAGTCTCTGCATTACTGTTTCTGCTAAGAAGCCGAATATTGGTGATCCCATGGGTGTTCTGTTGATTTGTTTGTACGTCTTCTGGTACGTGAAGCTAGCAGTGAGGCACAGGTCTACTAGTTTGAGTATGTTGTCCTTGCTGCTGAAGTTGGTGCTGTCTGGTGTTTGTGCTCTTGGTTTGTCTAGTAGTGCGGTCAGTGTTGTTTTTGGCCAGGCTGATGTTAATTGATATGAATAGAGCTGTTACGTCAAAGGAGACCATTATTTCGTCCTCTTCTATTTTGGTGTCTTTGGTGTTCAGGAATTCATGGGTAGAGTGGATGGAGTGGCATGAGTCTTCAAGGTATTTCAGTTTTCAGTGGAGTTCCTTTGCTAGTCTGTATGTCCAGTGTTCCAGGTAGTGAGGTTGAGTCTGAGGGGGACCGCTGGTTTGTGTACTTCAGGTGGTTTGTAGAAGTGGGATGTATTGGATCCATCTGGTTTTGTTTTTTGGAGATCTGTCTTGTTAACTTGTTCTGATTTATGAAGATTTTTCAGTGTGGCTATGACACAGTTTTGTACTTGTGCGGTCAGGTCTGTTGCCACCTGTATCTGTATCTGTGAGTTTGCCTTTTCAATGTACTGTGTTCTGTTTAGGATGATGGTCATGCATCCTTTGTCTGCAAGTAGAAAATACAATGTTTCTATCTTTTCTGAGTCCTTCTAGGGCTTTACTTTTCTGTGTGTTGAGGGTGTTCCCTTCTTTCTCCCTGCTTAGTGTTGGTGCACCTGTCTGTCCGATGGTCTGCTGGGTTTCTTCTGTGAATCTGTTGTCTTTCAGAGTTGATTCTAATGCTGCTAGTAAGTCCTTTTTTGTCCACACCTCTCTCTAGTTATAGTTCATCCCTCTTACTACGTTGGCCTTTTCCATGTCTGTTAGTGGTTAGTCTGATAGGTTTTTAATCCAAGCCTCTGCGTTATCTGTGTTGTTGTTTAGTGTGAGCTTGTCCAGTTTTTCCTGTCAGGATAGTTTTTTCATTTTATTTTGCTGTTGTTTAGAGTCAGAGATGTACAGCATCGAAACAGACCCTTTGGTCCAACCCGTCCATGCCGACCAAGTACCCCAACCCAATCTAGTCTCACCTGCCAGCACTCGGCCCATATCCCTCCAAACCCTTCCTATTCATGTACCCATCCAAATGCCTCTTAAATGTTGCAATTGTACCAGCCTCCACCACATCCTCTGGCAGCTTATTCCATACACGTACCACCCTCTGCGTGAAAAGGTTGCCCCTTAGGTCTCCTTTATATCTTTCCCCTCTCACCCTAAACCTATGCCCTCTAGTTCTGGACTCCCCGACCCCAGGGAAAATACTTTGTCTATTTACCTTATCCATGCCCCTCATAATTTTGTAAACCTCTATAAGGTCACCCCTCAGCATATGCCTGTACATTCATGGTCTGTCGAGCTGGTGTATGAAGTTTTTTTGGCGCGAAATTTCCTGATTGTATTTGTAGAGTCAGTCGTGGGCGTTGTTAATTGTTTCTCGCAACTTTCTGTAGCTGTTCTGTTCTGCTATTCTTTTGGCTTGTGGGGCGTAGAGCAATGGTTTGTACTTGAGACATTTTGGTAGTACACAAACCAGCGGTCCCCCTCAGACTCAACCTCACTACCTGGAACACTGGACATACAGACTAGCATTCCTGAGGCATTCGTACAGGAAGTACCGTTGTTTTCAGGTGGCACTCTGAGATGGCATTGGTTTCCCATCTTCAGGGTAATTTTAACATGTTTTGTCCATAGGTGTTTGCGATTTTTGAGAAGATTTTGTAGCTCAGGTTGAAGCTCAACCTCAACCTGAGCTACAAATCTTCTCAAAATTGCATATTAGGACATGTTGTTCATGTAACAGACATTGTAGCAGATTTGCAAAAGACCAAGCCATCACCTAGAGACATCATGGAACTGTAGGCTTTCAAATGCATGGTCAACAATGTGGTCAAATTTTGATTAAATCTTGTAACAATTGCTCAGATAGGATCAAGCATGGTGTTGAACAATCATCAGTGAAGGTCCTTTGAAAAAGTAAAAGAAACGCTTATCTCGTCAGCTATTCCAGCTCCTTACAAGCCAGCCCTAGCAACAGTATTAGCAGCAGATGCACCATCAGTTAGAATCCAAATCCAGAAAGAATGAAAACTGAAACCAGTCTGCTATGTCATTGTCAATATTGTAGCAAAGATACACTCTGATTGATTTGATTGTGAAAGAAGTGCAGCTGGCTACAATAGCTTATGGTCACTTCCAAAGGGCCTGTGAAGAAGATTGAAGAGATTTGTGAAATAGCCATAACGTTTATCTCTGAGGCAGAGAATTTGGGGGAAGATGTAATGTGATGCAGGCATTGTGTAAAGACAGTGACTAGGCTAGTTCAGGTGATGTAGACTAATGGGTTAATAGGCAAATATGAAGGTTTATAGTGATGCCAGTAGCGATGTAGATCACATCACATAATGTAAAGATACTACAGTCGTGTTAAGTTTCAATGGCAGAAATAATTCATAGAACGTCAAATGAAAAATATTAAAACAAAACTAACTCACTCATAGGTTTCATTCATGGGCTAATGGCTGACAGATCCTCTGGTTTGATGACCTGAATCTTGGGGTGTTTAAAAAGGTGGCTGTAACAATATTGGATGCATCAGTTGCAATTTTCCAAAGTTTCCCTGATTCTGAAAAGTTCCAGTGGATTTGAACCACGAACTATTGTACCATCTCTGGCATCTTCCTTTGCCCTCATTCTTTTTCACTTTGTGTTTATGGGAGAACTTGACATATTTCAGAACTGTTATTTGTCACATCTTTGTACTTCAGCATCACTGTTTAGCCCTCATTACTTCTGTTGTTCCACATTTTTCCTTTGTTACCAATCTTTCACATTGGTAAGTATATATGCGATACATTTTCCCATCTGGTTTGAATTTTCAAAAACATCTTTTTAATGTTAGCTTAGACTATGTGTATGATATTGGATCTAGTGAATATGCAGAATCCTACTGCCGATTTTGAAAGGGCCTTTGTTAACAATTAGGGCATATTGTAGTCTTCTATTTTCTCATCTGTTTCTGTTGCCTAATACAAATTTTATTTTAAAATTTGAGATGTTAAATGCATACTTTTTTACTTACAATAGGATCTGAAAACAGAGGCAGAGAGGATCCATCGTACCAATATTGTCATCTGCACTCCTGGTCGTCTTCTGCAGCACATGGATGAAACCATGTACTTTCATGCGTCTGATCTACAAATGCTTGGTATGTGCGATTTGGAGATGCCGGTGTTGGACTGCGGTGTACAAAGTTAAAAATCACAACACCAGGTTATAGTCCAACAGGTTTAATTGGAAGCACTAGCTTTCGGAGCGACACTCCTTCATCAGGTGGTAGTGAAGGGCTCAATCCTAACACAGAATTTATAGCAAAAATTTACAGTGTGATCTAACTGAAATTATATATTGAAAAATTGATTGTCTGTTAAGCCTTTCATCTATTAGTGATAGTTTCACTTCTTTCATGTGTAAATCATTAAACCTTTTTTTAAAAAAGTTGCATTCTCAGGTTAGCTGTTAATAATGGTGATAGCTTGACAATGTTGAAGGTGTTAGCTCCCTGTGTTCTCTGTCTATGCCATGATGTTTAGATTGATTCTAACCTAACAAGTGAGATAATGGAGTTTTACATGAATTCATGCAGTTTTGAGCAAAGTACAATGTAACCCTGCAAGTACAAATTCAGCCATACAACATATATGTGTGCATATGGGTCTTTGTCTGTGTGTTTGTGTGTCTGTCTGTCTGTCTAGGTTGGGGGTTGTGAGTGTGAGAAAGCATTTTTTTGTGTGTGTATAGTGAGTGCAGAGTGTCTTAAGTCTGTGAGGGGGTGCATGTGGGAGTGTGTGTGTGTGTAGTGCAATGGTGGTCACCTGTAATGTGACAGTTGATGGTCACCCGAAGGTCTGACCTCTGACCTTCGGGGACCATCCTCCAAGGTGGACTTCGGGACAGGCAGCAGTGAAAAGTGGCCGAGCAGAGGCTGATAGCTAAGTTCAGTACCCATAGGGAGGGCCTCAACCGGGACCTTGGGTTCATGTCACATTACAGGTGACCACCATTGCATTACACACACACACAGATACTCCCACCCACACCCACCCACACCCACCCACACACGCACCCCCTCACAGACTTAAGACACTCTGCACTCACATATACGCTTTCTCACACTCCTCTCAACCCCAACTCAGACAGACAGACACACATACACAAAGACCCACATGTGCACACATATTTTGTGGGGTGAATTTGTACTTGCAGGGTTACATTGTACTTTGCTCAAAAACTGCATGAATTCATGTAAAACTCCGTTATCTCCTGTTTTGGATTAGAATCAATTTAAACATCATGGCATAGACAGAGAACACAGGGGGCTAACACCTTCAACATATTGTCTAGCTATCACCATTGTTCACAGCTAACCTGAGAATGCAACCTTTTTAAAAAAAGGTTTTGTGATTTACACATGAAAGAAGTGAAACTATCACTAACAGATGAAAGGCTTAACAGACAATCAATTTTTCAATGTATAATTTCAGTTATATCACACTGTAAATTTTTGCTTTAAGGGAATTATATCAAGGGCAGTAATGTGTATTGAAAACTTTAATTGGCATTGTGTAAAAATGTTGATCTTAATACTAGTTTTTGTTTGGTAGCACACAACCTGAGTATTGCTGAACAAAATAAACATTTTGTTGAAGCTTTTCTTGCGCTCATCAGGATAATTCGCAAGAAAACTAATGTAAAGGGGAACAACATTTTTTTTGCTGTTTAGGAACACTATGTTGATTGGTTGACAAGTGGACTCTGAATTGACAGAGCATTGAATATACTAGTTTGATGATTGACAGTTAACTGTTAAGCTTTATTTAGATTAAAACAAAGCAGTTTGATTCTGGTTGAGGTACTGCCCTGAAGAATTAATAGCCAACAATGGTTTTCATTGAAGCAGGCAAGTGTGTGTGCATGTTCTTTTTTCCTGTGAAAAACAGAGCCTGTATATTCATATCTGTAACTTCTAATAAATGTGCCACCCTGCAAACCCAAGTGACAAATTTAAATTGTCAGTGTAATTCTTGACATACTTGGAATTATTTAGCAAATATTATCCAATTATCAAATGACCACTATGAGGTAACTGAATCAGTCAAATACCATTTAAGGCCAGCTAACAACTTTTACCACCAAATTTCAATGGTGTTAGTAAATAGTAATCAGCTATAAATATTCAAGTTTTCTTCTGCTTGAAGTCAAATTTTTTTCTTGGCCTGTTGCTTTCTGGGTTTTGTCTTTGTTGCATTTTAAATTGCCTTTTATTTGACTTCTAAAAAATGTGTAAAATTGACTGGGTGATTTATTTTCTTCAACTCCCTGCATTTGTGGCAAAATCCTTAGCCTTCTCTCTGTTTTCCACAATGCGTTTGATATTAAGAATTCATCATGTGGTAATTGAAGCCATTGAATGGCATCTCAACATTATTAGGCTGTAAATAATGATGCCCAGAAACATGGAGGTTGACATGATTTAGAATGAAGTTCTCTGACTTGTTCAAGAGTAGGCCAGAAACTGCAAACCGCAGAGGATGGTGCAGTTCTCTGCAGAGGATGTGATGGGTATTGCCACTAGACTATTAATCCATTGACCTAGATAATAATCTGGGGAGCTAGGTTAGAATTCCAACATGGCACATGGAATTTGAATTCAATAAAATCTGTAATTAAGAGCCTAATGATGACCAGAAAATTGTTGCCAATTGTTGGAGAAAAACTCTTCTGGTATATTAATAGCTTTATCCGGCCTGGCCTATATGTAACTCCAGACCCACAGCAATGTAGTTGACTTTTAATCGCTGCCGGGCAATTAGGTATAAGCAGTGAATGCTGGCCTAGCCAATACCACCACATTCTGTGAATAATGTTTTTGAGAAAAAAGGTAAGCAAGGACTTCTACTGAAAAAAGGAAGACTCAATGAAAGAATTTCACAGGAGTATTCTTGTAGTATGAAGGAAAATAAGTTAAACAACAGATTTCATAGTTGGTGTGAAGAAAAAGGTTCTAAGATGTTTTGAGTTTCTGTACCTGAAATGTTTAATACCTGCTGAAGACTCTGAAGGTGCTGAAGAAAAGTTGTTATAGCCTGAAGTATCTTGCCCGACCAGGGAAGTTGCTCAAATGAAGGACCTTCTCTATGAATTGTGACATGGAGTGCGCACAAAGTTAATACACTTTGACATTTCTGTACAGTATTGAAAGCTGGTTCTTGTGTGAAGTGTGGAAATTGAGCTTTTTGATTTCACAGTGTGACGTGTTGGAGATTTTATCTGAAAGTATCAAGTGACCCAACACTGAATTAAAGTAAATTAGGTATCTGCATAACACGCACATTGCTGTGGGATGATTGTACCAAAAACCTGTAGCCTGAGTAGGGTTTTGGATTAGCTTCAGTTGGGAGGCTAGGAGTGACACACCCAGAACCACAGCCTAGTGATTGGAATAGCTGGTGAGGGAGATTGTGTATTTGCTAACATTTGTAATGTATGTGGCCAATCTAGCCTTGACCTTTTGATGTTGATGAACCCATTTACTGTGGCCTTATTACTCTCTGGAAGAAAGACACTTTTTTTTTAATTTTCTGAGTCAATGCCACTGCAACTGTTAAAGGGAAAGTTGAACTTCATAAGTGGGGTCAGTTGTATACAGGTTCCATTGTATAAATTGCTAGAAACCTTGTCTGTATTTGAATATGTTTGCTTGTATCTGTCAGTTGCTAGAGTACAATAGAATTTGTAATGATTGATGTAGTAATGTGTAAAGGTTTAGAGGTGAAAATGCACTGATTGGAGTAGTGTCCTTAATTATTTGTCTTCAGTGGAACACGGTTTTTGTTTTTTTTTGTTGCAGTCTTGGATGAAGCTGATAGAATTTTGGACATGGGGTTTTCCGAAACGATGAATGCCATTGTGGAAAACCTCCCGAAGAAACGTCAGACTTTGCTTTTTTCGGCAACTCAAACTAAATCTGTTAAGGACTTGGCACGACTGAGTCTGAAAGACCCAGAGTATGTATGGGTTCATGAAAATGCTAAATTCAGGTAGGTTCTTAATATTTTGCTTAATAATAACGCTGCAAACTTGTAACAGATCCTCCAGACTTTTTTTTCCCTTAAGAAATTTTGTCTAGTGCATGTTTATGTGGAGTGTCCTGTAAATATTCACAACTTGCCTCCTGCTTCAGGCATATGTTTTAATGCTGTATTGTTTGTTTGTGTTTTTTAAGTACAATATAATTCCAATTTTAATGGAATTGAAGGTCATTTTACAGGAAAAAAAATCCAGTACACATATGTATCATCCCCTATCCTGTTTCTTGGGCTTTAATTTTTGCTCTTTGTCTTTTCCCCTTCTGTCTCATTTTGATTTTGTTCTATCCCTTTCCCTTCGTATCTTTCTTGCTGTCTGTTTATGCAGATTTGGTGCTGTCTGTCACTGTGCGTATTGGTTTATTTTATTTGCTGTTGAGTGAGTAGTGTTGAATCCAGTTGTGCCGGGGCAACAGAGTAGGTCAAATACATTTCTGAAATGGTGAAAGTCAGTGTTGAATTCAACGAAATGTAGATTGCAGAAAACCATCAATTTCAATTACATTGAATTTGTTGTTACCTTTCTAGAGGTTAAAACTTGTTACAGGTACATTAATTATTCTGTAATTAGTTAATTCCTATTCAAAACAGCCTGTTTATTGCACACCCGCTCACCAACTACTGAATCATAAAAGCATGCCATGAATGTGACACTCGGATCTCTGAATATGTCTCGTTGTTGTACAATATCTGCACATCAGTCTCATTCTTCAGCTGGCCATTTTATTGTAGATGGAGTTAGTACCATTTGAATGCCATATTCACTACTAACAAAGATGTGTTTTAGCCTTTCTGGCTTTGGCAATTGTTTGTGAATTATTTTGGGGATTATTGAAGAGTAGATGCTGAAGAGATCATTTTCTGTAAAAGCTAATGGTATCTCAAAGGATTGCTTTGCATTGTGAAGAATGAACCTTAATTGGGTTTATTTACCTTTGCATGCTTGTTGCATATTTCCTTGTTGCATAAGTTCATGATTGTGTTGAGATTGCCACCTTTTCTCCCAAATGCTTTGTTTGGCCATGCCACGTTTAATTGTCTCATTCATGGTGGGGCTGTGTCACATGAGGCTCTGATCTATTAAACAGTTGGTCTAATGACAGCCTCATGATTTTTCCAGTTATTGATTTTAAGTGATAAACAAATGGCAGAGATTAACCTCTTCCCTCAGTAATCAGTTTCTGTTACCTTGCCCTCCATAACAAAATTCTGAAGTCGTATCTCAGTTTTATGATGACCCCTAATATAAAGGGAACAATGTTTTAATGGGTTGCTTTTTGAATTTGCAGACCTTCTTATGTCTTAATAGTTTATTCTGCAAATATTTATTCAGGTTTATGACATGTGAAACTTAAGTATTAATCTTGGCTTAAAAGATATGAATTTCAAAACATACCTTTCTTTTGTATACCTGAATGGATGGTTGAGTGTGAAAACATGTGAAAGTAAGTAAAAATGTGTTCTCATGCTGTGCAAGGTTGATGCTTAACACGATGGACAGACTTTTTTTATTCTTGCAATGTTGTGAGCTAGCTGACAAGGCTAACATTTATTGTTCATCTCTTAAGTGCCCTGGAGGAGGTGGTGGTGAGCTGTTGCCTTGAACTGCTGCAGTTCATGACGTAGATAAACCTACAATCTTTTGACAAGACTGCTCTGCTAAGTGAGCTCAAACTAAAGATTAAGCAAATTTAGTGATAGAGAGTCGAGGAATAGGGAGAGAGAACAGTTAAATGCGTGGCTACAGGGATGGTGCAGGAGGGAGGGATTCCGGTATCTGGATAACTGGGGTTCTTTCTAGGGAAGGTGGGACCTCTATAAACAGGATGGTCTACACCTGAACCTGAGGAGCACCAGTATCCTTGGGGGGAGGTTTACTAGTGCTCTTGGGGAGAGTTTAACTAGTGCTCTTGGGGAGAGTTTAAACTCACTCCTGCAGGGGCATGGGAACCTAGACTGTAGCTTTAGGGTGCAGGACCTGGAGTGTAGGGAGGTTAGGAACATGGCATCAATCTCAAAGGAGGGTGCCTGTAAACAGGAAAGTGGCTTGAAGTGTGTATACTTCAATGCAAGAAGTATACGAAATAAGGTAGGTGAACTTGCAGCGTGGGTTGGTACCTGGGATTTCGATGTTGTGGCTATTATGGAGACATGGGTAGAACAGGGACAGGATTGCAGGTTCCAGGATTTAAATGTTGTAGTAGGGTGAGAGGTGGGGGTAAAAGAGGGGGAGGTATGGCATTGCTTCACCTTCAAGTTCACTTGAGAAATCTACCCTTGGGGCAGATCAACTACAATAACTTTTGCAGCCACAGAGACATTTGTTTCTCAAGATCTTCACTGCAATCAAAACATCAATTAAGAAACAAGATCTGCACAGAAATAGAGGCTGAGTTAAATCCCATTTTTAATTATAACAGCTTTATCTTAATCTGTATCTAATTTTGTGTGTTTAATAGTGTTGGTGAGTCAAGTGGATGAGTCAACACATTTTTGTTATGCCTCCAGGACAAGTGAATGGGAAATAAATTAACCTTCTTCATTTTTAAATATGCAAAATCTTGCTGCTGGGTTATCAACATCAAGTCAACCATGTTGGGGATAATAAAATAGACACAACCCCACATACAAATATAGTGATTATGAGCAAATAAAAGTTGACAGCTAAAATTTGACCATAACATAATATATGTTATATGGTTAATTTTTATTGTGAGATAATGAGCACTGTATGGAAAATGCTAAGCATTATGACCTTGATGGCTTAGAACAAATCTGAATGGAAATGAAATCTAAAAAACTCAATGATTGACATATGTTTTCAAAAGTCCAATTGTTTTACAAAATGAAATGCTCATACGAGGAAGCTATTAGGGTGCTTAGAAGAATGGTGTCTCATAATGAAATTCTCTGCATAGAATATAGAAGTTATTTTGCTTTCACTTTTTTACGATGATAGTTGTGTATATTAACGCTTTTTTTTATTTAAAGAGAAATAAAACTTCTGTTTATATCACATGAATGCTGATTACTTGTATGCAGATGGGGAACATATTTAAGAGCATATGTTTAAGCATACGTTAAGAGACATTGAAGGAAATTTTAGTATGGTTATGTGAGGGGTGTGTGCTTGTACTGTTTAATTCTGTAAATATGTGCAATACAAGTAAACTTTAGTTCCAGTTTTATCCTTCATTAACTGGCTTGCTGGTTTAGAACACATTTGGTGCTTTCGTGCCATCAATGCATGGTTGTAATTTAAGGCTGTAAGAAGAGTTTACAGTGTTCTGTGCATGTGACCTGTTTTCAATGACCCCACACAAGTTGACCTTGTTATTTATGACAGTTTGCTGACCTTCTGAAGTTTGGTGGAAGGGTGCTTGGTGGCATACTAAATCCAGTAAGAAAATAAATATCAGTACCACTTTTGGCATTTCAGTCATCTCTTGACATTATGGTTTTATATTTCATGATTATAGAGAGAGAGAGGGGAAAATGTTATAACTGGGACATCGTGACCTAACACTGCAGTACATCAGGCACAGTGGTCGGAGAGTAACACTCTACTTGTTGTATCATTCCTGTGAACAACATATAAACTGCATGAAATCATGAGTTCAAAATTTTAATAATGATTTCAAGAATAAAGATTGTCTTTAGAGATACCTCCTTAACAGCATGAATTGTGAGCAGAACTGATGTTATAAGGTAACTAAACAGGTCAAATTCCATTTGATTGCATTCCCTTGTAGGAATTTGTACCATTTTTTTCAAGGAACAAATAATAGCCAAAGTTATAAGCAAAGGAAGTAGAATTATATCTTACTTCTATTCAAATTCATGATTGTATATGTCGCATTTCTGTTTATGGGCTCCATGATCTGGCCTCATATCTTTTCTAGATCTTTGCATTGGGAGTCACTGGAATGGAATTGCTGCTTCAATTTCTCTACTCAACAACTCCTAACCAATCTATTGCCCTCTGAAATTACAGCACTCCATTTCTGCCATGACCACCTGCTATTATCTTGCACTATCATTCTTCTAATCATTTAATCATTCTTGCCCTTTCACAGGCCTTTCCCATTATTCTTTTCCACCCACCTTTTCCTGGCTCAGAATCTCATTATTAGCAATTACGTTTCTAACTTCTTTCAGTTCTTAAGAAAGTCACCAACCTAAAATATATATACTGTTTTCCACATATGGAGTCAGCTATTACGAGGGGGCATAGCTTTAAATTAAGGGGTGGTAGGCATAGGACAGATGTTAGGGGTAGATTCTTTACTCAGCGAGTTGTGAGTTCATGGAATGCCCTGCCAGTAGCAGTGGTGGACTCTCCCTCTTTATGGGCATTTAAACGGGCATTGGATAGGCATATGGAGGATAGTGGGCTAGTGTAGGTTAGGTGGGCTTGGATCGGCGCAACATCGAGGGCCAAAGGGCCTGTACTGCGCTGTATTTTTCTATGTTCAAACAAGGAGAATAGAGTTAAATAAGATTCAAATAACAAATGTATTTTGGGATATTATTTAATAAAACAAAATACATCAAATGACTGATGCAAAGCAGATGATTATTTAGATAAATGATTTTGCAATGATTTTGTATGTCATAGATGTCATGTCATGTGTGCACCTTTTGCAAAATTATTAACTTCCTTTAAGTGAGTCATCTGCTGGGCAAGATTATTGTTTAGATGCGTGTAATGTTTTAAGCCAGATTGTTCGCTTACTCAAAAATTGATAGTTATAGATAAGTTATAGATTTAGTCACAGAGTCATACAGAATGGAAACAGACCTTTTGGTCCAACTCATCTACACTGAACAGACATCCCAATCTGACCTCGTCCCATTTGCTGGCATTTGGCATGTATCTTTCTAAACCCTTCTTATTCATATACCATCCAGATGCTTTTTAAATGTTGTAATAATACTCACCACCACACTCTCTGGCAACTCATTCCAGACATGCACCACCCTCTGCATGAAGAAGTTACCCCTCAGGCCCTTTTTAAAATTTCCCCTCTCATCTTAAACCTATGTCCTCTAGTTTTGTACTCCCTCACCCTAGGAGAAAGACCTTGGCTATTCACCCTATCCATGCCCCTCATGATTTTATAAATCTCTATGAAGTCAGCCCTCAGTCTCTGCTCTAGGGAAAATAGCCCAGCCTAATCAGTCTTTTCTACACCTTCTCAAGTTTAACAACATCCTTCGTATAGAAGGGTGACCAGAATTGAATGCAGTATTTCAAAAGTGGCCTCACCAATGTCCTGTACAGCCATAACATGACCTCCCAATTCCTATACTCACTTGTGATATAAGAAGGCAAGCATACCAAACGCCTCCTTCACCACCCTGTCTACCTGTGACTCCACTTTTAAGGAACTACACACCTGCACCCCCGGCCTCTTCGTTCAGCACCACTGCCCAGGGCCGTACCATTGACTGGATTAGTCCTTGCGGATTTGCTTTACCAAAATGCAACATCTGACATCTATCTAAATTAAACTCAATCTACCACTCCTCGGCCCACTGGTCCATCTGATCAAGATCAGATTGTATTCTGACATAATCTTGACTGCCCCCAACACACCAATTTTGGTGTCATCTGCAAATTTACTAACTATACCTCCCTATATTCTCATCCAAATCATTTATATAAATGACAAAAAGCAGTGAACCCAGCACTGATCTTTGCGGCATGCCGCTGGTCACAGGCCTCTGGTTAAAAAAAAAATACCTCCACAGGCAACCTCTGTCTCCTACCTTCAAGCCAATTTTAGATCCAATTGGCTAGCTTCCCCTGAAACCCATGTGATTGAACCTTGCTAACCATTCTACCAATTGTGACGCTTTGCATCCATTTACAGTATCAGTAGACACAATGGAGTAAAAGATCAGAAATGAGCAAATTGTGACCTGGAATTGTGTCTTGATTGAAAAACATCTCAAACTGGGCAAAAGAGGGCATGTAGACTAAAAAGGAATAAAGGATGTCTTTTTGCTCTGTCAGTCAATTATTTTTTTATATAAAAGCTATCGACTGTTGAGTTCCTGCTTCATACTTTATTTTCTCTACAAAGCCATTAAAAAGTATTTTCCTTTGCAGCACCCCTGGAACACTGGAACAGAATTATGTAGTCTGTGAGTTGCACCAGAAAATTAACATGTTGTTCTCCTTTGTGAAGAGTCACCTGAATAAGAAGATAATTGTCTTTTTTTCAAGTTGTAAAGAGGTGGGTGCTGATATCAAAATACCAAATTATTTCTGAGTACCCATTTTCTGACTTCCCCATTACCCACAGTGCTGCAACGTAACTGAGAGATACTTCAGTATGGTAACCTCTTTGCGAGCAGTCCCTGATCCCTGAGCACACACCGACAACAAATATCCTCTGCCAGTTTTTCAACATATCTACAATCTCCCATTTGCTTTTCCTGGAAAGACTGAAAGCCTGTATGGAGCTGTTGCACATGAGCTGAACTGGCTGGCAGCCTTGGCCAGAAAAAAAGTTGACCACAGGGAAAATGCAAGTAGTCTTGGTGTAGGTTTTCTAGGCCTATGCATGAACAATTGAAAAAGCTAGCTGACTGCTTCACAAATCACTGCATATCTGTGACTAGAGGATTTAGTTTTCACAGAAACCGAAACCAACTGAGGAATATAATTCCAAAATGCTGGTTTAAAATTCTGAAATTCCCGTGTAATTAAAAGAAATTTAATCTATTATAAAATGTCTTCTAGAGGAAGTTGCCTTTGTCATGGACATTTAGTCAGGGTTGTTTTTACTTATATGTTTTTGACATTTTCTGTTTAAAGAGATTTTTGTAGTTCTGAATTTAAATGGGGTAAGAATTAGAGTTGGTTTATTGTTTGAATAATGTGAAGCTTGAAGCTGCATGTTTGCATAGTTTGACTTTTTAATTAAAATAAAGCACCAAACATTCATGTGTTAGAATTGTTTAGGATTGTGCAGTTTACTGCATTGAGTGATTGGTTTGAAGAAATGCAACACATTGCAAGCATGGATATAGTCATGTTTGGGGGTGAAGGATATATTTGTTTAACTGTTGGCCTGAGTTATTTAAATGTTGTTTGATAGGAGCCCGCCTGCTATCCTTACATTGAAATTTTAAAAAATTTGTATTTTTCAGCTTTCAGTTCACAAAATGCAAATCAGAATTAACATTTTCTAATAGTAGTGCTTTGGGATTTGACAATTTATTGAGTCATCCACTCTTTTTCTATATATTAGGTCCAGTATCTATTCCATGTATTTTGTCGTCTACGCCCTGGTATTCCAATTCTTGCTCTTTACGGCAAGCAACAGCAGATGAAACGAGTTGAGGTCTACAATGACTTTTGCAGAAAAAAAGCTGCTTTATTATTTGCAACAGATATTGCTGCTCGAGGACTGGGTATGAATAAAAGCATAAGACAATTTCAGTCTTTGATTGAAGTTTCTTTCTTAGCTGTTGGGCTTTTGAAAGGCTAGTTTTTATAATTCCCAATATTGTATTCTCAATACTGTTCACTCAAATTATTTTCTCCCTTGTGTTTGTTCATGCATGTATTCAATTTCTCTTCTACTTTAACCCCTCCAATAATCTCCTCCTTCCCAGTTCTCCTGTTCACACCATGATAACCAAAATGGAACAGCTTTTGTGCTTCTGCTTGTTATCTGTAAAACGCTGATGTTTTCATCCGAGATTATTTTACCCCTAGTTGGCTGGATTATAGTGAATTTCCTATGATTGACATGTTTTGGTAATGCACTAAACTTTGTGACCCTGATTTGAGTGTTGATTTAATTTATTTGATTACATCGGCAAGTACAGAACTGGAAAAGATCACAGCAGAGTAAAAGTGTTTGAGAAACTTGATGGCCTAAATCTGACAAACCATTAGGTTTGATCCGAGAGATCTGATCCCTGAGTTCTAAAAGAAACAGCTGCAGAGATGGAGTTTCCTGGTCATGATTCCTAAATGACAATGACTGCTGGGGTCTCAAGTGTTTACCATCTATGTTAACAACTTGGACAATGAGACGGCAGTGCTCTTAAGGTTGTGAATAATATAGAGCTAGGTGAGAATGTAAGCTGAGAGGTCCACAAATAGACAGAAATAGATTAAATGAGTAAACCTGAAGGTGATAGATGGATTATTTTCGAAGTACAGCTTAGGAATTCTTTATCCAAAAACTTTATGATGGACATTTAGAGGTAAAGGATATTTTTGTATTTTGAAATCACTTACCTTACCCTCTAAAACCTTTTTACTAATGATCTCTCAACCAAAAACAAAGTATTCATTTAACTCTTGAGTTTGTTGTACCCTCGTCTGTTTGAGACTGGATTCACATTATCTTTTCTGATTCCATCAGGTTTTTCATAAACATTTTTTTTTCATTTTCTCTGCATTTACTATTCTTTATGCAATTTGTTACTACACTTATCACGTAGGTGTGTTCGGGTTTATTCGTGCCTTTTGGAAAAATACTTTGGTTGGCTGCAACAGGCTTAAAAGTGAAGTTTTCTTTACACATAACCCAAATGAACCTGAATAGACCTGTAGACATATTGAGTTCAGGCTTCTGGGGTTAAACTGCAAGCTTTTCGGGTCCACTTATGCCTGGATGTAGGTTTGCTCGCTGAGCTGGAAGGTTCATTTCCAGATGTTTCGTCACCCAATAGGTAACATCTTCAATGGGCCTCCAGGTGAAGCACTGTACATGATTCCTGCTTTGTATTTATATGTTTGTGTTTCTTTGGGTTGGTGATGCCATTTCCTGTGGTGATGTCATTTCCTGTTCTTTTTCTCAGGGGGTGGTAGATGCAGTCTAAGTCTGTGTTTGTTGATAGAGTTCCGGTTGGATTCTATCAACAAACTCATCGAGTTAGACTGCATCTAACACCCCCTGAGAAAAGAGAACAGGAAATGACATCACCGAAAATAACGTCACCACAGCAAATGACATCACCAACCCAAAGAAACCCAAACATATACAGTGGAAACTCGATTATCCGAATGTAATGGGCGGGCACTTTTTCATTCGGATAATTGGTTATTCGGAAAATCGATGAAATGCCTTTCCTTTGGGGCTCGGAGTTCTAAAGACTGCTCCCTATTCAGGAGACTGCAGCAGCACAGTGCGCAAGGCCCCACCCCCAACCTGGTCAAACCCTGCTTTCCCACCCCCCACCCCAACCATCAAGCCCGGTCCAACACTGGATTGGACACCAACAACAAGGCTGCTGCTGCTGCCTTTTGTGAGGTATGCCTCCAAATACTGCACAGACACAGCCACAGCCACGCACAACCTTTTACTGCAAATTCTTGACTGGTTCCATGTTTGCCCTGCACAGGACAATGTTGGAGAGATTATTCCTGGGAAGCGGGGAGGGGGGTGGTTAGGGTACACCCCTCTGTAGAACTCCAGGGAAAGTGTGGGGAGAGAGGGCAGGAGGTTAGTCATTTGGAGACTGTGTCTGTTTAATCACTGTAAACAAAAGACGCAATCACTGTTGAAAACACGTCTGATGTCATGTTTCTATCGGGACCTCTCCTTGGGATAATCTGATTTCAGATAATTGGTATTCGGATAATTGAGGTTCCCCTGTAAATAGAAAGCAGGAATCATGTACGGTGCTTCGCCTGGAGGCCCACTGAAGAGGTTACATAGTAGGGTGACAAAACGTCTGGAAGTGAACCTTCCAGCTCAGCGAGCAAAACTACATAGAGAACCTCAACTTGAGCTACAAATCTTCTCCAAACTCGCTAAGTCCACTTAGGCCTGTTCAGACCCAAAATCAGCATGTCTACAGGTCTGCTCAGGTCCATTTCTGAAAAAACTTTCAGCTTTTCGGTTTTCAAAAATTTTCAGGTGCATGCATAAAGGATACCTGAACCTGTGTATTGTCTCATGTTCAGAATTTAATTTTTAAAATTTTTTTGCAGATTTCCCAGCAGAAGTTTTTTGTTTTGTTTCAGTTTCATTGTGTTTTTATCTCTGTTAATTCCTGCTTTCTTTACCAGTCTTTATTCCCTTTTCTGCTTCTAATTTATACTTCTTGGTTTAGACTTGCATTTCTCTGTGAGGTCGCTCAGCCTAAGTGTTTGAGGAGCCTCATTGTTTCTTGCCCCACTCGCAAGTATCCTGCAGAGGGTGAACTGCTGGATTAGATGCCTGATGACAGGAAGTCTATGCTTAAAAGTCTGTGTAAATTCTCTGGATAGCTGACAGTTGAATGAAAAGCAAATGCAGTTCCTTCACTTGTGACTGAAAACTCTGGAACTGTATGCTTGTGATAAGAGTGTTGAGAATGTTTTAAGCTTTCTAATAATGGCTTCACTTTGCATAACTGAAATATATGTCTGGATGGATTATTTATGAAGCTGTTTGAGTTGACTATTTTTCTTTCCAGATTTCCCTGCTGTGAATTGGGTTCTTCAGTTGGATTGTCCAGAGGATGCTAATACTTACATTCATAGAGTAGGGAGGACAGCCAGGTATGTGATAATGTGCAACTATGCATATCAAAATATCTTATCATTCTCTGGTGAATTCTTATTGTATGGGTTGCTTGAGTGGATGTGTTGAATGTTAACTGGAAAATTATGGATCAAAGTGTCCAATTTATTTTTAAAGGATCCTACATTTTCTCTTTGCTAACTGGAAAAATTAATTTCTTTTCGATGTAATGAATGTTTATTTATATTGCAAATTTGAATGGTTTTCGTATTTCCAGCATTATGTATTACTATCTAGAGTAGCAAAAGGAACCAAAAATAGTGTGAATGAACAGAACTTCCTGGTTATGAACTATGCAATGAAAGTAAGCCTGCTGAAAATTAACTTGTATTAATTAGAATGAGGATGTTAATGTTTAAGGTTTTAGTATTTAGTTTAGACATTACTTCCAAAACTTAATTTAGTTTTTTAAAATTTATTGAACAGGTAAACTTTACTTAATTTCTTGGTTACAATTTTATAATTTCAAACTTGAAGTTTTTAAATAAACAAAATATGTTCTTTGAGACCAAATTACATCTGCTCAACCTGGTTCAATTAATTTCCATTCTATAACCCAATGAGGAGTTTTTATAGACTCTGAGGTCTTGTAATACAGAAGGAGGCCATTCAACCAATTGTTTCTGTGCCAGCGCTCTGCAAGGACAGTTCACCTGGTGCCACTCCCCTACATTTTCCATGCCTTACAGGTTTGATTAATTAAGGAAAGGCTGACCTGTTTCTTCTCCACTTAATTTAGCTCATTAACTCTAACTCTAAAACATACATAAAATGTTAGATTCTGTGGGTAGATATAATGGGCACTAAAGTTGACAATGTAAGCGTTAAATTTGCATTGCTGAAGTAAATTGAAAATTGTAAGGTGTAACAGCCACATTTAATCTGAAAAATTGGACATGGTACAGGGAATTCCAAACACAATCATTTGATCCCTCTTGAATTGTCTTTTAATGTGCATTTTCATTCAGACTTTTCTTTTAAAAGTTGTTTTCATTTTAAATAGCTACCAAGTCAAACTGCACACCATTCACAGTAACATCCGACACAGATAAGTAAATTTATTTGGCTGCAACTGATTTCTCTTCTTTGGAAACTGCTGGAGTAAATTCATTCAGTACTTTCTGAATTGAAAGATTAAAGGAGTCGACTGCCATCTCCACTAAACTCTCAAATGTTGTTGAAAATACAGTTTAGTTTTGCTCTTTGAAGTTTCTAAGTTTCAGAACATGGAAGTGAACCCAAAATCCTGTGACGAAAAGAAATGAGAGAATATATTACTGCAAACACATTTAATCAAGTGATTTAAAGAGCCAGTTAAAATCAAAGATCACACAATAGGAAAAGTTAAGTGATTCGTGTGATCCTTGTTATTTTCTAAACTCTCTTCAGCTACCATAAGTACCTTTTAAAAAAACTGAAATGATGAACTGCCAGAACAGTGGTACTTAAAAATCCTGATTGGAACGAAAAGACAGTAACTGAGAAGCAAGAGCAGAAAGCTCGCTCCTTTTTATTAAATAGTCAGCTCCATTCATATGCTTCAGCTCTTAAGCTTGTCAAAACACTAAATAAATATTGCCAGAGCCACCAGGTTTAATGCAGCTAATCATTTGCTGTTTTATTTGCTGGCCTAAGGGAAATTTCCATAATTGTATCAAAGTGCTTGAAGATTAAATTTATTGCAAAAAGAAACCTGAATTTGATGTTAAATACTTAGAAGATTATGGAGGTTGGGTACGAGTAATAAGGTTATAATTTAATCATGCATTTGATAGAATGGCAAGTATGACAGTAAAGCTTGAATTAAATAGCCACAGTACTTTAAAGCTGCACAAACCATTGTATCAAAGTAAAAACAATTACATGATGAATCATGAAATGACCACTTCAAACCAGAGAAGAAAATCATTGTGAGTCATCAGCTAGTAGCGGCTTAATAATTTTATATCTTAAAAGTAAAATTGTTACTTTAAGAATATAAAGAACTAAAGAAATAGAAAGAGTAGGCCACGTGGCTTGTTCAGCCTGTTCTGTCATTTATTACTATTGTGATTCTTGAGTCATAGATTTTTGAAATGTGGTTTAAATCGTTAAACATATTTTTGAATCATTTTCAAGATGTTATACTTTGAATATACATTAGAGAAAATAAAGTGAATTTTGATCACACTTAATTCACAAATTCCACTGTACACTTGCGTAATTTTCAAGACATGCAGCAGACCTGCCATTTTTAAATACAGTTTGAGTATCCAGCATGTAATAATTCACAAATGTTTTGAACCCTGGGAGAATGTCATAATGGGAGTTGCAGAAGTTATTGTAGAGTCGTAGATCCATTGTCATTTGGAAGCCGTGCCACTGTTTATAAAGAGGTCCAGTCTACTTCATTTGTCAACTCCACCCCCACTTTGGCCTGCAGGTTTATTTCTTTCAAGTGTAATCGTAATTTCGTTTTGAAATCATTGATCATTTTTTTGTCACCTCCACCATTTTAGTGATTTTCAGGTCATTTACCAATTACTGTATCAATATAGTTTTTGTCCCATTCCCCTGTTCTCTTGCCTTAAAAGTGTGTTCCCAATCATTGCACAGTCAGCTTTCTCTGTGTAGTGTCTGTGTCAAATGCTGAATACAAAATCCAGGCCCCCCATGTTCGTGGGTGATATGTTCAAAGGTCCACTGAGGATGTCCGAAACTGTAGATAGTAGTGAACCCTATCATTTAAATGGGAAAGTTACCTCCCTGACAGCTCCCTGGAATTATTTTTGGAACATTCCACATAATATTTTCCGGCTGCGGTAAACCGCAGATAACAGAAACTGCAGAAACTGAATTTGCTGATGGGGGGGGGGGTTCTACTGTAATGAACAAATTACTGATTTGCATAAGTCATTGTCTATTCACCCAACTTGCTGTGTATGAAATAGCATACTTCTGCATGGTGAATAAGCACAAGTTTTATTTTAGTGATGCATGTCACTAAACTTTGATATTTCCGGATAGGAAGAGTACAGGTCCTTCTGCCATAACGTGTGTTTCATCAGCACGCATTGGCTGTAACATGCTTGACAAATTGTGGATATTGTTTGGATAAAGCAAACCTCCTACTAAACAGATATAGTGTTATTTTTATTTGCAATCTTCTACAGTGCGATTTTCTATAGTGAGAGATTGCAGAGGAACATGACTGTTGCTTTGTAGCAGAGCAAACTGTAGCTGAAATTCTAACAAATCAACAGAGTAAGACATATCTCCATAGTATTTGCAAGTTGTAATTTTTGAATGTATTTGGTAACTAATCTGGGAGGAATTTCTTCCTTTATTGGAATACTGTTTTGACACTAGGCATAAAAAAATTAGTTAGGTACAATATTGAAAAAATAAGAGTGTTGTACCTGAAAAAAGGATGTATCTGAAAGGAATGGTGTAGAAAAGTTTGCAAGAAGACCATTGTATCTAATAGTTGAAAATTTTCATGTAAAAATTGAATAGAATGCAAAACAGATCTAATTTTTTAACGTGAAAATGTGTGCTTCAAAGTTTAATTTCACAGATAAATATTTTCTAAATAAATTGTAGCAGATGATGGAGTTTGAATTCAATAAAAACTTGGAATTAAAAGTCGAATGAAACCATTGTCGATTTTCAAGAAAACCTACCTAGTTCACTGATGCCCCTTTATGGAAGGAAACTCCTGTCCTTACTTGGTTTGGCCTATTTGTGACTCCAGACCCACAGTAATGTGGTTGACTCTCTGAGCAACTTGGAGATGGGCAATGACTGTTGCCTTAGCCAGTGATGCCCACATCCTGCAAGTGAATTTTAATAATTTTTTATTATTATTCCTTCATGGAAAGTGAGAGTAGCTGACCAGCATTTGTTGCTGACTTCTAATTGCTCTTGAACTGAATGGCGTCCTAGATCTTTTCAGTGAGCAGTTCCACATGGGTATTTTTTTCCATTCGTGGGATGTGGTCATTGCTGGATGGGCTAACATTTATTACCTGTCGTTCCTTACCCTTGAGAAGGTGGTGGTGAACTGCCTTCTTGAATCACTGCAATCCATTTGGTGTCAGTGCAGTCAGGGAGGGAGTTCCAAGATTTTGACCCAATGACATTGAAGGAACAGCAAAATATTTCTAAGACAGGCTGATGAGTGGCTTGGTAGGAACCTGTAGGTGATTGTGTTCCCATGTACCTGCTGTTCTCGTCCTTCTAGATGTTAGTGGTCATGGATTTGGAAGGTGCTGTCTCAGGTGCTTTGGTGAATGGCTGCAGTGCATCTTCAGTTGGTAAGCACTGCTGCTACAGTGTGTCAGAGTTGGAGGGTATGATATTTGTCGATATGGTGCAAGTCAAGTATGTCACTTTTTCTGAGATAGGGCTACGTTGCATGAGTATTGTCAGAGCTGCACTCACTCAGACAAGTGAGGAGTGTTCTGTCATACTCCTGATTTGTGTCTGGTAGATGGTAGGCTGTCTTTGGGAAGTAAGGATATGAGTTACTCGCTGCAGGATTCCAAGTTTCTGACTTGCTCTTCTGGTCACAATATTTATATCGCTAATCCAAATATGTTTCTGATCAATGGTAATCCTCAAGATGTTGTTTGTATATAACAATGCATTTGAATGTCAACAGTTGATGGTTAAATTCTTCCTTGTTGAATGGAGATGGTCATTGCTTGGTGCTTGTTACTTGCCGTTGTTAGCCCAAGTCTGAATATAATTCAAATCCTGCTGCTTTTGGACATGAACATTCCACAGTCAACACTAAGCATTCTCATTTCTTACCTTATGGCAGAGTTGCATGTAGGCCAGATCAGGTAAGGATAAAAGGTTTCCTTCCCTGAAGGACATTAGTGAGCTAGATGGGTGTTTTTGTATAATTTTGGTGCACCACTGTACAAACTATTTTATTTTCTTGTGATTATAAATGAACTAGTTGTATTTCACCTTAATTATCTACTTAATTTTAAAATTTACATGCTTCTACTCTAATTTCCCCTGTTCTCCAAAATAATCTTTAACCTCCTCCACTCCTCCCAGCATCTGAGATTTCTGACCACAACATTCTGGCTTCTTGTGCACTCCAATCTTTATTTCGCCACCATAAATTTTAAACCCTATCTCTTTGATAAGCTTTCAGTCGCCTCTTCTAATATTGCATGTGGCTTATCTAAATTTTGTTTGATCACCAGACTACGAAATGCCTTGTCAATATTTTACTGTATTGAAAGGACTATATAAATGCATATTGTCATTGGTCAGTGCTAAAGTGGAACTAGATAAATCTTATAAGTTTTGGGTTAAACAGCAATGAAAACATTTTGTAAAAAAATATGTTTTATCCACTATCGAGCTAGATGAAGGAAATGGGGAAGCACAAGAGCTTCCTGATCATCCCTTGTATCAGATTATATTATATTAGACTGTTCTAATCTAATCCAATTCAAAATGATATAATTTTGATTCAGCCTGTTTTCTTTCCCCCAAAGTTTATTGAATGGAAGTGGTGCAGTGCTTGTCTTGATTGTGGGATGATCTCGGTGCTGTGTCCTAGAAACTGATCTCATCAATCCTTTGTCGCATATTTGATCTGCAGACAAGATGCATTAGCATATAGAATCATAGAATCCCTACAGTATGGAAACAGGCCCTTTGGCCTTGCAAGTCCACACCGACCCTCTGAAGAGTGTCCCACCCAGACCTATTCCCCTATTACTCTACATTTACCCCTGACTAATGCACCTTACCTGTAGATGAATGTGGATATTAATTTATACAGCAAGTGAGAATAAATGCTTGACAATGACGGCTGGAAAATGGGAAGCCTTCAGAAATGAAATAACGAAAGTCCAGAAACAGTATATTCCTGTTAGAGTGAAAGGGAAGGCTGGTTGGCACAGGGAACGCTGGATGATTAAAGAAATTGAGGGTTTGGTTAAGACAGGTGCAGACAAGATAGGTTGAGTGAATCCTTAGAGTATAATGGCTGTAGGAGTATACTTATGAGGGAAATCAGGAGAGCAAAAAGGGGACATGAGATAGCTTTGGCAAATAGAATTAAGGAAAATCCAAAGGGTTTTTACAAATACATTAAGGACAAAAGGGTAACTTGGGTGAGAATAGGGCCCCTCAAAGATCAGCAAGATGGCCTTTGTGTGGAGCTGCAGAAAATGGGGGAGATACTAAACGAGTATTTGTATCAGCATTTACTGTGGAGAAGGACATGGAAGATATAGACTGTAGGGAAATAGTTGGTGCAATTTTGAAAAACGTCCATATTACAGAGGAGGAAGTGCTGAATGTCTTGAAACGCATAAAGGTGGAAAAATCCCCAGGACCTGATCAGGTGTAGCCTAGAACTCTGTGGGAGGCTAGGGAAGTGATTGCTGGGCCTCTGAGTGAAATATTTGTATAATCAATAGTCTCAGGTGAGGTGCTGGAAGACTGGAGGTTGGCTAACGTGGTGCCACTGTTTAAGAAAGGTGGTAAGGACAAGCCAGGGAACTTTGGTTAGTGAGCCTGACGTCATTGGTGGGCAGGTAGTTGGAGGGAATCCTGAGGAACAGGATGTACATGTATTTGGAAGGGCAAGGACTGATTAGTGATAAATCAACATGCCTTTGTGCATGGGAAATCATGTCTCACGAACTTGATTGAGTTTTTTGAAAGGATTGATGAGGGCAGAACGGTAGATATGATTTATATGGACTTCAGTTAGGTGTTCAATAATGTTCCCCATGGGAGACTGGTTAGCAAGGTTCAATCTCACAGAATGCAGGGAGAACTAGACATTTGGATATAGAACTGGCTCAAAGGTCGAAGACAGAGGGTGGTTGTGGTGGTGGAGGGTTGTTTTTCAGACTGGAGGCATGTGACCAGTGAAGTGCTACAAGGATTGATGTTGGGTCCACTTCTTTTTGTCATTTACATAAATGATTTGAATATGAGCATAAGAGGTACAGTTAGTAAGTTTGGAGATGATACCAAAATTGGAGGTGTAGTGGACAACGAAGAATGTTACCTCCGATTGCAACAGGATCTTGATCAGATGGGCCATTGGGCTGAGAAGTGGCAGATGGAGTTTAAAGCAGTTAAATGCGAGGTGCTGTATTTTGGGAAAGCAAATCTTAGCTGGACTTAATGGTAAGATGCTAGGGAGTGTTGCTGAACAAAGAGACCTTGGAGTGCAGGTTCATAGCTCCTTGAAGTGGAGTTGCAGGTAGATAGGATAGTGAAGAAGGTGTTTGGTATGCTTTCCTTTATTGGTCAGAGTATTGAGTATAGGAGTTGGGAGGTCAGGTTGTGGCTGTACAGGATATTGGCTAGGTCACTGTTGGAATATTGCATGCAGTTCTGGTCTCCTTCCTATCGGAAAGATGTTGTGAGACTTGAAAGGGTTCAGAAAAGATTTACAAGGATGTTGCCAGGGTTGAAGGATTTGAGCTATAAGGAGAAGCTGAATAGGGCTGTTTTCCCTGGAGCATCGGCAGCTGAGAGGTGACCTTATAGAGGTTTATAAAATCATGAGGGGCATGGATTGGATAAAAAGACAGTCTTTTCCCTTGGGTGGGGAAGTCCAGAACTAGAGGGCATAGGTTTAGGGTGAGAGGGGAGAGATATGAGATCTGAGGGGCAACTTTTTCACACAGAGGGTGGTACATGTATGGAATGAGCTGCCAGAGGAAGTGGTGGAGGCTAGTACAATTGCAACATTTTAAAAGGCATTTGGATGGGTATATGAGTAGGAACGGTTTGAGGGGATATGGGCCGGGTGCTGGCAGGTGGGAGTAGATTTGGTTGGGATATCTGGTCAGCATGGACGGGTTGGGCCAAAGGGTCTGTTTCCTTGCTGTACTTCTCTATGACAGTCCACAATTATCGATTACAATGTCTCTGAAGATGATTATTTGACTCATGAACTTTGCATTGGCTTTTTTTTTGAAGAACAATCCTGTTTGTCCTGATCTCCTTTTGAGTATTGAATATTTATTCAGTTTGCTTTTAAAGTTGATATTGAATCTATTTTCCACACTAGCAGCAGGCAGTATATTTTAAATCCTAGCCACATATTTTGTAAACAAGTTCCTCCTTACCTTCACAAAAGAATGTAGCTTCTTATGTTTGATCTGGTTCTTTTGCCCTTTCCTTCTATCTGTGATCCCTGGTGGTTGAGCTTTAAGCCATTGGAAACAGGTTTCTCTTTATCCATTCTGGGGGATCAGGTTAGCTCAGTTGATTGTGATGCAAGTTCAATCAGTAACTTTTGGCTGTGGTAGTTCATAGTTTGCTCTTTGGTTCATGTGGAGTGATGCTGTCAACAAAGGGAGAGATGACTTCTTGACTCCATACAGTGTGGAAACAGGCCCTTCTGCCCAACAAGTCCACACCGACCCTCTGAAGAGTACCCATTCCCCATTACTCTAATTTACCCCTGACTAATACACCTAATCTACACATTCCTGAACACTATGGGAAATTTAGCATGGCCAGTTCACTGAATCTTCACATCTTTAGATTGTGGGAGGAAACATAGCACCCGGAGGAAACCCACGCAGACACTGGGAGAATGTGTAAACTCTACACAGTCGCCCGAGACTGGAATTGAACCTGGGTCCGTGGCACTGTGAGGCAGCAGTGTTATCCACTGAGCTACTGTGCCAACTATAGCTAAATAAGTTGTCCTATTTTTTTCCACCGACTCTGTTGCAATTTTAAACTCCTCTGTCTAGTTTCCTTTTAGTCGTTTTTGCCATGCAAAGACAAAAAGGACTGTTTATGCAGTCTGTCTTGATAAATTTAATCCTTAAGCCCCAGAATCATTCCAGTAGATTTCTTCTCCAAAACCTTCAAGTCCTACTGTAGTGTGATGCCCAGAATTGGACACCATGCTCTAACTGGGACCAGCTAGTGTGTTAATAAATATATATTATAATTTCATGGTTTCTGTCCTCTTTGTCTTCACCTTTATTGTCTTCTCTCTGCCTGATGGCTGATCCATGGCTTGTCTACAAATGCCTCAACTAGAACCCTTTTGTTGGTCATGATTTTTCTGCAGTGCTGGTTTACCATGCTATCCTACACTGCCTCTATTTATAAAATCTCAGATCTGTATCTGTATTAATAGGTTTCTTAATCTGTTCCACCATCTTCAAAGATCTGTACATAAGTATCCAATTCCAATATGTTGTTGCATCCCCTTTAATAATTTATTGCAAGCTTGAATTGTCTCTTCCCATTCTTCTTTCTAAAGCTTAATACCCTCTTGTTTGCACTGAATTAGATTTGCCCTAATTTGGTGTGTATCACAACCTGTTCTCAATGTTTTAAATAAATTCCTGTGTCTTTGCTTTTCACCACATTCCTAAGTTTTGTTGTCTGGCAATCTTTTATTTCAGTACACCTATACTTGCTCCTTCCTTATTTTGTAGAAAAGTATTTTCATTCTAGATTCATCTGTGTCCTTCATAACTAAATATTTTGATGCTATGGGCACTATTCCTAAGAGAGCTCTGCTGTGACGACCTCATCATCTCATGTTTCCAAATGATTATTTGCCCTTATAGCTCATCATTTTCACAAATGTACTTCAAACTTGATTTGACAGATACTTTATTTACTGTTTCCACCTAATTGCATGCTGTTTCTTAGAATTGCTGTCTGATTTATGCTATTTTATTCAACATCTTTGTTTTTAGCCCCCTGCTGCATGAGCTTGGTTGACCTGCTTGCCAACATGTTTTGCGTTTTTCTTCGCACCAGTATAATTAATTAATGCAAATATAGCCTTTGTCAAAAGTCAGGAATTTTACTGGTCCAGCCAAGTATTGGACACAGTTTGGATCAATCATACATTTGCATCAGGTTTAGTGAATGAAAGCTAAATTTGTAACATGAATGTATTGCAGAAGATTGATCTTGAATCCGGTATTTTCATTTTATTGTGTTAAATAATTTGTGGATACTTTCCTCAGTTAGGGGAAAAGAAGAGAATTATTTAAAGATTTAAGTTTGTAACTTATTTTGAAAAGAAGCTGAGGAATAATTAAGGTAGATACCAGGTATTTAGAACCTCTAGCAGTAAAGCTTCACTTAAGTTCTCTCGCCAACATTTGAAGAAATTTTGTCAGTTTTTATCTCTGCTAACAGGTATGGTTAATAACCAATGTTTTCTTTTTTGCAAATAAAGAGGATTCTTTGAGCTGCTTTTCACAGATAAAATTGAGTTTTATTTTCCTGTTCTATGATGGATATTGCTGTGATCATAGATGTGATTTGTTTTTGCATACTTATTTCATTATCAGTCACAATTTTATTCTGTGAAAATGTCTGCCTTTCTTTGAATATACTTTGTGACTTTTGTAATTGTCTGTTTGTGTACTGATAGTGTTGGTGTTTAAGATCATTTGACAAAACTGAGTGCCTGCAATGTTTCTCTTTGTAGTCTGAGACATTATAGCATTTACTTATTATCCTTCACTGAACCTCTAATATAGTGGCATTGTATAATAAATAGTTTACCTTTTACATGACCTCATGATCCTAAAGACAGATCATTCAGTCAGTCTTAAATCTTTGATTCAGTGAGGAATAATTGAATTATATTAAACTGCAATATAATGTCCGAGACCACTGAAATGACTAAACTGTGGGAATTTCTGTTAGTTTAAAACTGTGGAATGCCCAAACAGCCATTATTCTATGAAACTTGGCATGAGCAGAGTTGATCCAACCCATTGGAAATATTTGCAGTTTTGTAGTAAGACTAATGTCAAAAATAATTTATGCCATTTAGCTGTGTTCTTTGCCTTTGGTTTTAATTATTTAATGGGCTGCTGATTAAATTGAAGAGCAGCTAATAGTAGATATGTTATTTTTGTAAAGTTCTTTGAGTGTCTTGGAACGGATAAGGTGCATTATAAATAAACACATTTTTTAACTTGTAAAAAGGGAAATGGAGAGGATAACTTTTTGTTTTATTGTTGCTGTTTTGATTTATGATATTCAGTTGATGTGAGTCTAAGTATAGATTATTATTTAAACACAATGTCTACTTAATATTTCAGGTACAAGGAAGGTGGTGAAGCATTGTTAGTATTACTTCCATCTGAAGAGAAAGCCATGGTGAAACAGCTGGAGGATAAAAAAATCCCCGTCAACACAATAAAGTATTTTTTTTTAGTTTATTAAGGTCAAGAACTAAACTGTAGCTGTGATTCTACTTGGCTATTATAAGATGATATATAAATATTTGCACCGCCTAAAATGGTGTTAAGTTGAAGACAGTGCGCTAAGTAAACTTGATCTTTCTTTGAAATGTTTCAAAAATGGATGTTTGCTGACGTAGTTTTGATAATTCTGGTTTTGGGATTTATTTTTAAATTTTAGAGATTGATGTTTGCACATGGCGAGGAAGCAATTTGTTTTGTAAGAAAAGGGCTCATGATGTTGATAAGTATGCTATTGTGAATAAAGCATCTTCCAAGTGGGGTCACAAAAGCTGCATTATCATTCAAACGGAAATTTGAAATAAGTTTGGAATTCTTCATCCTCATTGTTATGGATTCACACATGGAATGCTAAATAAAATATGCAGTTTAAAATTACCTCCAAGTTTAAATTCATGTAGTCTTGGTAGTACTAATTTGTTTCTTTCCAAATCTGAAGCATTACTTAGTAGGTTTTCTGTAGTCGTTTCGCCATGCTGAAGCAGATTTCATGAGATGGTGTTGAGCTGAGAGGTTCCTTGAGTCTGATTGTTTCAGTTTGATTGATACAAAAGATTTAGCAGGTGGAGAGTGCAGGGAGATATTCCTAAAATAAGGCAGTACAGTCTAGTTGCACACCATTTGAGATGGTTGTCAAATTTCATATTGTTTCCTTTGGCAGGAGCCCTCCTTAGATTAGAGATTTTCCAATCTTTTTAGATATAAAATCTGCTGGAGCGATAACTTATAAATATTTGGTCTTGATAAATTGATATGATGAGATTGCTTTGCTTTATACAATATTATTTGTTTATTTTGCTATTAAATTTGCTGATTATGTAATTTATGCAGATGTGTAATTGATCCAAACTGAGCCCCTCCCATTTTACACTGAACTGAAAATCAAACACACTATCTCCTCTTTCATAAAGGTCAGCTACTTCTCTTTGTACGCATCTCTGCCCCGGCTGGGTTTTGTGCTTCTGTTATTTTTCTGTTCCAAATTTTCCAGTATTCTTCCATAAGCTAAAATTTATCCAATGCTTTGTTACCCATTATGTAACAGTTGCCAAGTCTTGTTGCCCCAGCATCCCTTTGTTCATTGGCTTTTGATCCAACAGTGGATTCTCAATCCTTGTGTTTAAAAGACCTCCATAACCTTATTCCTCCTTACCCTTGCTCAACAAACATCTGAGATCTCTGTTCTTTAATTCTGGCCACTTACAACTTTGTACCTCTGGCTGTCCATACCTTGAGCTGTGAAATTCCCTTCCTAAAACATTGCCATTCCATTGATCTCTCAAATTGCATTCCTTAATCTTTAGCTCTTTACCCTGTGCTGACATCATAGATCATATATTTATTATCATATCCTTGTGGAAAATTGAACAATGAAAATAGATGTATGTTATCCAGGGCGAAGGATCAGGATAACCTTGAAAGAAAATGGTGTTTCTTCTCTTCTCTAAATCTGTTCTCCTTTTGTGTTTCATCTCAACATGCTGAAGATTGAGATTTTTCATTTTCAGTGAAGCAGCACATACTTAGTGCTAAAACTGACCAAAATATATATTTTGTGCCCAGATGTTCTAAATTGCTGCTGTTATTGTCAGTCCTTATACTAATTACAAAATTTAATTGGAATCTTCTTTTTGACTCTATTGATTTTGCATCTGCTTAGTTTATAGGCATTTAATATTTTTGTTGAAGATTTAGTGGGTTGTTAGCAAATTAAAAAATAATTTATTTAATCATTTTCAACAGAATAAATCCACGAAAATTAATAAATGTTCAGGCAAAGCTGGAAGCTTTTTTAGCCCAAGAGCTAGAGCTGAAAGAACGAGCACAACGAGTGAGTCTTTTGATTTCTGATCATTTCAACTATAAGTATACTGTTAACACTTTTCATTCGTCTGTGTAAACACATTAAGGGATACAGTAAATTGCCAGTTTTTTTCTCTCTTTTTCGCTCACTTTCTCTCTCACGCGCTCTCTCTCTCTCTCTCGTGTCATTGGAATTATGCTAATAATTAGGTTACTCTTTGATCGGATTTGTTGTGTCCTTGAACAACACACACAAAGTTGCTTCATTAGCTTAAAACTGTGTCATTTTGTCATTAGTCTAATTTTTGTAAGCTTATGATCAAGTGGGGGACAAAAACTATCCAGAAGACATCGAGCCTTAGTGTTTGTGGCCATTGCAGCATTCTCATGCCATATCTTTGACAAAAGTATGCTTGAAGGGTGGGTTGATGGTTGTTGTGGGCCTTGTTGTAGTGTTGTCATGATGATGTTCTGAGCCCAGAACTTTCCATCCTTTTCACACCTGGTCTTTAATGTAGGAAGGAAGGAATGAGAAGCTTTGTATTAAGGGGTTTTCCCATAATTCTGTTTGTCAAAGGGACTTCGGTTTTTATTTTTAATTCCTAAATCATTCTTTTAAGTCTTTTGAAGTCTTAGTTCTAATTATGTTGTTATTTTGTAATTTGTTTATAATGTCTGAAATGTTTGCTTTATTGCAGTGCTATGTGTCCTATATCCGTTCAGTCTACCTTATGAAGAACAAAGATGTCTTTGATGTTTTCTCAATGCCACTGAAAGAATATGCATTGTAAGTGATATTTTGAGTTTGTGTTGTGTTGCAGATAGGCAAAAAGTGGCCTGTATCGTTATCTAGAACAAAATGCGACCAAATTCAGCTACAAAGGACAACACCACATATTGAATGTCACCTATAGGTGAACATTGTTAGGGTTAAGTGTTTCTTCTGCAGAAATTTAAATTTCACTTGCAGATTGATCTTGTACAGCTTAATGTTTTTTTTTGTACAAGATTGAGGTTGAATCTTTATTAGTTAGTATGATTTGTGCTTCCATTTTAGTGTAGCAGTATTTTGAGACTATTTTTACCTATTTTCCTCCTCCATCTTCCTCTATGGCTTGCTACTTTTGTAATAAATCTGAAGCTTTCTGTTGGTTAAAAATAGGTGTCTATTAAAAATATAACTTATCATTCCAGTGAATGAATTAGGTGTTCACTCTAGAGGAATGATTTATGTTGTGGGAACCAGTTGCCATTATTTTGGTGAATGGGTAGGATGAGAGCTAAGGCCTTGCAGTTTATAATTGTGCTTTTTGTGTCAGGAAGTTTAGAAAGAGGTTGTAGTAATAGGAATGATCATGGAAAAATATATTTTGATCCTAGCAATCACAATCTCCCAACCCTCCCTGTGATGTTAATCTTCGGTCTGTGTCCCCATTACCAATTTGCCAACCAACAGAAATAATATTTAAATTTACAAAATTTTTCACAATCTTGAAAACTTCTTACTTAACCCACTTTAATCATAAAGTGACTTTCTGTATAATTTCTTTTTCCTTTATAAATTGTAGTAAATCTTCATTATCTTTCCACAGCACGGACATCCTTCCCTATTTGAATGTCTAGGACATTTGTGGCTGAATTGATGTCTTGTAGAAATTTAACAAGGCAGCTTTTGCTTATATGCTAAATACACTGATGCATGAAATTCCAGAATTAAATTTTCTTTTTGTGTCCTTTTTCACCTAGGTCTTTCTGTTCCATTACTGCAATTGTAATATTATGTTGGGTATATTTTCTTTTGTTGTCTCCTGTTTCACTCCACTTACACATTCATGCATCTGTGTATTTTATACATTCTTAGAACATAAAACATTACAGTGCAGGACAGGCCCTTCGGCCCTCTATGTTGCACTGACCAGTGAAACCAATCTGAAGCCCATCTAACCTACACTATTCCATTATTGTCCGTATTGTTTGTAAATGCCCATAAAGTTGGCGAGTCTACTTCTGTTGCAGGCTGAGTGTTCCACATCCTTATTACTCTCTGAGCAAAGAACCTACATCTGATATCTATCCTGTATCTATCACCCCTCAATTTAAAGCTATGACCCCTCGTGCTATCCATCCCCTTCTAAGGAAAAAGGCTCTCACTGTCCACACTATGTAATCCTCTGATCATCTTGTATGCTTTTATTAAGTCACTCCTCAACCTTTCCCCTCTCTCTAATGAAAACAGCCTCAAGTCTCTCAGCCTTCTCACATAAGACCTTCCCTCCATACCAGGCAACATCCTGGTAAATCTCCTCTGCACCCTTTACAATGCTTCCACATCCTATAATGCGCCGACCCGAACTGTACGGAACACTCCAAGTGCGGCTGCACTATAGTTTTGTGCAGCTGCAACATGACCTCCATGGCCCTGAAACTCAATGCCTCTATCAATAAAAGCTGACACACCATGCACCTTAAAAACCCTATCAACCTGGGTGGCAACTTGCAATGATCTACACACATGGACACTGAGATCTGTCTGCTCATCCACACTACCAAGAATCTTACCCATTGCCCAATTCTTTGTTGCTTGCTAGGATTCCATATTTGGTATCATCAGAAAGCTATTATTCTTTTGTTTGATCCGTAACTCATATAACTGATTGTTACACCTGCACTTGTTACACCAGTGTGTGACTTAGGCCATTTTGAAAAATAGAAATTAGTTATTCCTCTTTCCCGTTTTACCAGCAGAAAAAATTGAAGTAGCAGAATGCTGCCCTTTGTCAGTATGCTTACATGACACTATCAATGTAGAATGCATGAATAGTATTTACAACATTTTCCTTCGGTTTACTTTGCTGAGAGAATGTATTTATTTATCCATGTAGTTATTTATTGTTGAATTTGCTTCCCTGCGGTTTTAGGTTCTGATGTTTGTGAGGAGAATTGAATGGTAGAAGATTGGTAAATTGATAGCATTCATTTTTGCTGGCATAGCCATAATTATCTTATGTATCTCTCAATAGCGAGACTTTAGCTGCAAGTTCAAACCTAAGTAAATTGGGCACCAGGCAATGTAAATGATTTGAGGTTATGAAGACATCAGCTAGACGATAGTTTGTGTAGTAAAGCAAATTGGTAGTGGAAAGTTAAAGAATTGATGTTGATATAAAACATTTTGTGTATTTAAAATTCAGTACTTTTGATAAAATGTGTAACATTTACAAATCCTGTGAGAATATGCGACAGGGAATAAGTAAATCCATTTGTTCAAATTGATACATTGATTATAGTGTATTAAGCCGACTGTAAATTCTACTGTTCTTCCTTGTTTATGATATCCTCGGAAATGTTATAGTTATTGTTCAGTTCTGAGTGGATAAATGTTCGCTAAACATTTACCTGACCTACATTTGGGAAAAACGGAAAGAAGTTGCAACCTCAACATTCTGAACAGCGGAGTATTTGAAGTCTAATTTAAAATTAAATTTAAGGAACAAAGATTGTGAATATATTTGACAAGTCAGGCAGCATTTCTAGGTCTTTTACAAGTAAATGAGACAGGTCTTGGTTTAATGTCTCATCTGAAAACAGCTCCCACGTGTGCCTTCAATACTGTACTGGAGCGTTGGACGAGAATTTTATGCTGAGGAACTGAAAGGCTAGAAGTGGGTATTTGCAACAAAGATATAGAGTTGATGGATGTGATGGATATTTTATTTTATACAACTCTAAGTTTTGTTGAATTAATTATACATTTGATATTTTGTTCACATGCTTTAAGTACTGTGCAGTTCTGATCTCCATTGGGAAAAGGGATATAGAAATATAGAAGAAGTTGCAAAAAAGATTAGCTGGAATGCTACTACATAATAAGTTTAAGTTTATACCGATCCAGGAAAGGACAAATAGTCAGGTGCACTGTTTGACAGAAACAAGAAGGCTGAGAGAAAACCTGATCAAGGTCTTCAAAATTGAGAAACAGACAAAAAAAAACAACAGACAGAAAGTGTATTTTGGTTTGTGAGGACAAACATCATAAAGGCTGTTGATGTAGAATAGCCTCCAAGAAACCAAATGGAAAGTTAGGATAAAATGTCTTTACCCAAAGAAAGTTGAGAATGTTGAAGTTGTCGCTGAAGAATGTGGCTGAGGTAAATAATATAAATTCATTTAAAGGGTGGCTGGATAAGTCCATGAGAAAGAAAGAATAGAGTGTTATCCTGATACATTTTAATGAAGAAAGAAGCTAGAGTGGAGTATAAATGCCGGTATGGATGGATTTGTCTGGGTGCCTTGTATTTAGGTTAGATTCCCTACAGTGTGGAAACAGGCCCTTTGGCCCAACAAGTCCACACCGATCCTCTGAAGAGTAACCCACCTAGACCTATTCCCCTACATTTACCCCTGACTAATGCACCTAACACTATGGTCAACTTAGCATGGCCAGTACACCTGACATGCACATCTTTGGATTCTGGGAGGAAACCCATGCAAACATGGGGAGAATGTGCAAACTCCACACAGACAGTCGCCCGAAGTTGGAATCGAACCCAGGTCCCTGGCGCCGTGAGGCAGTAATGCTAACCACTGAACCACCGTGCCACCCCTGTATGTGCTATTTATTTTATGTATTTCTATGTAAATTATTTAAAAACGTAAAATCTATTTTCATTGCAGCTCCCTAGGCCTTGCTGTAGCTCCTCGAATTAGATTTCTTCAAAAAGCACTAAAAGGGAACCAGGTATCTTGCGCAGGAGTTGTAGCACAAGGTACCGATAATGTGGCTGGAAGTTTGCTGGAAGATGCTTCAGATACTGATGAGGAATTGGAAGATTTTAAGACTCAGTTTAGGGAGCACAAACCCTCTTCCCAAATGGAGACCAGTGAGAAAACTGAAGATGAAAAAGCTGTTGAGGGAAGTGTGTATGATAAAAACCAAGAAGCTAGTGAAGATGGAGATCCAAGAGACCAAAATGCTGGAGTTGAGAAGGATGAAGGAACAGTCACGCTTCAGTTTTTTAATGATGATGATGATGACAATGATGAACATGACTTGCTTACAGTGAAACAGTGGAATGTTTTTGGCTTTGAAGCTAAAGAAATGACGGTAAGTACGATAAGGTTTTCCTTCATATTAAGGTAAAGGAATAAAATTAGATGTTTGTCTCACACATTTAGCATTTCCTGATTCCTGTTTTTTAACTGTACTTGAGTCATGTTTACGCTAGTATAACTTTTATGCAGATTTCTTGTAGTTGGTTAGCTGCTAGTTAATTTTACTAAGCACCACCATAAGTAAGTTAAGATTATAGCTACTATTCAAATAGCATTAAGAAGCATTGTGAGAAAAATGACAACTTACACATTTTTAAGCACTTGTGAAAACAGAAAGTTTAAAAAAAAAGGATTTACCAGAATATCCCAAAACATGCTCTCCAACTGTCTTTGTTTCCTTCCTGAATGTTTATATTTTTGAAGGCCTTAAAAATATCAATTTTTAAAGTAGTCACATTCCTCAACAACTTAGTTAAACTTGAATGTCTTTTTTCTGTTTGAGGCATTCCCCTTTTAAGAAGGCTGTGAACTAGCATTTGAGGTCGCATGTTTGTAGTCTTTTTATCAAATCACTTGTGGACGTGAATGAATACAATGTCACACTTTTATTCTGGGGTCAGATTTTTGCTTTATTTTTAACAATTTCTGGGAGAGGTGTTGTTTCTTCTACATTATTATTTGTGTGAACTGATCTTCCAAGTAAGTCCATCTCTGTGACTTATTGCAATTTTTCTGTCTTAAATTAATTTGGTGTTGACTTCTTTACAAAAACTTTAAGCGGACTGGAAGTAATGTGTACGGTATTGGTCACTATTGGCAGAAGGATGTTGTTGAGTTGGAAGCAGTTCAGGCATTTGTTAGACTAATACTTGTACTGAGCAAGTTGCCTTAATAACAATTATTATAGTGAAGGGGCCACCATTTGGCACATTGTGCTGGCACTTTGTATATTACCTGCCTTTCTTCATACCCCTACTACTATCTAAAAGAAAATCCAATGCCTTCTTGAATACCTCCGTTGAACCTGCGTCCACCACATTTCCAGGAATTCCATACCCTAACAACTCACTGAGAGACTAAATTTTTCTCCTTGTGTTCTCCTTTTCTTTGTTTGCACACCACTTTAAATCTATGCTGGCTTATTCTTGTTTTTCTGTTTTTGTTTTAGATTTCTAGCATTAGCACTTCTTTGTTTCTTGCAGAGAATGTTTGAACATTTCTAAGACCGAGATGGATAGATACTTCAGTAAAACAAAAGAACTGCAGATGCCCAGAAATCTGAAACAAACAAAAACTGAAATTGCTAGGGAAACTTAGCAGGTTTGGCTGTATCTGTGGAGAAAAAGCAGAGTTTATGTTTTCGGTTAAGTGACCTTTCTTTAGAACTGAAAGCTCGCAAAAGGTGGTTATTATTCTGATGATAGGAAGTGGGAGCAGGGCAAAAGGATCAGTGGAGATGAAGCAAGTGAGAGCGGGAGGCAGACAAAGGGATTATTGATGGTAACCCAGGAAAGAAGGTAAGATAAGATAGGTGATAGTGGGGATCTTGAGTAGTTGAAAATAGCTTAGCTGTGCTGAGAGCAAACCATTTTATGACAGGACATCAGGTTGTGGGGTGTTGGTAATAGACGTGAGAAGGAGGTGTTCCTGCTCTGAAATGGTTAAATTTGATGTTGAGTGTGGAAGGCTGTGAGGTACATCATGCAAGCTGGAGGAGCAGCACCTTGTCCTCTGCTTAGGTACCTTAGCTTCAGGACTCAAGATCAAGCTTCTCCACAAATTTCTGGTTTGTTTGTTATGGATGGATACTTGTTAAGCAAGGGCGTGAAACATCATTGGGGTGGACAGGACTGAGGATTTGAGGTTACAGCCTGATCAGCTATGATTTTACGAATTGTGAAACCAGCATGAAAGGCTGAATGCCCTACTTCTGTGCCTTAATTGTATCTTTCTGTTTATTCTAAATTGAGGAGGCAGCCTTGTGTGATATGATTGAGTCATAAAGTTACACAGCACAGAAACGGACCCTTTCGTCCAAATTGTCCACACCAACTAGATATCCTAAACTGATCTAGTCCCATTTACCTGCATTTGGCCCACATCCATCCAAATCCTTCCTGTTCATGTATCCATCTGGATGTATTTTAAAACTTGTCATTGTACCAGCCTCCACTTCTTCTGCAGTTCATTGCATATATGCAGCACCTTCTGCATGAAAAAGTTACACCTCAAGATTCCTTTCAAATCTTTTGTCTGTCACCTTATCCCTCATGATTTTTTAAACTCCTATAAGGTCACCCCTCAGCCTCTGACCCTTCAGGGGAAAAATGTCCTAGCCTATTCAGCCTCTCTCTATAGCTCAAATCCTCTATCCCACAAGCATCCTTGTTTTGAACCCGTTCAAATTTAACAACATATTCCTATAGCACCGAATCAGAATTGAAAGTAGTATTCTAAAAGTGGCCTCACCAATGTCCTGTACAATTGCAACATGTCATCTCAACTCTTTTATACTCACTGCATGGACCACTGCATGCCGAAAGTCACCCTGTTGACCTGTGACTCTGTTTTTAAGGAACTGTGAGCCTGCACCCCTGAACTGTGAGCCTGCACCCCTGGTTCTCTTTGTTTGGCAAGATTTGAAAGGGATCTGAGGTGCAACTTTTTCATGCAGAAGGTGGTGCATGTATGGAATGAGCTACCAGATGAAATGGAAGCTGGTACAATTACAAGATTTAAAATGCATCTGGATGGATACATTAACAGGAAGGGTTTGGAGGGATATGGGCCAAATGCAGGCAAATGGGACTATCCCTGGAGCATTGGAGGCTGAGGGGTGACCTTCTAGAGGTTTACAAAATCATGAGGGGCATGGATAGACAAAGTCTTTTCCCTGGCGTGGGGGAGTCCAGAACTAGAGGGCATAGGTTTTAGGTGAGAAGGGAAAGATGTAAAAGAGATCTAAGGGACAACTTTTTCACACAGGGTGTATGGAATGAGCTACCAGAGGGAGTGGTGGGGGGAGGGGGTGATATAATTGCAACATTTAAAAGGCATCTAGATGGATCTATAGGGATGTGGGCCAGGTGCTGGCTGGTGGGACTGGATTAGGTTGAGATATCTGGTTGGCATGGACGGGTTGGACCGAAGGGTCTGTTTCTGTGTTGTATATCTCTATGACACTATAACTTTAGATCAGTTTAGGATATCTAGTTGGTGCGGACCATTTGGACCCTTTGAAACAGAAGACTCCCACCATTAAGTGTACGGGTCCTGTCCTGGCTTTCCTTACCAAGGTGCAACATCTCACATTTAAGCTGCTGAATTGGTAAGTGAAATCCAGTATTTCCACGGTGTTTGGCAAATACTGCACCATAACCACTAACATTACAAACTGTAAGCATCAAGATGGAATCTTTCGTGTCCTATTTCCATTCCAATAATTGGAAGAGGAGAGGAAGCACTCAAAACAATGCAGAGCTTGAAATCACAATTAATACAGCCAAACTAGAAGTCTTGAAATTAATTCTTGTAATTTACATAGTGAGAAGTAGTAGTTTAATAAGCGTGACCATATAATCTTCTCAGAGTTTCTTTCTCATTGTTGGGGGAAATTACTAGTCATAGTTCGGAGTCTTAATATTGAAAACTGGAAATCAAATTTAAAATGAATTTGCCACGCAACTTATTTTTATTCCTGTTTTTACCCATATAATGGTAGTCACTCCAAAGCAATTCAATTTTGGTGAAGTGTTTTGTCACAATTGAGAGATATTAGCAGGCAATATTTGAGAGGTGTGAGCAGGCACTACATAAATTTCTATTCAAATCTGTACTCTTATGGCTTGTATTTCAAAGCTGATCTACTACATTAAGCACAGGCATACTAGAAACATATATGGTGAAATGGTATTAATTGCTGTAAATGTAAACAGAATGCAACACTATTTTGATAAGGAAATCACTACCAATAAAGCAGTTTTTTATTAGAGGGAATTATGTCAAAATGACTGAAATCTAATCCTGTTTATATCAATCTGAAGCAAAAAAATTGTATATCATCCTGTTTCCAAACAAAACTTCTGCCAACTTGTTCATATTTTATCTTTTTTTTCCCCAAAGATTTAAATTTAAGGTTAGTTGGATATAAAACGTATTCCATTCTTAATTTGCAAAGCTTATGTCAACATCTGAAGGGTTCCAGTCCAATATTTCCAGTGATCGTTTGGTCAATACTGTATTGTAACCAATAGCATTGCAAACTTTAAGCAACAAGAATGAATCGGCCCGTGTTAGATTTTTTCATTACTGGCTACTATTCACTTTCTGATTTTAATGAAGAGACGTATAATGTAGCGCAGTTCTTTTCTTTATTCTTTTATGGGATGTGGACATTGCCAACATGGCCTGCATCTGTTCTCCATCTCCTGAATGAAATTACCCTTGAATTGATTGGCATGCTACGTATTCTTAGAGGGCAGTTAAATGTCAGTAATATCGCTGTGAAACTGGAATTACATGAAGGCCAGACCAGGTTAGAGTAGTGGCTTTCCTTCCCTAAAGGATGGCAGTGAACCAGGTGGACTTCTGTGCATGCATTCAAGACCACCCCCTTCTTGAAGGGAATTCTCCCTCATCCCCTGAATTTAAAAAAAAAACTACAAGAAAATTACCATCAATGATGGTTGACATCAACGCCATCACTGATTTTAGATTTATATTCCTGATTTATTAACTGAATTCGGATTTCATAGCTGCCATGATGGGAGAAGAACTGATGTCCCTAGAGCATTATCCTGGAATTCTGGATTACTCTACCATTATCACTAAGAACTGCAATAACATGTGATCAGCACCATGTGAGCGGCACGGTGGCACAGTGTTTAGCACTGCTGCCTCACAGCGCCAGAGACCCGGGTTCAATTCCTGCCTCTGGCGACTGACTGTGTGGAGTTTGCACATTCTCCCAGTGTCTGCGTGGGTTTCCTCCGGGTGCTCCGGTTTCCTCCCACAATCCAAAAATGTGCAGGTTAGGTGAATTGGCCATGCTAAATTGCCTGTAGTGTTTGGTGAAGAAGTAAATGTAGGGGAATGGGTCTGTGTGGGTTGCGCTTCGGCGGGTCGGTGTGGACTTGTTGGGCTGAAGGGCCTGTTTCCACACAGTAAGTAAGTAATCTAATATTGTCCTCCAAGTTGCATACCATTTTGAATTGAGAGTTACCTCCATTCCTTCATCACTGGATTAAATTGTGATATGATCCCAGCTGCTGGTAATACTGGCTAAGTCAGATCCTGGAATGAAACTTAGTTTGATAGATAGTTTAATTTTTTGCAGTTGGATAACATGGTGGTTCATCACTGAAGCACATTCACACACGAGGCTGCGGATGTTCTTTCACAACAGGCTGTAAGTTTTACAAAATAGGTGGGGAAAAAAAAAGCTATGTAGAAGACAGCTAAAAAGGTAAAAATATAATTTGAAACAAAAATAAAGTTTCTACCTGTTCCCCAATGCTACCCATTACAGAGGTTCAATTCCAGAGAAATATCACCTCGGTCTCAGCTTTTTAAATCTTTGCATAACTGACGTTTCCCAAATTCTTTTTCTTGGAGCATTGTCTTTTTTTTTTAAAAAAAAAGGTTCTTTTTAGAGTTTGCTGGCAGGAACATCTCTCAATTCTGATGGCATATAATTTTTGACAGTGTAAAGTTCTGAAAACTTAACCTATGTTTAACTAAATGCTCTGGCTTGGAAGTTCTGCAGGCTAGTAGCCATTTCTGATGAGGTGACCAGTTTTGCTGAACTGACTTGAGAAACTGTTCTACCTTCTGAACAGAACTTAGCATCTTCTAAACTAAAGTTTTGAGTCTTTGGTTCTCAACTCAAAATTACACTAATTACTTTTGAGCGTACTCTGTCATAAACCAAACAGTGCTGGTGTTTTATTTGCCTCAAGTTCTCCTGGACACTTCTTGCAGTCACGTGCTTTCTTTGGAATTAGTGTATTTAGGAAGTTGTTCTGAATTGACTTTCTGATATTTTAAAACTAAACCTTCACTAACTGACCCATAACCACCTGCCTCTACTTTTGAAATCCAATTCCAAAATATAGTGTGTACTATACACATTTTTTGCAATTGACATCAACAATGTAATCGAGAAACACTAAACAATGCAATAGAGTGATACTTAGGCAAGAAGGATTGCCTGCTGAAATTTTTCTTCTTTCCAGAAATGCACGGTACTAGAAGAATCTCCTCAGTCTAGGACGGTATATAAAAGGTTTCAGTCTGCTTTGGCTTCGTTGGAAATTGAGCTGTTGAGAGAAAATAATTGTTTAATGTAAAACAAGCATCCAGTTTCTTGGCAGCAATTCGAGGAGCACAATGATAAAGTCTTTCCATTCTGCGTATGCGCCTTTTTCGTTAGTGCTGCCCAAAACTGGTTCCACTCAATGTTTCTCGGCAAACTCTTGAGTACAGTTTTAAATTGGTCACCTCTTACCTGTAATTTGCCAACCACAGGAACTGTCTTTCCTTTTTCTCCTTTTCAAATTTTTTCATAACTTACGACTTTCTCAAAAAAAAATTCTTTTTAGTCTTGTTTCCTAAGTAAAAACAGTCAGTATTTCATGTTTCTCTTCATTAAATGTTCACCTTGGAACACCCTGATCAGTCTCCACAATGATCTCCATGCATTGTGATGTAAAATGAAAGGAATGAGCATCATCATATCACCTTTCGAAATGCCAGGACATCCAAAAGGCCTTCATAGTGATTGAAGTATCATTTGAGATATAGTTGATGAAATTCAGTGAAATACAGCAACTATTTGCATGCTGCAAGTTCTTACAAACAGCAGTAAGAGAAATAAGCAGTTGAAATGTTGGTTGAGTGATAATAAAACAATGGGAGAGTTTCTCCTGCTGTTCAGATAGTACGTCCATCCATGGACTTTGGTTAAATGTCTGCTTTGAAAGAATACACCTGAAACATTACAGAATTCCTCAGAACTGCAATGCAGTACCAACTCAAATAGCTGCTCAAGGCCTGGTTCCAAGTTGCAAATTTTTGTGATCTCAGAGATCAAGTACAGCAAGGCCATGAAAGAAACTTAGATGTGAAAAGGATTTGAAATTGATATCTTCCTGATTTTCTTGTGTCTCAGAGGCATCACACTCCTACCAAAGTCACTTTTGTCTGGGGAGCCCATATAATACTTGTTTGACTTTAGTTTACAGATAAGAATTTCAGGTGTAAATCCTGAGCAGACGGACTAAAATTAAGAATATGTATTTATGAATCGATCCAAAGAAAGTCGCCTATAGCTGTATAAGGTCTGTATTTTGTAATCTTGCCTGTTTTAAATGGCCAGTCTAAGTTATGTATCTTGCTTTAATGTAGTAGTACCTATTGGATGGGACATTTGTGTGTCGCTTGAAATGAAAGCTTACAAATGGGGATATTGTTTGTAAAATGGATATCATTTGACACCATATCCGGGGAATTGCAGCATCTGTGACAATGAATTTGCTTTTGGCTTTGTAGTTTGACCATCTTAGAATATATTTAGTAACAGCCACTCAGCTGGCCTAACTTAATTACTCCCTGAATAGCAATTCATTATAGATCCATAGAATCCCTATAGTGTGGAAGCAGGCCAATGGCTCATCGAGTCCACACCGGCCCTCTGAAGAGCATCCCGTACAGACCCGACCCCTCTACTGTATCCCTGTAACCCTGTTTTTCCCACAGGCAATCCACCTAATCTGCACATTTTTGGACTATGGAAGGAAACTAAAACACCAGGAGGAAATGCAGACGTGGGCAGAATGTGCAAACTCCATGCAGTCGCTTGAGGCTAGAATCAAACCCAGATCCCTGATGCTGAGAGGTTGCAGTGCTAACCATTGAGCCACCATAGCAAAGTTGTAATTACTGTGCTGTTGCATTATACACGAAACCTTAACTTTGCCTAAAATAGAAAATAATATCTTTTAAAACACTGAAGAATGCTTGTCATGAGGCAAAACTGAAGGAACAATAAATTATTTGTGATCTCTGTTATAATAAGAGCACAACTGAATTTTGGCATCATACACTTTCCTGCCTGATCAATTAATTCCTTTCGTGCCTAACAATCTGTAGATCTGTCTTGAATATGTTCATCCCTTGAACTTCCACAGCCCCCTGTATAGAGAATTTCAAAACTTCACAATCCTCTAAGGGATGAACTTCTTCCCCCTCTCAGTCTTAAAAAAGCTAACCCCTTATCTTTAGACAATATTGCTTGTTCTGGACTCCAGAACCTCTGTTGTTCGTTCTACCCTTTGCAGTTTTGTTAGCTTCTGTAATTTTTGTGGTCATGAAGCAGCAAAGCACTATTCTACATATTGTCATGTTATGTTCCTAATTATGTGAGTACTTGATATATGTTCGCGTAATTTTGGCAGAAATAGTGCTAGCTTTGACTATTGATGAGATAGCAGTATTAGACTGAAATGTGAGGAGGATGTTAGGAGATTACAGGGTGACCTGGACAGGTTAGGTGAGTGGACAGATGCATGGCAGATGCAGTTTAATGTGGATAAATGTATGGTTATCCACTTTGGTGGCAAGAACAGGAAGGCAGATTACTACCTAAATGGAATCAATTTAGGTAAAGGGGCAGTACAAAGTGATTTAGGTGTTCTTGTACACCAGTCAGTGAAGGCAAGCATGCATGTACAGCAGGTAGTGAAGAAAGCTAATAGCATGCTGGCCTTCATTACAAGAGGGATTGAGGAGAGAAGCAAAGAGGTTCTTCTGCAGCTGTACAGGGCGCTGGTGAGACCGCACCTGGAATATTGTGTGCAGTTCTGGTCTCCAAATTTGAGGAAAGACATTCTGGCTATTGAGGGAGTGCAGCGTAGGTTCACGAGGTCAATTCCTGGAATGGCGGGACTATCTGATGTTGAAAGATTGAAGCGACTGGGCTTGTATACCCTTGAGTTTAGAAGACTGAGAGGGGATCTGATTGAGACGAATAAGATTATTAAAGGATTGGACACTCTGGAGGCAGGAAACATGTTTCCGCTGATGGGTGAGTCTTGAACCAGAGGACACAGCTTAAAAATAAGGGGTAGACCATTTAGGACAGAGATGAGGAGAAACTTCTTCACCCAGAGAGTGATGGGTGTGTGGAATGCTCTGCCCCAGAAGGCAGTGGAGGCCCAGTCTCTGGATTCATTTAAGAAAGAGTTGGATAGAGCTCTCTAGGGTAGTGGAATCAAGGGTTATGGAAATAAGGCAGGAACAGGATACTGATTGAGGATGATCAGCCATGATCATAATGAATGGTGGTGCAGGCTCAAAGGGCAGAATGGCCTACTCCTGCACCTATTGCCTATTGTCTAATAGGAGTAACTATATGACCTCTGAACCTGTCCATAAGATAATGTCTGATTTGCAAATTCCAAACTTCTACCTCCCTTGGCTTGTAGATGTTTTAGATTAGATTAGATTAGATTAGATTACTTACAGTGTGGAAACAGACCCTTCGGCCCAACAAGTCCACACCGACCTGCCGAAGCGCAACCCACCCATTCCCCTCTTTACCTAACACTACGGGCAATTTAGCATGGCCAATCCACCTGACCTGCACATCTTTGGACTGTGGGAGAAAACCGGAGCACCCGGAAGAAACCCACGCAGACGGGGAGAATGTGCAAACTCCACACAGTCAGTCGCCTGAGCTGGGAATTGAACCCGGGTCTCTGGCGCTGAGAGGCAGCAGTGCTAACCACTGTGCCACCGTGCCGCCCATAAGCATATACCTTTTATAAATAAAATTAGGACTGATTCTAATATTTAGACTATGCAATTTTAATATTTAAACTAATATTTAATATATGCATCCTTGTCCTTGACTTGCCACTCAGCAGAAAAGATTTCTTTTTCGATACTGTATATTGCTACACACCCTCCAACATCTCTTTATACTTAAGGATGTTGTCCAAAGGTGCTCTCAGTACTCTCATTGTGGCTTAGCTAGGATTTCGTATAGCTGAAGTAGAACTTGTATTTCCTTGTTCTTTAACCCTTTAGATATAAAGGCCAGAACTCCCATTATTCTTATTAATAATTTCTGCAATTGTTTATGACAATTTGAATACGTGAACTTCTGTCCCGTTATTTAAGAGTTATGGTGAATAGTTGGCCCTACACATACCCTTGCACTTATCTCTATTTCTGTCTTCTACTCAGCCAGTTTCCCAATTGGGGTCATTACTTTGCTTTCAGTTTTAACTAACTGTCTTTTATGGCAACGTGAAGAGATCAGCATTCTCCTATCTGCTGCTTTAATCGCCACTTCAATAAATGCAATCAGATTTGTTATGTCTGACCTGCCTTTCTCAAATCCATGTTAGCAGACTCTAATCAACTGAGAGTTCTCGTGGAGTTCACTTGTCCAATTTTTAATTATAAACTAGAGCAAATTGACAACCAGAAATGTGAAATTAACTGCTCTGTAATTCCCTGGTTTCCATTTTTCATCTTTTAGTTGTTTTGGTAATACAGAACTTAATGGCTGAAAAAGACAAACATTGAAAAATTTATTGGCTTGCATTTGTAAGGATGGTACGCAAAAATCTGAATTTAAAGGGATAACTAACATTTGTATAGTACAAGAGGAGAGTTATGATTGGTTGGCAAGTAGATTCTGGTAGTGACCATTACCATGAAAGTTGCACCAGTTATTGATTGACAGTTTACTACCAAGCTTTGTTTCAGTTTTAATCTGGCATTACCCTGAGAAGACTGGAGGTTGGCTAATGTGGTGCCACTATTTAAGAAAGGTGGTAAGGACAAGCCTGACAACTATAGACCAGTGAGACTGACACCGGTGGTGGGCAAGTTGTTGGAGGGAATCCTGAGGGACAGGATGTACATGTATTTGGAAAGGCAAGGACTGATTAGGGATAGCCAGCATGGCTTTGTGCGTGGGAAATCATGTCTTACAAACTTGATTGAGTTTTTTGATGAAGTAACAAAGTGGATTGATGAGGGCAGAGCGGTAGATGTGACCTATATGGACTTCAGTAAGGCGTTCGACAAGGTTCCCCATGGGAGATTGATTAGCAAGGTTAGATCTAATTGAATACAGGGAGAACTAGCCATTTGGATACAGAACTGGCTCAAAGGTAGAAGACAGAGGGTGGTGGTGGAGGGTTGTTTTTCAGACTGGAGGCCTGTGACCAGTGGAGTGCCTCAAGGATCGGTGCTGGGTCCTATACTTTTTGTCATTTACATAAATGATTTGGATGTGAGCATAAGAGGTACAGTTAGTAAGTTTGCAGATGACACCAAAATTGGAGGTGTAGTGGACAGCGAAGAGGGTTACCTCAGATTACAACAGGATCTTGACCAGATGGGTCACTGGGCTGAGAAGTGACAGATGGAGTTTAGTTCAGATAAATGTGAGGTAGTGCATTTTGGGAAAGCAAATCTTAGCAGGACTTATACACTTAATGGAAAGGTCCTAGGGAGTGTTGCTGAACAAAGAGACCTTGGAGTGCAGGTTCATAGCTCCTTGAAAGTGGAGTCGCAGGTAGATAGGATAGTGAAGAAGGCATTTGGTATGCTTTTGTTTATTGGTCAGAGTATTAAGTACAAGAGTTGGGAGGTCATGTTGCGGCTGTACAGGGCATTGGTTAAGCCACTGTTAGAATATTGCGTGCAATTCTGGTCTCCTTCCTATCGGAAAGATGTTGTGAAACTTGAAAGGGTTCAGAAAAGATTTACAAGGATGTTGCCAGGGTTGGAGGATTTGAGCTACAGGGAGAGGCTGAACAGGCTGGGGCTGTTTTCCCTGGAGCGTTGAGGGCGGAGGGGTGACCTTATAGAGGTTTACAAAATTGAGGGGCATGATAGGATAAATAGACAAAGTCTTTTCCCTGGGGTGGGGGAGTCCAGAACTAGAGGGCATAAGTTTAGGGTGGGACGGAAAAGATGTAAAAGAAACCTAAGAGGCAACTTTTTCACGCAGAGGGTGAATGTGTATGGAATGAGCTGCCAGAGGATACAGTGGAGGCTGGTACAATTGCAACATTTAAGAGGCATTTGAATGGGTATATGAATAGGAAGAGTTTGGAGGGATATGGGCCAGGTGCTGGCAGGTGGGAATAGATTGTTTTGGGATATCTGGTCGGCATGGACAGGTTGGACCGAAGGGTCTGTTTCCATGCTGTGCATCTCTATGACTCTGTGAAGTGCATAAAAAGCAACTTCTGATTTGTTATTCTTGTAAGATTTTGGAGTGCCCTTTACCTTAATTGTAGAGCCCAAATCAATTACAATTAGAGATTGGCTCTTTCAAACGCAGTCTTAAATTCTACTAGTCTTATTTAGTTTTATGCTCATTCCAGGTACAAACACCTTTCCACAAGTTTTAGAAAAAATATTACATTTATCAGAACAAATACTAAAGAAAAAATTTATTGGAATCAATGGTTTTTAGTCTATCCATTTGAGAATGTCAGTTTGCGACGCTGATTGACTTGAACACAGATCTGCTCTTTCATTTTGCTGACTGAAGCTCACCTTATGTTCTTTGTCTTCCTTATCATGAATCAACTTATTAAAAACGAATCCTTATTATGCTCTACTTGTCGCTGCTGCATGCATAGTTAGAGACATTTTCTGCTCTATTTGGCTTATTAGAACATGTATAGTGCATGCTAAATCTTGGATTGTCTAAGCAAAAGGCACCATTTCTGCTTACTGTTTTTAAAAGTAATGTTCATATTAGTAAACCACTTTTTTTGATTCATTCTTTAAAATGACACTTTGTAAAGTCAGCTCTTTTATGACAACTTAGCTTGTCAATTTCATAAATCTTTACCAAGATACGTGGCCCCTTTGGTGTTGGGTTATTTGTCAGTTTAGAATATACAATGTAAACATTAACAGGCGATTAACAGTCATATCTAATATCTCAGCTGATACATCCTAAGAAGGCCAAAGCAAGTATAACTGAAACTCACGACAGAACTTCGTTTCAAAGTAATTGATATATTCGTATACACATATATCCATCGGTCTGTTTAGATATTTGTTACAAATACCCATTTTAAAACAAAGCCATACCTTTTAAAAAAAAATCAGTGTTTTACCCTGAAACAATTCTCACATGTAGCTAAAATTTACATTAGCTTGAGCCATGAAACAGTGATAAAGCCATAAACCTTACTTGAGACCTGAGCTATGTGGTTTTCTTCCGTTCTGAAACTAACCACAATGGAAAATAATTGGATTCCTCACTTGCTTAATCAACTTAAACTTATTAATTATTTTAAAATATCTCAATACTGCATGCTACATTGTTTCCTTTCATTTTCTGGCTATTTATACTAAGTTTTCCAACTGAGTCCTTCTCTTCATCCCTGCACTTATCAGTTGAAAGTTTGTGATTGCGTGTTTATCCTTTCCAGGCTGATCTTATTGAATGCAGCGCAGGCTTATGGGTTCAGTGACCAACGCCACCTAATTTGTGTGTTTGTATTTGAGAACCTCGATCCCATACTGGTTAAAGTAGAGCCTGTTCCAATGGTCTTAGTATTAGTGCTGATGTCCCATGAAATGGAAGCTCTCTTTCCCCTACCAGTTATGTTTTCATCTTCCTGAAGAAGGGCTCATGCCCGAAACGTCGATTCTCCCTGCTGCCTGACCTGCTGCGCTTTTCCAGCAACACATTTTCAGCCATGTTTTCATCTTCCCAATTTTCTTATTCTATGCACACCTCTTTGAGCTGAAGATAATTTCCAGCAAGTATAACAAGATGATCAGAGCAGAAATTAGGCCATTCAGCCCATCAAGTCTGCTCTGCATTTGATCACGTCTGCTAGGTTTTTCAACCCCATTTTCTCCCTGTTACCTTTGATCCCCTTAAATATATTCAATGACTTGGCCTCCAGAGCCTGCTGTGGCAATGAATTCCACAGATTCACCACTCTCTGGGTAAAGAAGTTTCTCCTTATCTCCGTTCTAAAGGGCTGTATCTCCTCAACTCTTGGGCTGTGTTTCTTGAGGGCAGACATTTCTGAAAATATCTGCATATTTGCCTTAAATATTGCTGTGTATAGGATTTAGCTTAATGTAGAGCTACGCAACTGACTGGGAATCATTTTTAGGCAGTTGAGCCAGTTCATAAAATATCTATGCCGCAATTAAATGTAGATAGAGTCAGGACACGCATAGTTGCCAAATAATGTGGTTTTACTGACTGTTCATTCACTTGCTGCATTTGTTTGAAGGATGGAGAGATTGTTCAGTATCAAGTCAGTAGCACAGTTTTTCAGGTGGTGTTTTGGGTAGTCATTTGTAGTTTAAATTGAAAATTGATTGTAGAAGGAGCCCCTGAAGTTGTGCAGTTCCAACTGAAGCTCAGCTGCAATATTGGGAAGTGGGCTGCTCTAGACTTCATTGCTGCTGACAGAATCTCAGTTGTTCATTTGCAAAATTGTGTCCTTTATTGAAGTAGTTTTGTGTTTGTGCTCAGTGTAGATTAATGAAAAATCTAAAAGGTTGATTCTTATTTGCTTTCTTCCACTGAAGAAGGTCATGTAGAAAACTCATGATATTTTATTCAAAAGCACTTCAAAGCCAAATGCCAGGGTATAGCGTAATATACAGCAAAAAAGACTTAACAGTCCAGATGGAAACATGAAAATATGTTCACAACCAGTAAGTAATGAAAGTAGACAAGTAACCCAGCAGGTAACAAGGAAGTAGTGGATATGACTTTAAAAGGATAAAATGAAATTTAAAATATATTAAAATTACAATGTAATAAACCACACCTACTTAAAGTGCACTTTCACATTTAAGTACCTCATTGAAAACTGAAACCATATTAAAAAATGAGGCAAAATTGGCACCTTTATGCCCTATATCACGCAGGTGAATTTAGTCAAACTGTTAGCTATAACAGAGATCATAAGACACAAGAACAGAAATTAGACCATTTGACCCATTGAGTCTGCTCCGCCATTGGTTGACAGGTTTCTCAACCCCATTCTCTTGCCTACTCCCTGCACCTTTGATTGCCTTAACAATCAAGAACCTATCTATCTCAGTCGTAAGTATACTCAACAACCTGGTCTCTACAGCCTTCAGTGGCAATGAATTCCAAAGATTCACCAAAGTTTCAGTTAGATCCCCCCTCACCCTACTAAACTCCATTGAGTATAGATACATAGTCCTCATGCGTTCCTCATATGGTAATCCACGGATCATTCTCCTCTGAATACGCTCCAGGCCAATACATCCTTCCTGAGATATGGGGTCCAACATTACACACACTATTCTAAATATGGTCTAACCAGAGCCTTCTAAAGCCTCAGAAGTACACCCCTGCTTTTACATTCTAGCCTCCATGAAATAAATGCCAGTGTTGTATTTGCATTCCTAACTACCGACTCAACCTGCAAGTTCTGAATTTTCTCCCCTTTTAGAAAATAGGCTCTGCCTCTATTCTTTCTAACAAAGTACATGATCTCACACTTTCCTAGTTGTATTCCATCTGTCTCCTCTTTGTCCACTCTCTAAACCTGTTTAAATCCTCCTGCAGCTTTCCCACCTCCTCAGTACTACCTGTCCCACTGCCTATCTTTGTATCATCTGCAAACTTAGCTGGAATGCCCTCATTCCATCATCTAGATCATTAATGCATAAAGTGAAAAGTTGTGGTCCCAACACTGAGCCTTGTGGAACATCACTGGTCATCGGCTTCCCTCCTGAGAAGAACGCTTTTGTCCACACTGTCTGCTTTCTGCCAGTCAGCCAAGCTTCTGTCCATGTTAGCACCTTGCCCCTAACACCATGGGCTCTTATCTTACTCAGCAGGCCCCTGTGTGGCACCTTGTCAAAGGCCTTCTGGAAGTCCAAGTCGATAACATCCATTGCCTCTCCTTTGTCTAACCTGCTTCTTACCACCACCAAGAAGTCTGGGACATTTGTCAGGTATGACTCCCTCTTGATAAAACCATGTTGACTTTGCCCTAGTTTACTATGCAGTTAAAAGTATTCAGAAATCTCATCCTTCACAATGGACTCCAAAATCTTACCAACGACTGAGGTCAGGCTTATCAGCCTGTATGTCCAGTCTTTTGCCTTACTCCCTTCTTAAATGGGGGTTACATTAATGATTTTCCAGTCCTCTGGGACCCTCGCTGACTTCAGTGATACCTGAAAGATCATCACTAACACCTCCATTATCTCTTCAGTTATGTCCTTCAGAACTCCGAGGTGTAGTCAGTTTGGTTCAGGTGACTAATCCACCTTTTCATACCTTTCAGTTTTTCTAGCACCTTCTCCTTGATGATGGCCACCATACTCACCTCTGCAGAGAGAGCTGTGCATCCAGCTTCAGGACTCCAGCAACAGCAGAAAGCTCAAACTAAAAATCCTGGTTCTGTCAGAGCTTGACCCCTCCCATTCAGGCTGCTTTTATTGTTCCAACTTTTAAAAAATAACCCAGGGCCTCACAAGCTGTTAACTGTATTGGCTTTGAGCCTGCAATTTGGCACCTTTATATCAATCTTTCATCACTTTTTTTAAAAAAAAAGGACAAAGTACACCTCCTAAAGCCAAAGTGTTGTGGTAAATGTTTCTGAAAGGTATTTTAGGTTTTGTTAAGGAGAAAAATAGTATTAAATGAAAATTTCATCTTGTACAGTAAAATATACTTAAGAAAACTTAATAGTATAACAGTGAAATGTACTGTACTAATTAGGTAATGGTGTACGTAATGAACTCTTCATGCACTTGGAAAAAACTATCACAGGAGAATACTTGGCTCATTTTAGAAAGAAAAGCCACGTAATGGAAGGAAAGGCTCGGAAATGGATTAGGGAATGAGGTGGGTAATGAAGCCCATCGTAGTCAATGGCAGTTTCTGATTAATCCGGATTAGTGACTGAGATCATGCTCCTTAATTTTTAATTACAAACTAGCTCCGGATGAGAAGTTGAAAGAAAAATAATTTTTGGCTTTTGCTGTTCTGTTCATATAAGCAGGCTTTATGAGAAATGAATAAATTAGTTTTCCCTAATTTTGCACTAAACTGTTTTAAAATGTGACATTTCAGCATTAAAGATATCGTGCAAATGCCATGGCCGTTGTGCCCAACCATGCTGAGTGCAGCATGCTGATTCACATCTTCTCTGAGCACTGTTACGTTTCTGTGTACTGGAAGATTGTTCTGTCATCCTTATCTGCAAGTTGCTAAGATGCCTTACCCTCCCTCCTTTACTATTTCTCTATTTGTTTGCTTGGAATATCTTTTAAGCACCTATCTCTTCCCTGCTCACATACTATTCCATTAGCTTGGCCTGGTTTTTGGATTCTTTACATAACAGCTCTACTTTATTCTCAATTTCCTTATTGTCAGAAGCCTTTTCTTTGACCATGCTTTTTCCCCTCCTGATCCTCTCCTGTTTGCTCACCACAGCTCTTTCCACTTACATCCCACTATATAAATAAAAACCTGCGAATGTATATTTTAATGAGTGCAATCAAAATATAGGTTACCATCATAAAAAGTTTGAATAGAACACATCTGAGTCTTTGACTGACTGTATTCCGTTCTTGCTGCATGTTGTCCCCTTTGAAACTATTCAGTACTGTTTTGCATGGGGGTTAAACTAGTGAAAAAACAATGTGTTGCTTCTTAACTGGAGCAGCTTGGGAAGCTTTTACATGGAATTGCTAAAATACCCACTGCAGCTGGGCTAGGATTGACATTGCCATTTGTAATGACAATGGTAAATTTTGTTTGTGATCATATCTTGGTGCTGGTTATACTTCGTAACAGTTTGGAGATTTCGGAAGGTTCAGATGAAATTAAGTGAGATATTATTGAGAAAATGTTGGGCTATTAAGTTCAGAGTCTTGACTGCTGAGCAATTAGTAAACTGTCCCCGAACTACACAACCCCACACCACTTTACACCAAGCCCCCAGGCCCTGATCCCTCCTCTGGAATGGACTGGAGATGACAAGATTCTAGATTAGAGTGGTGCTGGAAAAGCACAGCAGTTCAGACAGCATCCGAGGAGCAGGAAAATTGACGTTTCGGGCAAAAGCCCTTCATCAGGAATACAGGCAGAGTGCCTGCAGGTTGGAGAGATAAATGAGAGGAGAGTGGGGTGGGGAGAAAGTAGCATAGAGTACAATAGGTGAATGGGGGTGGGGATGGAGGTGATAGGTCAAGGAGGAGGGTGGAGTGGATAGGTGGAAAGGAAGATAGGCAGGTAGGACAGGTCATAGGGACAGTGCTGAGCTGCAAGTTTGGAACTGGGGTGAGGTGGGGGAAGGGGAAATGGGGAAACTGGTGAAGTTCACATTGATGCCCTGGGGTTGAAGACCCCATCCCTTTGCTGGTTTCCTCTTGACTGCTCCATCCTCCAGTGTACAGGAAATTACCCCTGGTCTCCTGCTTGGACAACCAGTCCCGACCCAGTTCATCCACCGCCCCCCCCCCCCTCCATTCCCCACTCTAACCTATCCAAACACTTCTTCACTTACCTTTCTGCTTGGCATCCTAACACTTATTAGCCTACCCTTTTATTTATCTGATAATTTACCCCCAGCACCCTACATCTTACCTCGCTGGAACTACACTTAACTGCCCCCATCCCAGCTGACACCCAACTTATCTAGCACCGTATCCCCCTACCCACCTGCTGCACTACCATCCCAGCACCCTAACATCATACTTGCCTGTCCAAGAGGCTGTCAGAACCTTGAAATTTCAGATTATGACCACTGACTACTGTGAAAATAAGCATAAATGGTCTTCCCCCAAGAGTTCTGCACAATCAACTACACAAGTAACTGTCAGAATGGAAGTATGGTTCTTTTTTTCTGAGGGAAATCAGAATTTCTTCTCTGAAATGTAAAGTTCCCTTATTTTGTTGAAAACCAAAGGACTGCAGTGTCGGTCTACATGAGAAACAGAAATTGCTGGAAAAGCTGAGCAGGCCTGGTAGCATCTGTGAAAATAAATCAGAGTGAATCTGGTGACCTTTCCTCAGAACTGATGATAGCTAGGAAATGTCAGTTTTTATGCAGAAGATAGACTTGGGGTGGTTGGGAGTAAGGAGTAAACAATAGGTAGGGAATGGAGTCCAAAGAGAGAAGAAGTTGGACAGACAATGGAGTGGATAATGATCTCTCTAGGAGGGTGAATAGCTATTAATGGAGACCGTAAGTGGCTAACAATGGGTTGTGTGTAATAGCAGGTTATGTGATAACAAGGTGTATGGGGATTCGGGCTAGGACATTGGAGAGTTCAAGCTCTAAAGTTATTGACGTCGATATTAAGTCCAGAAGGTTGCAGGGCCCCCAAATGGAAAATGAGATGCTGTTCTTCCAGCATGCGCTGAGCTTCACTGGAGCACTGCAGCCAGCCAGAGATAGATGTTGGCCAGGGAACAGGGTTGTGTGTTGAAATGGCAGGTAACTGGGAGCTCTGGGTCATTTTTGGGGACAAACCGCAAGTGTTCTCTGAAGCCGTCACTCAGTTTATGCTTCATTTCCCCAACATAGAGGAGACCACATTGTGAGCTGCAAATGCAGTAGACTAAATTGTGTGAAGTGCAGGTGAAGCACTGCTTCACCTAGGAAGTATGTTTGGGCCCTTGGATACTGAGGAGGGAGGAGGTAAATGGGCAAGTGTTACACTTTCGGCGAGTACAGGGGGAAGATGCCGTATGGCTGTGGGGGATTTTGGGAGTGAAGGAAGAGTGGACCAGGGTGTCCTGGAGGGAATGGTCCCTGTGGAAGGCAGACAAGGGAGGGGAGGGGATGGGAATATGTCTTGGGTGGTGGCATCTCACTGGAAGTGGAGGAAATAGCAGCTAATAATTTTCTGGATGTGGTTGCTGGTAGAATGGTTGGTAAGGGCAAGGGGAACCCTATCACTTTTGTAGGAAGGAAGAGAGAGGGTGCGGACTGAAGTATGGGAAATAGGTTCAACCCGGTCGAGGACCTGTCAACAATGGTTCTGGGGAATCCTCGGTTGAAGTAGGTGGACATTTTTGAGGCCCCCGGTTGAAGTTGATCTCATCGGAACATATGCAACAGAGACGGAGGAACTGGGAGAATGGAATAGAATCTTTACAGGAAGAAGGGTGTGAAGATGTATAGGGCAGGTAGCTGTGGGGGTCGGTGGGTTTATAGTGGATGTGAGTAGCCAGTCTATCCCAAGAATTAAAACCGATGTCAAGGAAGGGAGGGGAGGAGTTAGAGCTGGGCCAGATGAAAGTGGGGTGGGAAGGAAACGAGACAAAATTGATTAATCCTTTTCAATTCCAGACAAGAGAGGGAAGCAGCACCAATGATACCATCAACATATCTGAGAGAGGGTTGTGGGTGGGGGCCGGAATACGACTGGAACAAGGAATGTTCCACACATCCCACAAAGAGACAGGTATAACTGGGACCCAAGTGGTTACCCATGGCTGTTGATGTACTATCCAGAAAGCATTTGACAAGATGCCACTTAAAGGTTTATTGCTTAAGTGGAAGAATGTGGTGTAGGTTTAGGGACCAACTTAAAAGCATGGATACAAAATTAGCTGGCAGTAAACTAAATATGAACTGGTGGTTTTTTTGATTCACGAGTGTGGCCTGCAGGGGTTGTGCTGGGGCTTCAACCTTTTACAATGTTAATCAATGATTTTGAATGGAGTGAATGTGTGGTAGCTAAATTTAGAGATGCCACAAAGACAGGTAAGAAATTATGACCTGAGCAGAATTTAAGGAGGTTGAGTGGGTAAGAATTTCAGGTATGTGATGTGGAAAAATGTGCAATTATTTCTTTGGCAGGAAGAAGCAAAATTCTGAAGAGCAGAGACTTCTTGTCCATGATTCACAAAATGTTAACTTGCGACACCTGCAAACAATTAACAAGGCTGATGGAATACTGTTCTTTACTATAAGAGGAATTGAACATAAAAGTAAGAACGTTGTAGTAAGGAGGGAGGAGGGAAGATGTGATGGGTAAGCTAAAGGATATTAAGGTGGACAAGTCCCCACGACCGGATGGGATCTATCCCAGGTTGCTGAGGGAGGCGATAGAGGAAATAACTGGGGCCCTGACAGATATCTTTGTAGCATCGTTAAACACAGGTGGGGTGCCGGAGGACTGGAGGGGTGCTCAAGTTGTCCCCTGAATGAGAAGGGTACTAGGGATATTCTGGGTAACTATAGACGCGTGAGCCTGACATCAGTAATGGGAAAGTTGCTGGAGAAGATACTGAGGGACAAAATATATTTGTTTGAAAAAGAATGGGCTTATCAGTGATAGGCAACATGGTTTTGTGCGGGGGAGATCGTGCCTTACCAACAGAATAGTGTTCTTTGAGGAAGTGACCAAGTTGTTAGATGAAGGAATGGCTGTAGATGTCATTTACATGGACTTTAGTAAGGTGTTTGATAAGGTTCCCCATGATAAATAATGGAGAAAGTGAAGTCACATGGTGTGCAGGGTGTTCTAGCTAGCTGGATAAAGAACTGGTTGAGCAACAGGAGACAGCAAGTAGTAGTTGAAGGGAGTTTCTCAAAATGGAGAAAGGTGACCAGTGGTGTTCCACAGGGATCAGTGCTGGGACCACTGTTGTTTGTGATATACATAAATGATCTGGAAGAGAGCATTGTTGGTCTGATCAGTAAGTTTGCAGATGACACCAAGATTGGTGGAGTAGCAGAAAGCATAGAGGACTGTCAAAGAGTATGGGAGAACATAGACTGGAGAGTTGGGCTGAGAAGTGGCAGATCGAGTTCAATCCAGGCAAATGTGAGGTGATGCATTTTGATAAGTCGAATCGAGAGTGAACTATACTGTAAATAGAAGAGCCTTGGGAAAAGTTGATGAGCAGAGAGATCTGGGAGTTCAGGTCCATTGTATCCTGAAGGTGGCTGCACAGGTGGATAGAATGGTCAAGAAGGCATATGGTATGCTTGCCTTCATTGGAGGGGGTATTAAGTATAAGAGCTGGCAGGCCATGTTAAAATTGTTAAAGACTTTGATTCGGCCACATTTAGAATATGGTGTATGGTTCTGATTGCCACATTACCAAAAGGATGTGGACGCTTTGAAGACGGTACAGAGAAGGTTTAGGAGGATGTTGCCTGGTATGGAAGGTGTCAGCTATGAAGAGAGGTTGAGTAGGTTAAGCTCGTTTTCACTACAAAAAAGGAGATTGGGGGGGGGTTCTGATTGAAGTCTACAAAATCATGAAGGGTATAGACAGGGTGGATAGAGATAAGCTTTTTCCCAGGGTGAGGGATTCAATAACAAGAGGTCATACTTTCATGGTGAGAGGTGAAAAGTTTAAGTTAAATGCGAATAGTACTTCACATAGAGGGTAGTAGAAGTGTGTTGCCAACAGAGGTAGTAGAGGCAGGCATGGTAGATTCATTTAAGGTGCGTTTGGAAAGATGCATGAGTAGAAACGGAGCAGAGGGATACAGATGCTTAGGAATTGGGTGATAGGTTCAGACAGTAGATTTGGATCGGCTCAGGCTTGGAGGGCTGAAGGACCTGTTCCTGGGCTGTAAGTTTTCTTTGTTCTTTGTTATGCTTCAGTTATACAGGTCAGTGAATATTTTTGAAATGGATGTAACTGGATTCTTGCTGGGCAGGAGAATGAAAGGTTTTGGGGAGTAAATGGGGAATGTGAAATTTGTATTACAAATAGATCAGCCGTGATCTCTTTGAGTGGTGTAGCTGGTTCAAGAGGTTGAATAGCCTACCCTCTATTTCTCAATCATATGTCTGCATGATCAAAATTTTAAAATATTGCTGATGTTTTTTGATGGTTCCTTAAAACTGTGTAAACCTTGAATGGTTTTGCTATTCCACATAATTCAGAAAGCAGCAAGATGTTCTTACATAATCCTTAGATTTTGTAATCTTTGACTGTAGTCTAAAGCTGTTGTAGTGGCTCCAGTTGCTTCTACCATTGGAGTGTTCATGTTTCATGTCTGTTGACGATTAGGAAGACCTGTCTATTGCTCACTGCCTGTAACTTTTTGTATTCATTGCAAAGCTTTAATCAACGTTCTAACATGTTTCAGGGTGGTCAGTGAGCCGAGGTGATTGGCTGATTTCAGTATTTGAGATTTGCCTTGTTGTGTTGATGTTGGTTGGTTCAGTCTGTTTTCAGGCTAAATGTCAGTTTTTCCATGTGAAGAAACCCGTCAACCTGAATATTTTCAAACCTGTTATTGAAACATTTACCTTGGAGTAGCTGGAGTGCACAATGTATTTATTGTTTGTTGGCATTGGTGGTTTCACCTTGGTGGCAAAGCATGATTTTTTTTTTAGACATTTCACCTTGATACAGGTATCGCCAGCTGATCAAGATGTCACATTACTTATTTTAAAAATTAAATAGTATGGTGCCGGTGTTGTTTTCACTAGATGTATTGCTTTTAGGGTGAATGCTTTTCTCTCATTACACACTCCTATCATAACTGCCTTACCTGCTAATTTCAGTTATACAATTTACTGTCTGCATGCATTTACATAATTTCCATTCAGCCTTTTCTCCCACTAAGACCAACAGAAATAGAAAAAGACAAAAGATGGAAATGTGTGCATCAAAGAGCAGCCTTAATTATTAGACAGTTCAAAGGATAAATTGAACAGATGGTTCTGTCCAGATGTAGCACATTAATAGAGCTGTGAATCTTTTATTGAAAAATGGCATTGCAAGAGTCACAATATGGCCTCAAAGTTGGATAACTTGCTTTTTCTCAAGGTTTTTAAAATTAGACTTGTTAACGTCCCTTTCAAGATTAATGTTTTTGGTCAACTGATTTAAAAACTTTATTTCTTTTGCCACATTGACTACACTTACGAACCATTTCGTAGGACAGCTGAGCGTTCTGAATAATGAATTTGGTAACATGAAAAAGATACTAGAAATAGAATAGTTTAATTGTGACCTTGAAGCCTTCTCTTTAAGTGAGCAATAATTATTGATGCCCTTGCTTGTAATTATGTAATATTTATAGAAAGCACTTCTTGTATAATGAAAATGTAGATATTCAGAAAGGAGGCTTAACAATGGACAAACCATTGTTGATTGTCAAAACAAAACCCATTAGGCCCACTAATGTCCTCGGAAGGAAACCTGCCATCCTCAATTGGCTTCAGGTTAAACATGGAGAAGGCAATCTTCTTCTGATTAGCACATACCTCTTCCCTTGGCTGATGAATCAGTACTCATCCATGTTGAACAGCACTTGGAGGAAGTACTGAGGATGACAATGGCGCAAAATGTACTCTGGGTGGGGATTTCACTGTCCACTATCAAGCGTGGCTGGGAACAGCTTTACTGAGATAGCTGGTCGGGTCCTAAAGGAAATAGCTGCTAGACTGGATCTGCGGCAGTTGGTGTGGGAGCCAGCAAAAGGGAAAATATACTTGACCTCATCCTTACCAATGCACCCCTGATAGTATCGGGACAAGTGACCACCGCAAAGTCCTCTGGAGATGAAGTCCCGTCTTTACATTAAGAATATGCTCTATTATGTTTTGTGGCATTATCACTGTGCCTGAATGGAACAGACTTCGAACAGGTATGGGAATTTGACTAGGGGACTGTAGGCCATCAAGAGCACAATCTGCAGCCTTATGGGCTGGCATATGCCCCACTTGACCATTACCTTCAAGCCAGGGGGTTAACACTGGTTGAATGGAGTGTGCAGGGGAGCATGCCAGGAGCAGTACCAAGCATACCTAAAATTGAGGAATCAGCTTAGTGAAGCTATCAAAAAGGACTACTTATAACAGCTGAGTGATCCCATGACCAATGCATTAGATCTTAGCTCGGCAGTCCTTCTCCTTCCTTTCATGAATGATGGACAAATAAACAACTCACTGGTGCTAGAAGCTCTGCAAACATCCCCATCCTCAATGATGGAAGAGACCGACACATCAGTGCAAAAGTTAAGACTAAAGTATTCGCAGCAATCTTCAGCTAGAAGTGCCGAGTGGATGATCCATCTCCGCCTCCTACAGTGGTTCCCAGCATCACAAACACCAGTCTTCAGCCAATTTGATTCACTCCACATGATATCAAGAAATGGTTGGAGTTGCTGCATGACCTATGATTATGCTTATAACTCTTTATTTAGCAGAAATTCATTTAACTGTATTTCCATTTCAAAGGCTATTGCCCTGATAACATTCTGGCAACAGTACTGAAGACTTGCGCTCTGGAATTTGCTGCTCCCCTAGCCAAGCTCTTCTTGTGCAGTTACAACACTGGCACTTTCCTGACAATATGGAAAATTGCACAGTTATGTCCTGTACACACACAGCAGGACAAGTCCAGCCCCCTCCACCAGTCTACACTTGATCTTCAGCAATGTGAAGGAAATGTAATCAACAGTGCTATCAGCTCAGCAATAATTCATTCAGTGATGCCCAGTTTGGTTACAGCCTTGGTTCAAACATGGTTCAAAAATCTGAATTTCAGGTGAGCTGACAGTGACAGCCCTTGACATCAAGACTACATCCAACCAGGTCTGGCATCAAGGAGCTCTAGCAAAACTGGAATCAATGAGTATCAGGGCAAACTCTCTGCTAATTAGCATTATACTGGTACATGGGAAGATTATTGTGATTGTTGGAAGTCAGTCATCTCAGTTCCAGGATATCACTAAAGGAGTTCCTCAGTATACTGTCCTTGGCTCAACCATCTTTAGCTCCTTCATCAATGGTCTTCCCTCTGTTATAAAGTCAGATGTTGGAAAGTTTATGCAATCATCAACTATATCCAGCACGTTTCGTGACTCCTCCAATATTGAAGCAGTCCATGTTCAACTGCAACAAGATCTGGACAATATTCAGGCTTGGGCCGATAAATGGCAAGTAATTTGTGCCACACAGTGCCAAGCAATGACCATCTCCTAATAAGAGATAATCTAACCACTGCCCCTTGACATTCCATGGTGTTACCATCACTGAATCCCCCACTATCAACGTACTTGGGGTTACTCTTGCCCTGAAACTCAGTTGGACTCACCACAAACACAATGGCTACAACAGCAGGTAAGAGGTTAAGAGTAATGTGGTGGGTAACTCACCTCCTGACTCCCTGAAGCCTGGTCACCATCTACAAGGCACCAGTCAGGAGTGTGATGGAATACTCCGTACTTGCCTGGATGCATACAGTTCCAACAACACTTAAAAGGCTTGGTACCGTTCAGGACAAAGCCGTCTGCTTGATTGGCCCCATATCCACAATTATCCACTCCCTTCACCACCGATGCTCAGTAATAACAGTGAATACCATCTACAAATTGCACTGCAGAAATTCACCAGAGATCCTTAGACAGCACCTTCCAAACTCATCACTACTTCTATCGAGAAGAACAAGGGCAACAGATACTGGGGAGCACCACCACCTGCAAGTTCCCCTCCAAGCCACTCATCAACCTGACTTGGAAAATATTTCATCATTCTTCACTGTCACCGGGTCAAAATCCTGGAATTCCCTCCCTTATGATATTGTAGGTTAACCTACAGAACATGGACTGCAATGGTTCATGAAGGCAGCTCACCACCATCTTCTCAAGGGCAACTAGGGATGGGCAATGAATACTGGCCATCCTGTGATGCCCACATCCCATGAGTGAGGGAGAAAAAGCAAACATATCAAAAGATTAAAGGACATGAGTTTGATTCTTGAGATCATACACCCTATAATTATGCTTACAACTGATTATTGAGCAGAAATTCATTTAACTGTATCTGCATTCCAAATTAGCTACAGGGAGCTGTACACTGCTATCTTGAACCAGATCTACATGGATCTACGTTTTTGTTAATACAAAAGCAAAATGCTGCAATTGTGAGAACTCTGAAATGAAAAAAAACTGAAAATGCTGAAAATACTAAGGCTGTCTAGGCAGCTTTGTTGGTGAAATGTTAACTCTGAGAGAGGGGTTCGGGGCAATACCTATAGAAGAGGATTGTTAACAAAATAAGTTAAAATGGAACCCAGGATGGGACATTGATTGGTCAGCAATTTGTGGCAATAGACTTGAGGGATCAGGTGTTGTTCATAGGCAGTTTGAACATGCTGAGAAAGGGAGAGAATTTAGAGAAATAAGTAAGTTCATGGCTGTGGGTTTGTGTAGATTAAAAAAAGTTTTGATCCAATGAGAAATGTCCATTTTTCTCATTCTTGTTGGAAGTGAGTGGAGGAGACAAGATAATGGGATTTCAGAAGATTGTTTACAGTAGGGAAATAAGCTAGGGATAAATTTTGAATTCCAGAATGATCCTGGAGCATTGAGCAGTTTTGGCAGATAACAGCTGGATCTGATACTGGTTTATGCAGTCAAGCCAGATTTGGCAGTGAATGACTTAAATTAATTGTCTTGTATCTATTTGTCTGTGTGCTTTGTATTTGAGAAACCAGAGATGAAGGCCATATCAGTAGCCCAATAGAGTTTGACCAAACTCGGGGAAGTATTTATTGCATTTAAGGCCAACAGTGCCACCAGGTGGGGTAATGTGTGCAGCTGCACAGAATTAGAGCTGAGCAGGTCTCTGTCATAACCAGGTGACAGCAGCAGCTTCACAAATGAAATCCTTTTATAAAGTAGCATCGGCACTTTGTGATGTTCGAAGCATAATGTATGTAAGTTTTTCAAAATATTCAGAAATTAGAATTCTATTTACACTCCTTCCCTGCACAGAACTTGGCAAGCATTTTACAAATTCAGTATCTCTGTTCCATGAATGGGATTGAGTAATGGAGTAAGTATTCTTGTGTCGGTCACATTTCTCATTGCCACGCCTATGAGCTAATTGTTCATGTGAAGACATTTAAAGCACTGCTGTGGGTAGATGCAGCATTCCAGTCTGCTACTGCTGACTTGTCGAATGGAGCAGTGGCAGCTGGGGGTTAGGGCGAAGGAGCCTTTGTTATGCTGTAAAATTCAGAAACACTTTAAAAATGTTGTATGTTGCTGCTTTCACTCTCCAAGGCATCAGTGAGTATTCCCTGAGTAGGTCGGTCTCACCCTGTTTAGTTCCACTCACCATCCTGACTTGGAAATGTATCATTGTTTCTTCACTATCACTGGTCAAAATTCTGGAATTCCCTCCCCAAGGGCATTGTGGGTCTACCTACAGCACGTGGACTGCAGCGGTTCAAGAAGGCAGCTCACTACCACCACCACCTCCAGGACAAGTCGGGATGGGCAATAAATGCTGGCCCAGCCAGCAACTCCCGATGACCGAATTAAACGAAAGTCACCCAGTTAGTTAGGCTTTCAATTTGAGGCAGCTGCACACTAGTGATGTTAGCATTGCCAGTTTCCTGTACCACTACTGTAGCAAGAGAAAACCCATTTTCAGGGAGAATTTTCTATGATATTTAAAATCTCAGTGACTGCAATTACAAGAGAATGTACTTACTAAATAACACATTGTGCGCATCACAGGCTATGGTGAGAATCTTCTTGTTTGTTGTTGAAATATCTGTCACAACATTGCTTATAGGGGTACCAGGTATTGGTATTTATACCAGTTTACGTGGAGATTCTCAGATATGGAATTAATATGTAGAGGAATTAGTTGCCTAATATAATATTAATCTCAACATAATTAAAAGGCTATTTGTCCTGTATTTATTTTAGTGTTTCTTGTGGATTTGCAGTCTGTCTTTCTCCATCCACACTCTTGCCAGTAGCATAATTTCATTTTAGGTTGATTGCTATGGTGTTCCTGACTGAGAGCTATGAACGGTAGCTCTTATTGTTCTGTAGCTTTTAAAAACGTCGGCATCAGTAAAGGTCAGAATGTCAAAATGCTGCATTGTGTACAATTGCAGCACAGGGTCATTTGAATGTTTCCTCCCTCTCTTCACTTAATTGTTTATGCCATGTATGATTTGCTAATTTGTGGCTGTGGTGACTATGCAGTTTCTGATGCTTTTTTCACTATCTGCAATGGAAGAGTTGCCACTGCAGATAGTGAAATGTAGATAGCGAGTGTGCAGAAATGTTTTTGAGACGTATTTTCCTATTTTGGATTGAAGAACTGCTCATTTTATTTGATACTTCTGTAAAGTGAATGTTTCCTGACCCACTTGGCAAGTCACAACTCGTGTCTTTGATTGCTTGACAGCTGATGGATGTTGTTTGCCCTGAAGCAACTCCATTGATATGATAGTAACATTATCAGCATTGCTCAAAAGCTGCTGGGAAATCACCATCTAACGCTTAATTCATTGCTAACTGGGTATTTAATCACCTAGTGGACAGTCACATTGTTTTTTTTCTTGTCATCCTTAATGAAGTACAAAGGCACCATCTGACCTTTCATTGTTCATTTGCAACATGTGACGACCATATACTGTACATGCCCTTTATCTTCTGTCACTGTGCAGAGAACATTCTGCCTTTCAAATTATGCTAGGGATCACTTATTTCACCTGGAATGGAAATCTTGGTTGTTGAAAACATTTTGATGACCTATTGCAGTTGCTAACTAGAAGGTAGCCAGATTTAACATGGTTCTGCATTTACTGAAGCAGTTTAGAGAAAATGTCCTTGCAGAATGTTGTACATCTTTGTCGGGTGCATTCCATTCCTCGACCTCTTGCAGCACTTAAGCTAATTGATCATTTTTGAAGAATGAGCATTGTTTTGCAGACAAATGTGGCTGTCACTCCTTTTATAAATTCAAATGCAGGCAGTTAATTTTTTTTATTTGGTATTTTATCAAATTATTTTCATCTAATAATAAAGTTGATAATAGAGGTATTTCCATTATTGCTCTAGGATAAGACAAAAATATTAGAACTCTAATTTAGTGTTTACATTGTTCAAATCATGTAATTGAACAATGTTTCATATCACAACTTGCTGTCTGTCTTCTGCATTTTGATCTCTTCTAAAATACTTGTTGACTGATCACATCTAATTTGTGAATTGTTCTGATGTACTGAACATTTGTGAACTTTCTGAAAGTTTGCAGTTTGTGGTAATCATGGGCGGGAGCAGGTGTAGTTAAACATGTCTAAACAGACGCACAAAAAGGATGGACACCTATTGAAATTCTCAGTTAACCCGCATTGTGAAATAAAACTGCTCATCCTGAAACCATGGGCATTTACAAATTTGAGTTGCATACTACCTTCAAGACAATGTAAAGCAGGTACACACAACCCAATCTAGTCCCACCTGCCAGCACTTGGCTCATATCTTTCTAAACACTTCCTACTCCTATATCGCGGCACGGTGGCTCAGTGGTTAGCATTGCTGCCTCACAGCGCCAGGGACCCAGGTTCGATTCCAGCCTCAGGTGACTGTCTATGTGGAGTGCACATTCTCCCCGTGTCTCCGTGAGTTTCCTCCGGGTGCTCCGGTTTCCTCCCACAGTCACAAAGATGTGCTGGTTAGAAGAATTGGCTATCCTAAATTGTCCATAGTGTTAGGTGTATTAGTCAGAGGGAAATGGGTCTGGGTGGGTTGCTCTTTGGAGGGTCCGTGTGGAAGGGCCCTGGGCCGAAGGGCCTGTTTGCACACTGTAGGGAATCTAATCTAATCCTATCCATCCAAATGCCTTTTAAATGTTGTAAACTGTACTCGCCTCCATTGGCAGCTCATTCCATACACATACCACCATCTGCGTGAAAAAGTTGACCCGTAGATCTCTTTTATATCTTTCCCCTCTCGCCCTAAACCTATGCCCTCTAGTTCTGGACTCCCCAACCTCAGGGAAAAGACTTTGCCTATTTATCCTATCCATGCCCCTCATAATTTTATAAACCTCTATAAGGTCACCCCCTCAGCCTCCGACGCTCAGGGAAAACAGCCCCAGCCTATTCAGCCTCTCCCTATAGCTCAAATCCTACAATCCTGGCAACATCCTTGTAAATCTTTTCTAACCCTTTCAAGTTTCACAACATTTTTCCGACAGGAAGGAGACCAGAATTACATGCAATATTCCAACAGTGGTCTAACCGATGTCTTATACAGCTACAACATGACCTCCCAACTCCTGTACTCAATACTCTGACCATTAAAGGAAAGCATATCAAACGCCTTCACTATCCTATCTACCTATGATTCTACTTTCAAGGAGCTATGAGCCTGCACTCCAAGGTCTCTTTGTTCAGCAACACTCCCTCGGATCTTACCATTAAGTGTATAAGCCCTGCTAACATTTGCTTTCCCAAAATGCATTTATCTAAATTAAACTCCATCTGCCACTTCTCAGCCCATTGGCCCATCTGATCAAGATCCTGTTGTAATCTGAGGTAACCTTCTTGGCTCTCCACTACACCTCCAATTTTGGTGTCATCTGCAAACTTACTAACTATGCCTCTTATGCTCCCATCCAAATCATTTATATAAATGATGAAAAGTAGTGGATCCAGCACTGAACCTTATGGCACTCACTGGTCACAGGCCTCCTCCACCACCACCCTCTGTCTTCTATCTTTGAGCCGGTTCTATATCCAAATGGCTAGTTCTCCCTGTATTCCGTGAGATCTAACCTTGCTAACCAGTCTCCCATGGGGAGCCTTGTCAAACGCCTTACTGAAGTCTATACAGATCACATCTACCACTCAGCTCTCATCAATCCTCTTTGTTCCTCCTTCTAAAATCTTAATCAAGTTTGTGAGACATGATTTCCCATGCACCCATGATCTTTGAGTGGCCTTATTCTCCCCCTCATTACCCTTTTGTCTGTAATATGTGTAAAAACCTTTGGATTCTCCTTAACTCTATTTGCCAATGCTATCTCATGTACCCTTTTTGCCCTCCTGATTTCCCTCTTAAGTGTACTCCTATTGCATTTATACTCTAAGGATTCTCTCAATCTCTTCTATATACCTGACATATCCTTCCTTCTTTTTCTTAACCAAACTCTCAATTTCTTTAGTCATCCAGCATTCCCTATACCTACCAGCCTTTCCTTTCTCCCTAACAGGAATATACTGTCTCTGGACTCTCGTTATCTCCTTTCTGACGGCTTCCTATTTTCTAGCCGTCCCTTTACCTGTGAACAGGTGCCCCCAATCAGCTTTTGAAAGTTCTTGCCTAACACCGTCCAAATTAGCCTTCCTCCAATTTAGAACTTCAACTTTTGGATCTGGTCTACCCTTTTCCATCACTATTTTAAAACAAATAGAATTATGGTCACTATCTGCAAAGTGCTTTCCCACTGACACCTCAGTCACCTGCCCTGCCTTATTTCCCAAGAGTAGGTCAAGTTTTGCACCTTCTCTAGTAGGTATATCCACATACTGAATCAGAAAATTTTCTTGTACACACTAAACAAATTCCTCTCCATCTAAACCCTTAACACTATGGCAGTCCCAGTCTATGTTTGGAAAGTTAAAATCCCCTACCATAACCACCTTATTATTCTTATAGATAACTGAGATCTCCTTACAGATTTGTTTCTCAATTTCCCTCTGACTATTAGGGGGTCGATAATACAATCCCAATAAGGTGATCATCCTTTTCTTATTTCTCAGTTCCACCCAAATAACTTCTCTGGATGTATTTCCGGGAATATCCTCTGTCAGTACGGCTGTGATGCTATCCCTTGTCAAAAACACCACTCTCCCTCCTCTTTTGCCTCCCTTTCTCTCCTTCCTGTAGTATTTGTATCCTGGAACATTAAGCTGCCAATCCTGTCCATCCCGGAGTGACGTTTCTGTAATTGCACTGGTATCCCAGTCCCATGTTCCTAACCATGCCCTGCGTTCATCTGACTTCCCCATTAGGCATGTTGCATTGAAATAAATGCAGTTTAATTTGTCAGTACTGTCTTGTTCTTTGCTTTGTCTCTGCCTACCCTGACTGTTTGACTCACTTCTCAACTGTACCAGTATCAGCTTGATCTCTTTCCTCACTATCTCCCTGGGTCTTACCTCCTCCTCTCCCCCTCCCCTAAATCAATTGATCTCTTGGAATCCAACATACCCCTCATTGCATTAGAGCCAGTCTCTATACCAGAAACTTGGTTATCCAGGCTACATTCCCCTGAGAATCCATTACCCACTACATTTTCCAAATCCGCATACTTGTTTGGAAATGGGGATAGCTATAGAAGACTCCTGCACTACCTGCCTACCCCTCTTACCTTTCCTGGAGTTAACCCATCTATGTGACTGTATCTGCAACTTTTCTCTGTCCCTATAATTGCCATCCATCACATCCCCTTGATCTTATAAATTCCTCATTTCCTCTAACTGTCTCTCCAACAGATACATTCAATTTGATAGGATTCGCAACTAATGGCACTTACTGCAGATATAATCCTCAGTAGCTCGTAAACTCTCCCTAACCTCCCAAATCCAACAAGAAGAGCATATCACTCTATTAAAGGCCATTTTTGCTTGTTTCAATCTACAGACCCAGAAACACTGCTCCAGACTTACTTATGGCTTATATTTTTGAGTTTAATCAAGAGACACATCTCAATAAAACATAATCAAGAAAGAAAACGGTCTACTCACTACTGCAGACTTGCTGAAAGGCCACACTTAAAAATATTCACTTACCTCTTTCTGTGCTGTGACCTCCCAAAAAGGTTCCTCCAAGAATTTTCAGTGAAGGGTGGAAAAGATTTGAAGGGCTTGAATGACTTACACTAACTATGTCTTTAAAAGATGAAAACTTTACTCTATTTTGTATGCACACTGGCAAAACTGATCACAATATACATTTGGAAAACCATTGAACCAGCTGCTTTTGTTTTTGCTCAAATCACTCCTGTTCCCATGTTTCACTTATATAAAAGGTGGAAGAGGGTGGAGAATCAATAAGGGACTGTTGAAAGTTGGAATTTTAGAATACTATTTCCTTGTTTAAAAATCACACAACAGCAGGTTATAGTCCAACAGGTTTATTTGGAACCGCTAGCTTTCGGAGCGCTGCTCCTTCATCAGGTGATCAATCACCTGATTGTTAGTGCTTCCAAATAAACCTGTTGGACTATAACCTAGTGTTGTGATTTTTTTTAACTTTGTATACCCCAGTCCAACACTGGCGTCTCCAAATCATGACTATTTCCTTATTCACTCTCATCATCTGAAGTTCTTGCTGGCCTTAGTCTTATACTTTGAGAGTTTCCAGTGAACATCTCTCTCCTCAATGTTCCAAACTCCACCTCACCAACTTACTCAAGGAACTTCCTTTATTGCCTCAGTACTTATGGCCTTTCCAACTGGCTTCAGCGCAGTACACATACGTTTGCATTCCTTTTATTTCTGTTTCTTGGATTCAAATGGAATGAGCATAATTTCCTTTTCTCATGGTGTACTTTGTAAGTTTTCTCGTTACCATCCCAATTTGAACAACGTCATGGAAGATCTGCTGATGTATATAAATATCTATTATCTTTCTTTATTAGTGTAATATAACCAGCAGAGTTGGAGTCATTTAGCTTTGTTGATGTTGGGTATGTATGTTTCACTAAATTGCTAGTTGTCAGCTAATGTTTGCTAATTTCACTGCCACCTGTACTTTGTTAAGCTCAATTAAATTAATGATTTACCCATTACTGTGTGGTGCCACAGTGCAGCACAGGATCTGTTAATCTTCACTGTCAATGGTACACAGAAGTGCTCTTTCATTGCTTGTTATTGCCGTTCAGTTTGTGGCGTTCCTTAGTTCCATGCTGCAGTTGATTCCATTACACCTTTCTTACACAGATGAATGATTAGACTTCCAGTTTTGCATCATTGTAAAGCTGTTTTGACGCAGGAATAAAAGTGAGCTGGGTAACCCTGGAGGGAGGTCCCAATCTAATGCCTGAGCGACCCCAGGGCATCAATGTGGACTTCACCAGTTTCCTTGTTTTCACCCCCCCCCCCCCCCCCCCCCCCCCCCCAACCTTACCCCAGTTCCAATCTGCCAGCTCAGCACCATCCTCATGACCTGTCCTACCTGCCAATCTTCCTTCCCACCTATCCACTGTACCCTTCTCTCCGACCTATCACCTTTATCCCCACCTCCATCCACCTATTGCACTTTTTAGCTATGTTCTCCCTAGCCCAACTCCTCTCCCATTTATCTCTCCACCCTGGAGGCTCCCAGCCTCATTCCTGATGAAGGGCTCCTGCCCAAAACATCGATTTTTCCTGTTCGTCTGATACTGTCTGACCTGCTGTGCTTTTCCGGCACCATTCTGATCTTGTCTCTGATCTCCAGCATCTGTAGTCCTCACTTTTGCCGTATTGACGCCTTGCCTGAGGCTACCTCATGTAGACTTTACACAATTTCATGCAGCTTTCACTTTAGTTGGGATACATCATAGATTTAGTTGACTCTGAATCCATAGTTTAAAAGTGCCCAAGGAATCCACTTAATTGGCTGAGCAGTTTTGAGCTTTTGAATCGTTTTAGTACTTGAGTAGTGGTTCTCCTGTCTACGTTTTTAATTTTAATTAAATGAGTCAAAATGTAGAAGAATTCCTTCACACAGAAAGTGAATGGATAAGCATATAACAATAAAATGTATCACTGATAACAGATCTTGGTTTAAGATGTTCCTGGATCAGTCTTTAAAAAAATTGAAACAAGGGGATTAATTGGTTTTATTGAGCTAATAGATTAACATATTTTAATAGTTATCAATACAATTAATTTTGATAAGATCACCCTCAAAAATGTAATCCCCTTGATTAGTTCTGTTGTGCAGGAAACAGCTTGTACTGTGATTTGGTCTCTTGGATCATGGGGATTCTTTGGTACTTTATCCCAGTGATTATTGTCAGCAAGGAGCTTTTTGAGTGGAGATACAGTTCAATGCGCTACAGAGGGCTGGGAGTTGAGAACACATTGTTCCTGAAATTAGATACAGAAGTAAAGATCTCACTGCAGTTGCAAAGTGTGATTCTGAAAGAAGGAGCACCGTTTCCATTGACGTAAATGCATAGATCATTTACTTATAGTCCAGTGTTTTTACGGCTGGATTATGGATAGGAGAAACCTTATTATGGACTTGGCATCCACTGACATTGTTGCTGAATTACAGTTGTGCAAACCGATCAAGTGAGAGATGATCCCAAGAGCAGAGCTTTGAAAATCTTGTTTGTCATTGCCAAGGAAGGGCTTTGCAGACTTAGCACATCTAGTGTTTGCATGGATGATTAGAAAGTTCCAGAAAAAAATCTGGAAGTATTTCAAAGACTAACTTGAGGTAAGAATTGACTTCAGGATAGCTTTGACTCGAGTCATACAGAAACTCCAAAGCTCTAAGAGCCAGTCTGTGGGATGTTGCCACAGCAGAGTGCACAAATCACCCTTTTTGTTGAAGGCAACCTGTCAGAGGAGCTCATTTGAATTAGTCATTGCCTCTGTAACAACTGAAGCATCTAGGAATGATCTTTTGGGAAGGGTATAGGGCTGTACCATCTGAAGAATTGCTTGAGGATGGATACAGGTATGAAGCCATGCTGTTGGCCAATAACAGTTGCAAATTTTAGGTGCAACTAATACCATTCCTGTGATCAGTCAAGTGCACCAAACTGGCAAATCTGTAAGAGCAGTGGTTTGTTGTATTTATCCAAAAGCTATCCAGTTTTTCTTGATATAGAGCATATGACATCAAGGCACATTGGATAGGAAAGAAAATCTAGTCCTAAAGGTTAAGCAATGCCCTGACAAGGTGTAGGTGACCAATAAGACAGTATAACACCACACTACTTGCAGCAAGCAAAGTATGGAAAATGTGTTCAAATGCAAACACCAGTTCAGAGTCAGCCAAACAAATGGCTAATTTCAGGAGATGACCAAGCATTCAATATTGTTAACCTCCCTCACCATTATAGAAGGTGATTAGAAGATTTATAACCATATGTCCTGGAAAGACCAGAAGATACACATATTAAAAGCTGCAGTTTACATGGGAGCTAGTGCCGATGTAATGCCACAATGCATCTTGCTTGAGTGCCACCAACTGAGCCATGGCTTACCTTGATCATACCCGTGAATATAGATTGTAGAGGATTAAGTTTGTTTTTTGCTCCTGCCTAGAGGCACAGCCACATCTGGCTCCCTTTAAATCACCCACACACACATCCTGAAATCTGTCTTTAACAGTAACATTGCAACAGTAAGTTTCCCAACAGTCTGAAATCAGATAAAGTGAGCACAATTGTCAGATTTCTCAATCTAAGTAGGAATATACTTGCATTAGAAGCACTTTAGAGTGATTTTTTAGGTTGATTCCTGAGATGAAAGCGTGAGAATCATAGAAATGTACAGCACAGAAACAGGCCCTTTGGTCCAACTCGTACTGACCAGAAATCCTAACCTAATCTAGTTCCATTTGCAGCACTTGCCCCATATCCTTCCAAACCTTTCCTATTCATGTACCCATCCAGATGCCTTTTAAATGCTGCAGTTGTACCAGTCTCTTCCACTTCCTCTGGTAGCTCATTCCATACACGCACCACCCTCTGTGTGAAAACACTGCCCCTTAGGTCTCTTTTATATTTTTCCCCTCGCCCTAAATCTATGCCCTCTATTTAGCCTATCCATGTTAACCCATGATTTTATTAACCTCTATAACGTCACCCATCAGCCTCCGCCTCAGGGAAAACCAGCTCCAGCCTATTAAACCTCTCCCTATAGCTCAAATCCTCCAAACTTGGCAGCATCCTTGTAAATCTTTTCTGAACCCTTTCAAGTTTCACAACATCTTTCCGATAGGAAGGAGACCAGAATTGTACGCAATATTCCAAAAATGGCCTAACTAATGTCCTGTACAGCCGCAACATGACCTCCCAACTCCTGTACTCAATAGTCTCACCAACAAAGGAAAACATACCAAACGCCCTCTTCACTGACCGGGGTCTTTGTGGCAGCAGACGGGATTTAAGGATGGTGTGTTGCCTTCCTGGTGCTAGAGTGAAAGACATCGCGGACAGAGTGCAGGAAATCCTCAAGGATGAGGGTGAAGAGCCAGAGGTGGTGGTACATGTCGGCACAAATGATGTCGGGAAGAAGAGGAGGAACATACTACAGCGAGACTTCGGAGAACTAGGAAGAAGGCTGAAAAGCAGGACGTCCAAGGTGGTTATCTCCGGTTTGCTTCAAGTTCCTCGGGCT